>NC_064304.1:48084905-48684905 GCF_023373825.1 Bactrocera dorsalis | reverse complement strand
TCATATATGCACACCTGTACATTATATAACATATTCTCCTGTGTTTTGCAAACATTTTGTTGCATATGGCATACGAGTATAAATAATTTTGTTCTTACATAATACTGCTGAAAATTATTTGATCAACCCTAAACCTCTCCGAGCAATAGGCATGCAATAAGTACTTGTAGTTCCCCGAAATTCGCTCAAGCACTCAATACCACAAGAAATGCTCTACAAACTAATAATTATTATTACAAGCTACAATTTGCAAAGGCACATTTACAACCGCCACGCCCAGCTACGATGTACATATACCTTTTTATATCAAATATCTGAAAGGTATGTTTGTGCGTGCGTGTAGTTGATTACGTTGTTTAACTCGGGAGCCGTACTGAATTAATTGTCATTGTTGTTGTACATTTTACGCACACGCTATGGGTTCCATAACCGAAACTTTTTGCAAAAATTTAACTAATTAAACTAAGCAAATTTCCTACACACACACATGCACATCGGGTGCAAATGCATAAGTGGCTTGCAGAATGGCCTTATCGACCTTCCCGTAAGCATTATGCATTTAGGCATCACTTAAGTAGACAAGCAAAATCAGCAGCTCAGAGCTCTGAACAGCGCTGAGGAGCAAAGTTCACCGCAAGCGTTTGTTTGCCACCAACAGACTCGAAAGCTCTAAATATGCTTTGTTGATGTAATTAAATTGTTATTGCTGCAACAACGCACACACACATTTGGTGTTGTTATGAAATGCGAAGCAATATCTCAGCTTATAGCACACATACCGCTGTACAAATGTACATGCAACATTTAATACTCGCAACATACATATTTCTTGTAAATTCCGCCCCTCATAAGCTGGGTGCATAGTTGAAATTGTTGGCAACAGTTTTGGCTCTAATATGCTGTTCAATATAATTAAGTGCCACGCCGACAGGCTTTAATAGCGTGTACATGCAAGAGTGCATATGTGTGTTTCAGTTGATATTTGTAAATGCAACGCACATCCTGTGCGATAATACACCGAGCCGATGCAATTATGCATCCTGCCAGGCCACTCAACCACTCAGCCGCTCAGCCATTGAAGCAGTCAAGTAGACAAGCATTCAGGCTTATAATAGCATTGCAGTTAGAGGCGTGCTTGTGTGGATGCATCTGTGCACACACGCAAGATAAATTGCTTTCGGGCTTATAATATTAATAATAGACTAACACTTGTGCTTTCAACTCACACATAGGCAAAACAAACAAACATAATCGAATGGCACGCAAACAGCCACAAGGAGGAGATTTCAATGAACGGCCTCCTCGAAATTAACTATTTCATATGAGCTTACATTTGGACTGTGAGGGTATGTGTGTCGGTGTGATACAATCCTCGCAATATAGTATGTGCGTACATGTGTGCTTGACTGGTTTATGTGCGACATTAATTGGCTCGATTGAATATGTCATGGCATTAAATAAATAGGTGAGCACACACACATGCAACCAAATATAATTGTATTATCGTTAAAGGCCGTTATTTACATCCTTACATATATGCCAAATCGATACACAAAAATCCACTTAAAGCTGTAACAACTGTACACTAATAGTGAAATAATTGGGCTTCAGAATTAGGGGTGAGCAGTCACTCATATTAATAAATGTTTAAGCTTACTTTGTTATCAAACTGATAAGGACGTCAAGAGGTATTTATAAGAGCCCAAAATTCCTGAACCAAGTAAGCATGGAACCTCCTATTTATTACGGCAAAGCAATGAAGTTGATCCAACTCAATAGAACACTTTTTGATTTGACGAGATATCTTCAAAAAATTTCACAAAGACTTTTATCCGAGGGAATGCTACAATCTCAGAACATGTTCTTCACATCGGAACAGCATAGCGTATAGCTGCCATTTAAACTGACCGATCAAAATCAAGATTTTTTGTATACTCTTTTATGCCATAAAAAATAAAGCTGTGTAGAGTATTATAGCAGTTAACTTTTTTTCTTTTATTAAATTCCTTGTTTTAACTAGATAGATAGATAGATAAACTTAAAGGCGAAAACACAACTCTCGTTTGCCATTTTGAACATACTGAATAGAGATCATCATAGATATTAATCAATTATTGTTTTTTTATATTTTGTAAGCAACGCGAACACGAAAAAGTTAAAAATTAATCAATTTCACATAAATTTCGTAAATATTCCGCCAAACAAAAGACAACATATATTTTTACTTTTATTGGTAATTATGCTTTTTGACTATGATATGATCTGTGCGTTTTTAAATGAAAGATTTTTATGACTGCCACGTACTAATTTGCTAAATCGTCTCAAGTCACAAAAATTGTCTCTTATTCAAAATCTCAATTTTAGAGACTTGTGACTGTAGTAGTATTTCACAACAGGGATGTTTTCAATCAAACAAACCATCCGCACATTTTCATGTATATTCACTTCCAATCTATAAAATATCCTGAAAATCTCCCTGGACAATCGATGAAGACAGCAGATTCTAACGCACCGGTCGACATATACATAGATGGCGGCACCAGGAGCCGCTAGAGTCAAAAAGTCCTGTTTACTTTGGAACCCCCTTGTATATTATTTTACCGTTGCGTTTGTCAGTTTGATGACGAATCAAAAATTAGTTAAACGCACGGGCTTGACACTCGCTTACGCAATACAGTATGCCACCATTATGAAAAGGAAAAGTGAATACGAAAAACATAATTTTTAAAACGCTATCGCCTTACAGAGTTGAATTTTCGTGATAGCGAACATTTTCACTTGCGCAACGCCTTACGGAGTAACCCCCGTTGCTTGGTAAAGATTAGACGATATTGTTTCTGTCTTATGGTTTGAACAAATAATTGTAACGCATACAAACTCGAAACAGAAATGTCCTTTCAGAACACTACATTCATAATTTGAAAATTTATGAAAAAAGAAAGAAAAAGTGAATACGGGGAGTGGTTAATGGTTAAAATGCGATTTTTTGTCAAAGTCGGTCACAAGCATCGATCGAATGTTGGATTCTGAGCAATTTTCCGTCGTTAGTCAATTTGTGCGGAACAAACATTGGAGACACCTTTCGTAAGCCCAAATGTTCTGTCAAAATGCGATAAGCCGATGTTTTGGACATGTTCAATTCCATTTCCATGAATTTCAATGATGATTTCGGCTGATTGTTGATGAACTCACGCACAGTTTTAGTAGAATTTCCGGTGATCACAGATTTTGATTGGCCCACATGTTGATCGTCATTTATGTCCTCCCGACCACTTTGAAAACGTTGAAACCAATCGTGCACTCTGCTACGGGATGGGCAATCATCGCCATAAACTTGTTTCATCAATTGAAACGTTTCGGTAAAACTTTTACCAATTTTAAAATAAAATTTAATGTTGGTTCTTTGTTCGAAGCTCATTTTCGCACCGATAACACAAACATACTGACACTTAAAATGCAATAACTTCACTTCCAATCAATGAAATATCGTGAAATTCTCACTGAACAATCGATAAGGATAGCCGATTATCCCCCAGTCGCCACCATGGGGAGCTAGATTCAGAAAGTCCTGTTTTCTTTGGAACGGTCCTTGTATTTTAATCAGAAAAGATTTTAAAAATTAACTTTCAAAGCTCAGTTTAACAAAATGTTTTAATATTTTAAAACACTGTACATATTTTAACATTAACTTTACTTCTTTCTTATATTCTCAATAAACGAATATCTTACGACAACATGTTCGGAAATCAAAGTTTAAATAACACAATCTTTCTTAAAAAAAAACTATACTAAATCTCATTAAATAAAATTGTAAACATACGTAAAACTTACTCAAAAATGGGTCTTACAAATTACCCACTGATTTGGCAATTTATTTCAGGAAGAATCTTTGTAGTACTTCCTTGTATTGCTTATCATCTGTTTAGTAGCCCAAGAGCTTTCAGTGCTACCAAAGAAAACAATGATATCATGGGCTCTTTCAACAAGCAAAGAGAGCAGTTTCCAATCAATTTATCCTTGTTTTCGGTATGAATTTTCTATCAAAACGAAAAAGTTCTCATTATTGTATTCCTTAAGGATACGATAAAAATTATTTAAAGACTTATGCCAATTTTAGTTCTATTATATTGATAAATCCGCTGATTTACTTCAGCGGCAAAAATGTTTCAACCTCGACACACGAAAGAACTCCTGACACGACACAAAATAAAATGTTATTTCCGCACCTGATGCGTACAACCATATTTGTATGAAATGGAATATATTTTTAAATACAGCAGTCCTATCTAGATCTATTCCTTTGTTTTATTTCCCAAATTACCGATATATCAATTTATCAAAAAGACTTAGAAATATCAAAATTTAATGTTTTAACTTCTACTTAAAGTTTAATCAACTTACATATATATTCAGTTCATGTTAGACCATAGAAACTGTACTTCTAATTACTATTATGAAAATCATAAAATGTAATCAATATGTATAGTATGTATATCCATAAAATTTTAAACTTCTACTTACTAGCACACACACACAAATACGGTCGCATATGGTATGCAATGTGAGACACTTCCTAAAATGTACCGTAATTTATAGATAACTACCTACAACCACAACCAATTACACACTCGTATTCACATTCAATGCTCATCCATTCTACTCACACTACTGGCCATAAATGAGCTCAGAACAGAAGAACATCTACATGCCCACACATTTATTTGGCAATATATCGCCAAATACAAATAGATAGCAATGAATATTGTCCTTGTTGCAATGTTAATTCATTCTAATTAGTCAATAAATCTCAATTAAGTTCATGTGTGCCAACATGACAAGGTAGGGAGGGGCCAAATGGCTAGGACGCCAGTGAGGGTCATAACAGCCATTGTTGTTGCCGCATCACAGATAAGCCAACAGCTCCATCGCTCTAACCAGCTTGTCAGACTTTACTTTTTATTGTTGGTTATGGCGTTGTTTTCGTAGCGCATATTGTATAACATACTAAGGAACTGCACTGAAAAGTAATCAACTAGTTATAAAACGAACTAGTATGAAAATAGTCAGCCAAGTGTTTTTCTTCTTACAAGCAACGGGTGGTCCAATATCGGCAGTTCCGACAAATGAGCAGCTTCTTGAAAAGAAAATGACGTTTGCAAATTTTCAAAACGATATCTTAAAAACTGAGGGACTAGTTCGTATATATACAGACAGACGGACAGACAGATGGACATGATGGCTAAATCGACTCAGCTCAACATACTGATCATTTATATATATACTTTATAGGGTCTCCGACGGTTCCTTCTGGGTGTTACAAACTTCGTGACAAACTTACCCTGATATAGGGTATAAATATACGAGTCTCATACCAAATTAATAAAGCGATATATAACTGGTATAAGTCTCTTATCTTTCTGACTAGTTGGCGACGGGAACTTCTGGTTGGAAACCCATACATTTCCTGCCTTATTTGGTAATAGATCCTTGACTACTGGGTTGTTTACACAGCAAATGGATGTCAGTGCAAAACTTATCAAGTATATGTACGAGTTATATGTACATACTGCTTGTTGAATGTGGTGAATGCTTAGTATGATTACATTTGTGGTAATTCAATGAATTTAATAAATAATCAAGGAAATTAGTAGGTTCATTTTCGCGAATGTATGTAAATGCGTGTGAGCGGAAGTCAACACATTAAACTAAGCCATCGATGTTGTTTCCACATATGATTAGATAATTATTTTCATAGCTCTGTATTTGTGGAAAAATAGCGTTAAGTGCAAATGCGTGTATTTAAATGACATTTACAAAATGTAAGCCATTTAGTGGTGTATATTTTTAGAAAACTGCAAATGTGCTGTTGTTAGTCTTCACATTGAAATTGGCAATAAATATTATAATTTCATGTACAATTGGTTCTAAGGTTAGAGCGAGAAAAAGCTTTTATCATAGCCTGTTACCGAACGTGACTGTTTCTG
The DNA here is from genome assembly GCF_023373825.1 of Bactrocera dorsalis. Taxonomy (NCBI): domain Eukaryota; kingdom Metazoa; phylum Arthropoda; class Insecta; order Diptera; family Tephritidae; genus Bactrocera; species Bactrocera dorsalis. Next base: position 48,678,921 of record NC_064304.1, on the reverse strand, counting down.
AAGAAACAGAATTTTACTAAGTTCTCTGCTGAAAAATAATGAACCCAAGAATAATTCTGGTAACCAAACTTCACAGATTAACTGCTCTCCCTTCTGATCGAATAAACTCTATTTTATTTTTAAGTAAATTAATTATGTCCTATGGAGTTGTTATTCTTGAATTTTTTTAATCCAATTAAAATAATTTCAAGTTTGTTAGGTAATTTTATAATGTCGCAGCACGTCCTACAGAGTAGAATAATACTGTTCACCTTTCCGTTGTTTTTATTATTAACATTTAAAACCAATCGAGATAAATATAATATTATATAAGTAAATGTTCATATACCACATAACTTCATTCAAAATTGAGATTGGTAGAGCTTATTACATATGTTCTTTGACTATCGGAATATTGCCACACCAACAAAATGTCGTTAATCGAAAACAAATAAAAAGCCATAAATTAGGATACAAAACAGTACCTTAGTATAGGGCTTCGAAGTATGAATGTGCAGCTGTGATTTCAAGTTTTTTAAAAAGTCTCACAAACCACACACCTTTGAAATATGTCCGAAAAGCTACCGTCCCAATTTCAACTAAATTTTGTACTAATTCCCATAACTCAAAGACTTGTTTTGAATAGTTTTTAGCAATTTGTCCAGAGGTATGGCCGTCGTGAAAGTAGCTTTTGAGATTAAGTTGAAAACTTTTAAGTCTCGTATGAGTTGCGGAAGATCAAGGTAAACACCACAATTATACGAGTATGAAGGACTTCTGCAAGCCTATTAAAAGAAATAAGAGCGGCAATTTTGTACATTATATTAACATACAAGTAGTATAAAAATACGTACTGCCTGTATATAACCATAGATTTTATTGGGCAGTCGAAAAAGTCTTTTCGTATTTTCCCAATCACATTGTATCATACCATATAGTGTGGGAAAAGTGAGATTTTAAACTTCATTTAACCAAAAAAAATTAAATTCGAGTATGATGAAAAAAGTTACAGCTGTTCACAAATGAATGAAAATAGTGAAAAAGTTTGCTATATTTTGAAATTTTTGTATAAAAAAGGAAAGAATGCCACGCAAGCCACCAATGAAATTTGTGAAGTTTACGGAGACGATGCTGTATCACCAGAATGGTTATCTGAAAATTTCGAAATTTCAAAAGTTAAAATTTTATTAGAAATACGAAAATACTTTTTCGACTACCCAATTATAAAAAGGAGGGGGTGCGGGTAAGATAAAAATATTTAATACATTTTATAGAGTATGATGTTTGATTTAAACATCACTTCAAGTAAATACAATGCAATGTTAATAAAAACAACGGTATCAATAGTAACCATTACTGTCAATTTCGAAATCCACAATCACCACCAAATGACAAAAGCAGACGTTAAATTGCCAATTGATGGGCAAAATGGAAAAATCACTTGAAATAAATTGTCACTCGTCAGCGTTGTATTTTAAATGCTCGTCAATAGCCTTAAGTCCGATAGAAATCAATTAATTACGAAATGCACTTTTCACTGACGATTGCTAGCAACGCCGTCGCAAATGGCGAGTACACGTACGGGCGAACAGTTATGTTGTGTTAGTAGCAGTATGATGGTGCGAAAGGGAAATGTGGAAATATGCTACTTTGCAACATTGTAATTGCCTGCGATTAAGTTCACTGCAAATGTACACACACATTGTATAATTATGAAAAATTACACAGCTTTCCATGTAAAATTGCATTTCCACAGCGTGGCAGCGGTGGCAGAAGAGCTTGATGGTGTGTATATTTATACTCTAATTGGAGGTTTTTACGTTGGAGGCAGAAAGATATGTGGCAATTTTAACTACTTTGGGCTCTATTAATTTTAGTAAATAAAATACGAGTTGAGAAAATTCGGAAAAATAAAACTCAACCAATGGTTTTTTTGGAATCTAATAATTTCCATCAAAATATAATAGAAATAAAGAGCAGTAAAAAATCATATTTTAAGGGATATGCTGCATTACTTAGTCACTCGTAACAGGCAACCATATCAATGATCACTAAATTGAGCTGACACTTACAGTCAAAGGCTAAAATAATAACGGGAACACATTAACACACATAAATTCAGCTCGCACAGTAACTATCGACTTCTATTTGGATTGACCCAGACTAAATACAGCACTTAAAGGGCTGCCATAATAGGCCATTCAATCGACTTTGATAGTTACAACAAGCATGGGTATGTGCATCAAGAAGTAAGGCAGTTAGTTGGTGGTCGACAGCCGACAGCCGACCATCGGCAACTGCACAGTAAGCGATCAAATCTCTCTGGGCGAAAATGCAACAGCGTGCCCATAAGTGTTGCAATAAACAAACGAGCACCAAATAGTTGGTTGCCGCAAAGAGCGTGCACGGCAGGCAGACAGGCCTGAAAGGCACCAGACAGGCACGTAGGGTGGCCGCCAGACAGACCACCTTATAGGGAGACTAACCGGCTGGCCGACTATGCTGCTACTTTGGACAACAGACTGCCCGAACAGCAGGCTAATAGACACGTTGATACAGAGGCATACTATATATGCATACATGCACTCATACACATGGGCCTTCATACATTGTCGCATGTCACAAGCTCCGCGTGCCAAGCAAGCCGACCAATCGAGAAACACGCCGTCACCGCTATTACCGCCAACAACAGTTGAAATATTTGTTGCGTATATAACAATAATAGCAACCATGCTCATGTGCATATGTGTGTGTTCGACACAATGTCACAAACAGCAATGGCAACTGGCGGCGGCAATATTCGTATTTGTGTGTATGTGTCGAATCAGCCATTGAAGCATTTTGGCGTTAAGCCAAATTGCAAATAATTAAATTAAATTGCCGCCAACAACAAGAACAGTGAAATGTCCATAGCGTGGCATAGTGCCACTGTGTGCCAATACATGCGAGCATGTGTGTACATCCATTGGGCGTAAGTGTGGATTGCGCAATAATTGAAAAGACTATTCATCTTTAAACACATATGGCACAAATGAAAAGCACTAAACTCGTAAAGTTTCACTTTTTCCCCGACACTTCACATTCCGCTTGGCAAAACGGTTGGAAGCTGATGATTCCACATGCGTTTTGATGGATACAGCCAAAAGATGGATACAAACCTCAAAAGACTCATCATAAGCAATTATTTTTTAATCCCGAAAATTTCGTAAGGCCTATTAACTCTTTTCAAGTTTTTTTCTTTTATCTTGCTAATAATTATTTCCAATTTGTGCGACCTCGTACCATATATTTATTTTTAGTTAATAATTGAGCGCCACCGATTGATTTTATAGTTCACAGAAACACTTGTTGGTGTAGCTGTTTTAAAAATTTTATGAAAATTAATTCAGATGTTTTCAGGTTTATAAGAACCATAAGAACACATATAATTTATTTGCAACCATATTTACCGCATTCTTTAATTATTTCAACCTGAAGCTTTCGCAAATACTTTAATGCACATATTCCGATTTTTCGAAAATATTTTTCAAACAAAAGGGTTCACAACATTTCTTTCCTATTGTTCTACAACTAATGTATTAGTTGAAGTACGATGGCATCGATATTGAATCCATGCGAATTCATTTGGCGAAGAAAAACTTGCATTTTCATTAAAACAACTTCGGCTTATTCAGTTTGTAATGCTCTTGTAGAACCCTCAAAGGTGATCTAGTCACCGATGCCCAAAGCATACTTAAATTATGGAGGGAACACTTCTCCAGCCTGCTGAATGGCAGTGAACGTACAACGCCAGGAGAAGGCGAACCCGATTCCCCAATCGATGACGATGGAGCAGATGTTCCATTGCCCGACCATGAAGAAGTTCGAATAGCAATTACCCGCCTGAAGAACAACAAAGCGGCGGGGGCCGATGGATTGCCGGCCGAGCTATTCAAACACGGCGGCGAAGAACTGATAAGGAGCATGCATCAGCTTCTTTGCAAAATATGGTCGGACGAAAGCATGCCCAACGATTGGAATTTAAGTGTGCTATGCCCAATCCATAAAAAAGGAGACCCCACAATCTGCGCCAACTACCGTGGGATAAGCCTCCTCAACATCGCGTACAAGGTTCTATCGAGCGTATTGTGTGGAAAATTAAAGCCCACCGTCAACAAACTGGTTGGACCTTATCAGTGTGGCTTTAGACCTGGAAAATCAACAACCGACCAGATATTCACCATGCGCCAAATCTTGGAAAAGACCCGTGAAAGGAGAATCGACACACACCACCTCTTCGTCGATTTCAAAGCTGCTTTCGACAGCACGAAAAGGAGCTGCCTTTATGCCGCGATGTCAGAATTTGGTATCCCCGCAAAACTATTACGGTTGTGTAAGCTGACGTTGAGCAACATTGATATCATCGGCCTCAACACGCGCGCCGTTAGTTTTGCTTTCTGCAGATTGGACAAGGAAGCAAAACAAATGGGTCTGGCAGTGAACGAGGGCAAGACGAAATATCTCCTGTCTTCAAACAAACAGTCGTCGCACTCGCGACTTGGCACTCACATCACTGTTAACAGTCATAACTTTGAAGTTGTAGATAATTTCGTCCATCTTGGAACCAGCGTAAACACCACCAACAATGTCAGCCTAGAAATCCAAGGCAGGATAACTCTTGCCAACAGGTGCTACTTCGGACTGAGTAGGCAATTGAGAAGCAAAGTCCTCTCTCGACAAACAAAAATTAAACTCTATAAGTCACTCATAATTCCCGTCCTGCAATATGGTGCAGGGGCTTGGACGATGTTGCTAGTTTTCAAGAGAAAAGTTCTGCGAAAGATTTATGGTCCTTTGCGCGTTGGAGACGGCGAATATCGCATTCGATGGAACGATGAGCTGTACGAGATATACGACGACATTGACATAGTTCAGCGAATTAAAAGACAGCGGCTACGCTGGCTAGGTCATGTTGTCCGGATGGATGAAAACACTCCAGCTCTGAAAGTATTCGACGCAGTACCCGCCGCGGGAAGCAGAGGAAGAGGAAGACCTCCACTCCGTTGGAAGGACCAAATGGAGAAGGACCTGGCTTCGCTTGGAATATCCAATTGGCGCCACGTAGCGAAGAGAAGAAACGACTGGCGCGCTGTTGTTGACTCGGCTATAATCGCGTAAGCGGTGTCTACGCCAGTAAAGAAGAAGAAGAATGCGATCGTTAAATAGAGCAATTTCGTTCTGAAAAAGGCCCCCATTCACAATATTCACCAGATTTCCCACCTAGTGAATATTTTCTTTTTCCCCAGAGTTAGTTATTGAACTAGTTTACAAGAGAAACATTTTGAACAGATTAAAAAGTCGAGCTCCAAACAAATTCTTATTTTGAAAGCCTTTAGTAAAGATTATGGAACTGGTATGGAAATATTAGAAAACCATTACAAAAATTTAAATAAAATATTGATATTAAATATTTTTTTGCAAATTTTTTTTATCGTTAGGTAAAAAATTTAGAAAACAACAAAAAAAATCGAAAGTTGTTGTTCTTCACCGAATGAGTATTTTAGCAGTAATAACTCCTAATTAATTGTAAATAACAAACGAAATGACATTAGTACAGTTGCATGACGATTAAGGGACAATAGGATACAATTAATATCGAAATATGCTTATAAACGACGAAGTGTTCAAACCGGAGAGAAGTTCATTCCGAAACGAATGTATAACAAATGTGGAAAATTAATTTCACACAATTACAGTTTTTGCAAATTTAATTCATTCGTAATGGATACTTATTGTTTTTAATGTTTTATGAAATCCTTGCTTTCGCTGTAAAAATTTACACATAACACAAACAAAAGCAATAACTTCGCATAATTAAATGAATAATAAATTAAATAGTAATCGGGATCGCTGTTGTTGTAACATACACATTTGCTTATCTTTCATACAATAGCACATTCACACCAAAAAACCGTTATTTTGATGTTAAACAGTTTTGATTGTTTATTTATTTTTTGTATGCACTTCATGGGATTTTGTGTCATTTTAATTATGAATAATTAAATCAATAAATACATTTGCAACCGCAACTTAATTAAATTGCAGCTCTTTTTCAATAAATATGTACGTACGTACTTGTATGTTTATATATGGAAAAGGTACATATGACACGTACCTGTGGTGATAAAATACAAGTATGTCATTTCTACGCACATTAAGATGGGTTCGTTACTGAGGTTTAAGTGCGTAAATGGAAATTATTCCAAGTCACAAAAATATGAGGTTTTAGTAAAGATAAACTGAATGTAATTTAAACACCGAAAACTGTATGATTACCAATTTTTGCTGTTAGACCCAGTAAACTATTATATATTCAAAACATTAAGGAAGGAAGGGCTCAGATCAATGTCGGAAATATATTTTCAGATGTTGACAAAACTTTATTTTATAAAGTGTTACGGAAAAATTATAGATTCATTAAATGTCTATAATCAATAATCATAGATATGTGTGATATAAACTCAACCAAAGGTGCTAAATGTTATACACTTTGTTTCATTGCTATACAGACATTTCTGTGAAACACTGAAAAAATGTGTTCCCATGTTATTTTAAAGCTGTACTTTTCCTGCTATTGTATGGTAGGCAGTAAGCGGAATGCAATGAAAACGGTGTTTCATTGCCATAAAGACAGCCCAAGGGACAGCCCACGAAAAAAGAAAATAAACAAATTTCTCTTTTTTTCTAATAACTTATTTTGTTTCCACTGATATCAATAAGTGCGAATATTCGAATAGGCCTTGGGTTGGTGGAATGAGAAAACATTTCTACGGTTAATATGTCTCCATGTATCCTGAGTAGTGGGTTTCAGCTCAAAAATCGTATTAAATTCACGATAATCCTCGTAAAACTTTCTTACCAGCCACGTTTTCATTAGGACTTACATCAGCAGAAAAAGCTGGCCATTCCAAAAAATTGACAATTGACCTGCTCGTATGGATTCTTATGGTGTCTTGTTGAAAAGAGAAAGACTCTTGCGAATGACTGTGTACATAGGGTAACATATTTGTTTCTAATTCTTCCAGGTACAACGAAGTATTCATTTGCCAAGAAGGTACTACAATTTGAAAATGCGCCACATAACAGAAGTGAGCGGCTCTTTTCGTAAATCTCTCCAGTATCCCAAAAAGGTGTCTGGACCATCAAAGTAGAACTTTTTTTCATCGATAAAAATCACCAAGGACAAAAAGTTAAGTTCTTATGTAACCACATTGTCTACTTTGCCGCAACCGAATTATATAAAATTGTTGTTTAATCTTACCCGAGGCCAGTCTTTCTCTTTATCCGTATTGACGTCCTTTTTTAACTGTCGACAAATTTCATCTGGCCAGCGTCTACCAGTTTTTTCTCTTTATCGTTAAGTATGCTCTTGGGCGGCATTCTCCGATTAGCTAACACAATTCAATAAAACTAATTTATAACTATAAATGGCACTGATCGATATCAGTATATTTATAGCAATAAAAGTCAATCAGAGAATCAGATGTCATTATATTAAGGCTATTAGTCTAAGCCAATATCCAGACCAATTTTATTCATATTCAGCGCTAAACGACATTACATTATATATAGTATAAGAGAGCTGGGATTGTAGACCGATCTCACACATTCGTCATAAAATTATATTTTGCCGAGTATTATACGGTCACATCATTTTTAAAGATATCTTTCATTATGACCAATATATGCGGTGTAAAGCCAACTATTTGTGCGTCATAAAAAACTTTGCTTGTGAGACCACTGGTCCTCCCAATCACTAATAGAGTGGCATCTGTCTTCAGTAACAATTTCACCACCTCAGCATCTTGACTTCGAAGAGTTTTGTGTAGGCCTCGTTTCAGAGTCACCAATAATAATGTGTATGTACTTGTATATATAAATGGCCTGTATAGTTCATACATATTAGGGTGGTACTGACAAACTTGAAATAAATTAATAAAAATTTAAAGTTTTTTGAAATTAATAATAAAAAAGACTTTTATCGGAAAATTCCATGTTAACTAAGCTAACGATTAACGATTTACATAAGGTTAATTACGATAGGTACATATATGTACACACATCGGTACATAGGGATACATGTATGCAAATGAAAATTGAATGTTCGCTTATATGCAAAAGCCGAACCATTTATCGCAATCAATTTTCTTCAATAATTCCGTCATATTGCCCTTAAGAACGGCGAAATCGAGCGGTATAAGCCAAACAATCGTCGAAATCAGTAGTATTTGCTGCAATGTAAATGATGATGATGGCAGTGCCAATTAATTGACCTGGTGTCAGCATTTGTCAACGTGACTGGTGCATACACTTATTTACACTCTCTATCCCGTCCGCTTTTCTATTATAAGTATGTATACACTTCATTATGCATACAAAGACACCCTGTATAAGCGAATTTAATTCTAAATTTCTGTGCCTAATTATTGTATATATAAATTAATTTATTTGTTAGCATAATAAGCCGCACCGTTTTATTATTGCCCACATTAATGGCTGCGCACACCCACAAAACATATTTCTGCACACTCAAGCTTAAGCACTACTGAATGTGTGTTTGTGTACATAATTTCATACACATATGTATATACCATACATACGTAGTTGACGCTATTAATACCCTCACATTTACACAAACAACGCTCATTGGTCACCACCGACTGTCCGCTCAGTTGCCCAGCAGCCAGTAAGCTGTCTGACCGCTAGCAGTCAACACGGCACATGAGCTGAATATGTAATAAATTTATTAATATATTTTTTGTGTTTGTTGCTGCTCCGATGTTGGCATTTTAAGAAGGCGGAGCATGAACACTTTTGGCAGCAAACATGCCGATCATAAAAATTTTAAATATTTCAACAGTGAATAAATGTAGCGAGTGGAGTGTGCGCGGGGATGCACGGCAGGTGAGGAGTGACAAAATCAATTTTCATTCAAATAAGTTAGTGCGAACTGCCACTACTACAATGGGCGTGTGCTAATCACTGCTAATATATGTATAGCTCAACATTATTAGTCGCGTATACACCACACATTCTCCACGCTCAGCACTCCACCACAACTTCAATTAGTTTGATAAACTGATATACGCGAAATTGTCAGCCTTAGCCTATAAGCTTTTACGCACAAGTAAATACTGTGATTTTTAATTAATACCAGCACTACAGCTTTCATTAGGCATATGCGTGCATATGTATGTATGGACATATGGGCATATGGAGATTTGTATAATCACTTTGTATTAGCTCACTGTATTACATTTGTCGTCACTCATACGCACTGTCGCACGACGAACATTGCCAACTGCCCGCAGCCGCCTGCTTAAATTAACGCCGTGCCAGCTGCATAATCCGAGCTTATGGGCTTCAAGCTAATAAAAGGCGCATTGATTAGGCGGCGGAGTTCATCACCTGCATAGAGGGTTCGACGAATAGCCTGGCGGCACACAAATGTGCGATAAATTACGCTCATAACTATTTGTCGTCAAATATGCATATTTAAACATATATTTATGCATTGAATTTAGCTATTAGTATGCATGGTAAGCCAATTATGTTGTGTTCCCCCTAAATCAAATTCATTTCCTTGGAGACTATAAATCCAAAGTTTAAATTCAAGTTTTAAGCGAAGAAATTTCATTCTAATTGGATTACTATAAAATATACTTATACATATTATAAACTTATTTTCTCTAAGTGCAAATAAGCACATAATTGGCAACATAACATAAATAAATGGTAACCCTTTTTTATGTTCACAATTACTTGCCTGCAGAGCTTGTTGTCATACTTTCGAAATTGAAATATTTTTGTTATCTTTGAGCTACTTAAAAACTTTTCGTGGCCAACTTGCAAATGCCATTTTGTTGTCAGCACTAAGTGCTCACTGTCATTTATGGCTTTATTATTGTGTAACTAATCTGCCGGAGGTATACTAGAGAGCATATAAACAAACGCGCTAATTTGACATAACAAGAGGATAACAAAATTATTACTTCATTTGTAGTGCTTACTCGAGCTTAAGGATGACCTTTTGGAAAATCTTTTTCTTCGTCTCTTTCTTCTATCATTGGTCTTTTGGTTCCACCTCACTTTCTCTCATTTCACAAAATGAAAATCATAGTAAAATATACTAAGTTATATAATTCCTAAAAAAATAATACGGGGAATATTAATATCACCTTAATATGTAATACGTACACACTAAGGTGGGTAAAAATAACGAATGTTTTGCTTTCGCTTCGTACTCTGCAAAATTGCTTGATAGACACCTCTAAGAAAGACGCTCCAAGTATGAGATCTTAATTGTAACGGGAAGCCCGCCGCCTAACAGTTTCCAATTACTTCAAATATCGCATCTGGTAGATTAAGAAATTGAGCTCTCTACAAAATGGTCTCTTACAGTTTTTTCGTAAACCTAAAAGATATTGACGGTTGAAATTGGGCTAATTTAAGCCAAATTTGCTTTTTGTTTGTTTTGAATCGTATAACACAATAAAAAGGAATAGTTTTAAATTTCGAAGTTCATAGTCTTGTAGGAAATTTATTGCTCTACAAAAATAGGCTGTTATTTTTAATTTTCTAATGTTTTTAAATTTCCTTTTTATTATTTTAATGTTCTTTTTTGTAAATTTTTGACGTTATATTTCTCGTAAACGCTTAATTTAGTCGAAAAATTATTTGAAACATTTTTAAAGAGCAAACAATTTTTTACAAGACTATTAACTTTGAAATCTAAAATTATTTTTTTTTCATTTGGTTATAAAAAATACAAATTTGCCTTATCTTTTATCTAGTAAGGTTTAGGAAAAATTGTTTTCTTTTTTCAACTTTCTACAAAATTCAAAATCGAAATTTTATTGTCAAGTAGTTAGAAGCGAGATTTGAATTTTTCAACCTGATAATAAGAAAAATATGAAAACCTGTTAATCGGAGATCTTTCCGTTATAATCCGTTACAATTCAGAGCTCATACTTGGAGAGCACCTCTTATTAGGTGTCTATAAACCAATCTTTCAGGAAAAATAAAAATTTGTTATTTTTTGACCCACCCTAGTAGACACATCTACATACAAATGTAACTGTTTGGTGAACGGTGCTATTAGGAAGCGCAACTGGCCACAATAAATCGCGAAATTCTGGCAAGTGCCGACAATGTTGCAGCTCTAATAATAAGCCCAAGCGGATAAATGCTCATACAAAGCGTGTTTGTACGTTTGTGGGAGAAAATGCAATGTGTTCGCAGCCATAGGTAGATATACAACTGTATGTACATAAGCAATATGCAGATGCATTGTGCTTGAAAGTTAATTATAAGTGCCCTCTCCAACTTGCAGCGCTCCTCCTACACTGCGGTTGCACAAACACATTAAATTAGCTTGTTTTGAAATTAAATTGAAATTTTTCGACTTTTACAAGGACGCAAAAATTAAATTACGATTTTGAAAACAGTTCAAACATGAAATTAAAATATAAGCATTACGCAACTGAGCAGACATTTTCGAGAAAACAAACTGAGCAATTGCAAAAACAAAACAAAAATTAGGTAAAAACAATTCAAAAGTTCTCGCAACATTACAGCGCTCAGGCGAAAAATGAGACGAGCACGCATCGTTAGAGCCAAAAGTCAAGTGGCCGCATAGCGGCAATGACACATACACACGCATATATACAAAGAAGGGAACGACACGAAACATGCCAACATTATGAGGAGTCTTTTGGCATTTATGAGAGGAAAATATGAAATAAACAGCAGCGGCAAAAAACGGCCGCGACAACCAATTGCGAGGCAAGGGCAATTGGCCGTTGCAAGAAAGTAATACCGCATATAAATGGAATTGGAAACAGTCAGAAATGAAGCAGGAAAATCACTTCATGGCAAAGAAAGTCAAAAAATAAATATTTCATGCTGTAAAACTGCATGCATAAATCAATAGCGGCTGTCACATAAACCATGGCCAGCAAAATTCTAGAATGAAAGCATCGCAAATACTCGGCATTCAGCGCCTTTTCGCATAATTACCTGAACGTTTTCGGGTGGCAAGCGACATTAGCGGCTGTGCCGTTTTCTTGTCGCCATCATAAAAATCACTTAAAATATGCGTCAACAATTGCATCTGCGAAAATGTTGAGGAAAAGCGGTGAATCTCCCACACAATATAAGCCCCTGCTGTTGCCACCCCTATCAGTTGATGCTGTTGAGCTCATTGCAACCGCAATTGTCGTGCGCTGTCTTCGTGTGTGTGTGTGGCGACGAGGCAACACCTTCACTTTCTTGAGTCTGCTTTCTTTACGTCAGCCGTAGCGGTAATTTTCATCCGCCCCTCAGTGGGCGTTACATTCGGCAGCGCAGCCAGCAACAATTAATGCAGACTGACACCAATGTTTTAAACACCAAGTTTTCCTGTTTGCCTTCATGCGATTCAAGTGCGCTGCAACTTTGTGTCCCTACTACAGTTTATCAGAAATTCTTTTTGAGCAAAATTTCATTTTTAATTGCTTTGTTTGTCTTCGCCCGTCCTGTGGCCATAATAAATCAGTTCATTTGATTTATTTACTTTTACCGCAAGGGAATTTAGGTTTTTTGTGTGTTTTGAGGCCATTTGGGGTCTAAAGCAGTGCAATTTGCGGTAAATATCTAAATATTGCTCCTCCTGCTACTTTTGCTTTGACGGAGAAGTCACTTCTGAGAAATTATCTACATTTAAATGCATATAAATCATAATAATAATAGGAAATTAATACTTCCTAATAACAATGCACTAATTACATGTATACATATTACATACAGTGCTGGCCAAAACTAAAGCACCCTAGAGTATTTTTAAAACTGTTCTTTTTCTCAAAACAAAAAAATCGTAAATACACCTTTTTGAATTTATTATGTGTATACATATTTTATTGTGTTAAAAATTGTTAATTCAGTTTTGCTTATAATAATAATTTTCATTTAAAATCAGTGGATAAAGTGTAATTTTGATACTGAAATCAGAAGGAATATATCAAATTTGAAATAACAACACATTTCTGGTTAAAGAGTTAAAAAAATACTCTCATATATTTTAAGGTTGAGGGCTTATATCCCCCACAGGACAGTTGACTAACTCTGACGTTATAAAGGAAAAATGAAACAGAAAATTTAAATATATTTGAAGAAGTGATGTGTGATCTGTAGGTAATTTTTAATTGCAAAAGAAAACACATTTAATAATTTACCAGCATGTATTTATTAATATTACATGAAAATTAATTCATTCAAAATTTATTAAACGTCTTCTTAATATAGCAAATAAATTGACTGTTTCAATCGAATTTGTTTAAAAACTCTAAACTTTGCTGTCACCGAAGCTATTATACCCAAGGCAGGAGCATTTCTTATTACAACTACTACTATGAACAATAGTAAGACTTTATTATAATTTTAAAATTCTTATTTTGTTCTTTAAAGTCTACATCATTCCCCTCAAAGTAATCCCCTTAGCCCAAATACCCTTGTAATGACTTCAATTGACTCCAACGGTTTCCCCGGAGCGGTTGTTTGAGTTTGCTGAATAGCCAGAAATCACACGGAAGAAAAGGTCAATACGGAGGTTGCGGCACGATATTGATTGAAAAAATGGCAAAAAACTGACGAAGAATCAATGCAGTATTCAACGGTGCAATATACGTTATGAACTTTTCGACACTACATATGTTAAAAAATTTCACTCAACGTGAAATTCGACGAATGCACTTTATGTACTTCAGAAGGATAAGCGTATACGAAACATTAATGATTATTTCGATGTGATATTTTGTACTGATATCACTGATAGTAATTCCAACAAAAAGATATTTCGACGAATGGGGTTTCATACGAAATTTAAATTTAAATATCTTACTATTTTTTGCCCACAATAAAGAAGAAGGTTAAGAAGGATACATTTCTCTAATGCTATAATACAGGGTGGATTCAGAGGGGGGAAATGGGGGGAAATTTACCCTCAGAAGAACTAAATGACTTATTAGTAATTTTACTGCTCTGAAAAAATCCAATCCAGAAATTTGCCATTATATTTCAGAAACAATTTTAAAGACTGTCACCATTTTTGAATATAATAAATAATGCTAAGATACCACTGAAGTTACAAAGTATAGCAAGGTATGCAGATAAATTGGTTAATAAATCCAATGGGATCCGTAACTAAAAAGGCTAAATTTGAAGCGACGCGGCTTTATAAGGAACTTGAAATAGATGCTACATTCAACGCCATCTGTAATACAAGTATGTTCGATTGATGAATTCTTAGCGGTTTATCCTCCAAGTTTTCCAACATAGAAGAATTAGTAACTAGGAAAATGAGGAACTTCGGGAAAGCAACGATACTCATCGCAGCCGTGTGCAAATTTCAATTTATAGTTGGGATTTGTTTGCCTAAGTGACTCATTCACTCAGAAAGATCGATCGATCTGACAAATGCATCAAATATGATGGATACACTGCTTGTAACGTTCCGAAATTGAAGACAAAAAGCTGAGGAACATTTTCGATCCATTTAATCAGACACGAAAAAAATTAGCGGCAGAACTGAAAGTTGACGAAGAAAAACAAATAACTTGCTGACGTCAAACGAAACGCGAAAATTTCTATGTGAAAACTTCCGAACTTCTCATTGAACATTCCTCTGTTGGATAAAATCGGCGCAGATTTGAAGACGCACTTTGCTAGTATTGGATGGATTTTAACTGATTTTGCTGCTTCCAGAAAAAGTTTGTGCTTTAAAAACCGAAGAAGTGGAAAATTTTATTGACTGATAAATAGATTTAAAGGGCCTTTGGATAATGCCAAAGTACGTGAACTTGATTAAGCATTGAAAAACTATATTGTTATAATAATCTATATGTTTCAAGTAAATGTTTATTTAAACATCGTATTTGTGTGAGTAAATTGTTTCCCCAAGGAAATCTTACAGATACAAGTCTGTCGCAAAAGAAAGAGAACTTTTTAAATATAACTGTTTCTGGTGGAGCCACCTTTTAGTGGGTATATGAAATAAAAAGTTTGATCTCTTGTTGACATTTCGTAAAAATTTTAAGACAATTGGATAACTACAATCGATGTTATCGATCAAAAAGTGACAGCAGCTTTTGGTCATCGGTCGTAAAATGCATTTTGAACAAAGAGCAAATATTAAATTTTGTTTTAAACTTGGGAAAACGTCTACTGAAACATTTCAAATGATGAAAAAGTTTATGGTGATCAGTGCCTATCCCGTAATATTGTGCATGAGTGGTTTAAGCGATTCAACAGGTTCAACATTCGTTCTAAACAATCCGTCTGCACAACATTCCCTTCCATACTGCGCCGCGTCGACACCGTTTAACACAATTCGTCACCTGCAGTTCGCCCATCAACACACCAACGTTCCGCCCGCACCGACTTACAGCGGTCCAACCTAGATTCGACACGCTATATTTTCGCAACACATTGTACTCTAAGCAAAGGATAATTTTAAATAAATTGCACCTTTTAAATACATTTCCCTTTTTTTAATTTTAAACACTCGCGCGAGGGTGAGTGCATATTGAAATCTGTGGTTTGTATTCCCCCGTAAATTTGGTCAGCATTTAACTGAACTATGTCAATTTCGTCGTAGATCTCGTACAGCTCATCGTTCCATCGAATGCGATATTCGCCGTGGCCAACGCGCAAAGGACCATAAATCTTTCGCAGAACTTTTCTTTCGAAAACTAGCAACATCGTCCAAGCCTCTGCACCATATAGCAGGACGGGAATTATGAGTGACTTATAGAGTTTGGTTTTTGTTTGTCGAGAGAGGACTTTGCTTCTCAATTGCCTACTCAGTCCGAAGTAGCACCTGTTGGCAAGAGTTATCCTGCCTTGGATTTCTAGGCTGACATTGTTGGTAGTGTTTACGCTGGTTCCAAGATGGACGAAATTATCTACAACTTCAAGTTATGACTGTTAACAGCGATGTGAGTGCCAAGTCGCGAGTGCGACGACTGTTTGTTTGATGACAAGAGATATTTCGTCTTGCCCTCGTTCACTGCCAGACCCATTTGTTTTGCTTCCTTGTCCAATCTGGAGAAAGCAAAACTAACGGCGCGGGTGTTGAGGCCGATGATATCAATATCATCGGCATACGCCAGCAGTTGTACACTCAGTTCTACTCCGCCGTGTTTGAATAGCTCGGCCGGCAATCCGTCGGCCCCTGCCGCTATGTTGGTCTTCAGGCGGGCAATTGCTATTCGAACTTCTTCATGGTCGGGTAATGGAATGAATGCTCCATCCTCATCAATTGGGGAATCGGGTTCGCCTTCTCCTGGCGTTGTGCGTTCACTGCCATTGAGCAGGCTGGAGAAGTGTTCCCTCCATAATTTAAGTATGCTCTGGGCATCGGTGACTAGATCACCTTTGGGGCTTCTACAAGAGTATGCTCCGGACTTGAATCCTTCTGTAAGCCGCCGCATTTTTTCGTAGAATTTTCGAGCATTACCCCTGTCAGCCAGCTTATCAAGCTCTTCGTACTCACGCATTTCGGCCTCTTTCTTTTTCTGTCTGCAAATGCGTCTCGCTTCCCTCTTCAACTCTCGGTATCTATCCCATCCCGCACGTGTTGTGGTCGAACGTAACGTTGCGAGGTACTGGACTTTATAACTACAATTATTAAAACCTATAGAACAATTCACAACGTGGAATTGCCCACTAACTCTTTCTTTACAAATATCACAAAATGCTTGCTTTAACGTCAAAATCCCTGCATTTTATCGCTGTTTGAAAACTATGAAAATCTCCCATTAATTATGCGCATTTGATGGTTATGGCGTACTAAAAATGTATTTATGATAAAAATAACTGTATTCCAGTATTTAAAAACGTGCTTATATTCTTAAGTTAATGTGCGACCACAA
This sequence comes from Bactrocera dorsalis, assembly GCF_023373825.1. Lineage (NCBI taxonomy): Eukaryota > Metazoa > Arthropoda > Insecta > Diptera > Tephritidae > Bactrocera > Bactrocera dorsalis. Next base: position 48,661,996 of record NC_064304.1, on the reverse strand, counting down.
AGCATGGTATATCAGCAGCCACAACTATTGCAAAAACAGCAACAAGAACGGCATCGAAAAAGCAAAAAACGATTACCTCCACCAACGTAACGCACTTGAATACTCACCCACACCCACTCACACTTACACATATTCGAGCATATGCATATACATATATACATGTATGCCCCCGCTGACGAAGTGTTGTAAATTTTTAATGAACCCAAAAATAAATCCCCATTTTGTGCAGAGCCGGGGAATTATTGTGATGATTTATTGGCATTTAAATTTCTCGCCCCAATGCAGCTCACTATTGGTTCCCATTGCATTTTTTATATTTCATATGCATGTGTTCATAAATGCATGTGTGTGGACAATTTAAATATAATTTCATATATTGTATATACATATGTACATATGTACCTACGTACATTTGTGGTATAATTTGTGTGTGACTATATAAATGCTTATAAATAATTTTCTGTGGTTGCTCTTAACTGATGACAATATGGGAGTATATAAATAAATTATAAACAAGAACAAATAAGCCAACACACTTGACGCATAAATAAAGCAGAAAGTGGAAAATGTCACATAACAAATACTTTCATACATTCACTTTCAAATATTTTCATAGCGCTGCGAGCAGTACATACCGACAAGAGTGTTGAGTAGCACTAAATTATTGTTTAGAATTTTTATGAAAGTTTTCGAGCCAAAACAGAGCGGGCACGTGCCCGACATATACACCCTTACGTAGTGATAATAATAACCTTAAATCGACGCTAAATAACCAATAGAATCCGTAGCTCTAGTTTATGATTTGTTGTTCAAATTCTCAAAATAATCTTGGATGAACGTAAAATAAAGTTTTTCGAGAATCATGTGTGGATCATAATGTAAGGATATCACAAGTTGGACATATCGTTCCTGAAAATTTGAACATGGAAAAGCTCCGAGAAATAGATTGATGTACCGCGTCAACGAATAGCAACCAAAACTAGCTACAGCAACATTTCCCTGATAGCTGGAAAACAATTGTCGAGGTTGAGGCAAACTTTGAAGCAAAAGCTCAATGGCAAGAATTGAATAAAAATGTTGAAAGATTACTATAATCGGACTATTGATGTCATCCATGATGAATAATAACACTGATCTATAGTGGTTTTGTTGCCCTAGATATAAGATCGATTTTGGATATATCAAAACCACTCTCATGATTTTGTAAAATTTGCTGTCGTTTATTTTTAAATATGTACTTTCATTTTACTTTACAAAAATTTAAACAAAAAAATGGATATAATTATTTATATCAGTTTTGTTTTGAAAAATAAGCACTCATCAAAGTTAACAGAGAGACAAATGTCCAAAACATATTGTTACGAATTTACTCTTGCTAGTTTACTTTGTTAGGTTCGTATCTCTGGATTGACAAATAAAATCAACACTGTTTAATTTAATTCAACAACTCTTTATTTCACAACTCGTCTACACTATAGGAGTTTACTCTTAACACTGATTGATTACGTTGGCGCTGCCACGGCTTATATAGCCACGCACTTCTCGCTGATGCCGACGTGTCCTTCTAGAATATCGCGTCTGGAAATTACCAGAACATACGGCTATACGGCGCCAGACGCAAGCAGACAGTCGCGGCGCCAGACTCAGCAATTGTTTCACTAGACAAGCAGACAGTGCGGCGCCAGATGTCTATTGTTTCGACAAGCAGACAGCCGTGGCGCCAGATGTCTACAACAAGACAAATGCTATTCCATATACCTACAGCTATTGTTCATAATCAGGGATGCAAATACAACTTAATACTACTTTTGTAACAATATGTTATATCTTAATTAAATGACTTTTATGCGCTTTTCCTTTATAATTTTCCAGTTGACAATGGCTTTTTATTATTAATTATTAGCAATGTTCTGCCATAATGGCCATACAAAAAACCTTGATAATTTTCTTTTATCACTTTTAGATGTTAGTGGAAAAAACTTTTCTAAGCATCACTTTTCTGAACAATCATAATCTTAATAAAAATCTGTATCTTTCCTGATTGAAAGACAAACTACTTGTTCGACTTTTCTATGCCAAACTTCAGAAATTTTCCACAAATATATTTTCAGAAAACAACTTAGGCGCAAATGTTTCACCCTCCCTTTCATTTCCGCTGATGAATTGTAATAATTTAGCGCCATCGGATGAGAATAGCGATCAAGTAATGTTTGTATGCGCGAAAAGGGGTGCAGGACCCTAATCATGACTGGAAAAATGTTTATTTCTAAATAACCGCTATATGATCGAAATATAGGATATGCAAATATCATAAAAACAAGAACACATTCAATATTTTCATAAAAAAAATTCGTGGTCTGGACGGTTGAAATCATCCAAACTTTTCTAAAATATCCAGGACAACAAAAAAAAATAATTTTATGCAGAGCTGTGTAATTAATACTCACAATAACATTATCAAGAGAAGTTAATAAAAACAATTTATACAAAATCTCTTTACATAAACGCCTAAGATTACTTAAGTATGTGACTAATGTGTATTTTTGTAGTATTAACAAAAAAGGCGTGAGTGCCAAATAATATAAATAAAAGCCATATTTGTACGTATGTACTTATATTGTATCCTAAACGTATTATTTAATTGACACTTCGCTGTTTTGATTTGTTTACCGTTAAATTCAAAGAATATGTGCTGCATGCCACATGTAATTAACTCAATTACTTGTGTGCGGTGTTCCAATATATAATATATACATATGTATGTATGTACGCAGATGAAGAATCACATAATTCCTACAATTAGAAATTAGACTGCTACTCGTATCTATTTACGATGACGCACATTCCACATTTTTATTGGCAATTGAAAGCAATTTTTGAATTTTCATAAATGTAAACACCAGCGGAACAACAAGTACTTGTTTGTGAAACAAATGTTGTATATTTGTATGAGCGTTTATGTAATTAACTAGAAACGTGAATATGCGTCCACATTTATCGCAGAGACAGGGTGTTCCAATTTAAGCAACAGTATGTGACAGTTATGTAATAGCGGCAAATTGGGAAAATGGCAACTTGGGTTGTATGAGGGAAAATTGCAAAAAGCCAGCTATTCTTAATTTCAATTAATTTTAATGTAATGAAATATTTCAATGTTATATTTAAAAGTACTTACATTTTCCCTTTTTACAGCGAAGAAACCGAAACTGATTGTGGTTTGAGTCAATGCCACCGAAAACAGGCTCGCGTAGTTGCAACTTCGTCGGAAACTAAATTGCATGTAAAAATGAACAGCTCTTTTATGAAATTGCCATTTTGCGACGTTTGCAATAAAGTTGCAAAGTTAACTGAACACCTCTGTTATTTTTAGCAAATCTGCGGTATATTTTCTCCTTTAGTTTTCGCAATTTATTTAGAAATCACTATCTTGTTCTTAATGAATGAGGTCAGTCTAGAACGAAAAATATCCTCTTTTGACAATTTATTCTGAAAGTAAGGAAAAGGGGTTCGAATTTCTTTGTTAAACAAGTAAGTGTATGGAAAAATTATTAAATTGACATTTTCATACAAAATGAAAAATATATATTGATATATAAATATACAAAATATAATATGTATATTAGGGTGATTCAAAAAAAAAATTTTTTGTTTTTTTTAATTGGTACTCGGAAAAATGGGTTCCTAGACACCTCTAAGAAAGCCTCTCCAAATATGAGTTTTTAATTGTAACGGGAAGGTCCTCCGCCTAACGGTTTTCTATTTTTTCTTATTATCAGATAGAAAAATTTATATCTCGCTTCCAACTACTTGAAAAAATATATTGTTAATTAGGTTTTGAAGGAAATTGAATGCTCTAAAATATGGTTTCTTATGATTTTTTCGTAAACCTAACCGTTTAAAAGATATTAACGGTTGAAATTTGACTATTTTTGGAAAAATTCTTTATTTCTTATTAATTTTATAACTCAATGAAAAAAAATTATTATGAATGATGAAACACATGGTTTCGTAGGAAATTTACTGCTCTATAAAAATGGTCTACTATGATTTTTCGATTAAGTTAAGCGTTTACGAGATATTCATCGTCAAACATCAATGCATATTAGGGTGGATCAAAAAAAAAAAAAATTTTTTCGGTTTCGGTTTTTCGGTTGGTACTCTTAAAAATAGGTTCCTAGACACCTCTAAGAAAGCCTCTCCAAAAACCTATTCATAACAATTTTTTTTCATTGAGTTATAAAATTAATAAGAAATAAAAAATTGTACCAAAAATAATCAAACTTTAACTGTTAATATCTTTTAAACGGTTGGGTTTACGAAAAAATCATGAGAGACCATATTTTAGAGCATTCAATTTCCTTCAAAACCTAATTAACAATATATTTTTTCAAGTAGTTGGAAGCGAGATATAAATTTTTCTATCTGATAATAAGAAAAAATAGAAAACCGTTAGGCGGAGGACCTTCCCGGTACAATTAAAAACTCATATTTGGAGAGACTTTCTCAGAGGTCTCTAGGAACCCATTTTTCCGAGTACCAATCAAAAAAAAACAAAAAAATTTTTTTTTGAATCACCCTAATGTATATATCGTACATATGTATGTATGTAGTTATCATAACCGATACTGATAATTTGAAGCTATAGTTAAAATTGCATGTGAATAGGCACGGAAATCTACGAATACAGACCGCTTCGATACTATAAATATGTATATTCTATTAATTCGTTAGGCTTTTAAATCCCACCCTAAAGTATAATTTAAGCCAAAAATTAATTTTTTTTAAATTTTGGTCACATACTCTTGCCAGATATGCGACCGAGCTTTCTTCCCATTGTTGGCGTAATCAAATAGTCTGACAAATAAAGTGTGCCATGTGTTTTAAGCTCCCACAGAACTGACGATGAACTTCCGACAATTCCAAAGTTACACCCGTCAAATCTGTAAGAATATTTCAACACCCAGTATGTGTAAGTACGAGTATGTTTGTACACTTGTATACTGAGTTCTCCATTTCTCGATCATGGCACTTTTCTGAAGCGCTTAAATTTCTGTGCCGTCCAAGAAGTTAATGAGTAATTATAAGTATATTATAGATTTACGTAGTGCATATATGTATGCAAGTATGTGCATATGTCTATAGTTATTTTTGGATTTTACAGGAAATTAGAAAATTACTCATTATTTCTCCTAATAATACAAAAAAACAGGTGTACTATTTGTCTATTGAACAAAGTGAAATGGAATTTCAAATAAGTTCAACAAACGAAGCCACCTACACCGTGTTTTCCGATTGTTAAATTACGAAATCAACGAGAAGCACTCATAATCCATCTTCATCAATCGCTCATACCATCGAACAATTCATCAATCGTTCGGTTATTTGTTTAACTAGGTGGATATGTACATGTGAACGTGTGTGTGTGTTATTGGTAAAGAACATAAATGCTAGAATGTCTGGTTAAGAGCTTTTGATGAGCCAAAAGATTTCATTATTTGGCATTTCATTGGCACTAAGTACCGTTTCCCAACCGCAGGCTAAACAAGCAGCACAAATTGCTTTGGCATGAAATAAAAATGATGATGAGTTATTAATAAACATCAACATAGCGTAGAACATTAAATTCTAATTTTTTTAACGCAGACAAAACGAAGCGCAAAAATAGATTAGTACCGGGTTTCCAATAGGGATGATATGATTTCTAAGAGTCGTTTCGGCCATTTTTAATATGACATAATCTGTAATGTTTACAATTTCATCATAGAAATATATGTATACGCAAGACAACGTTTATAATTATCAAAATAATCGTTCTTCAATTGTCTCAAACCACAAGCTGGCGGATTTCGGGTTACATCGGAGGGTTTGGGCTTGTATCCGTATAAAAGTATTCTCACTCAATAACTGAAGCGATTAGACCATCATAAACGTCTTGAAGTTGCTGATTTTTGGAACAAATTGAAAACGATAACGATTATTTGAAGAAAATCATATTCTGCGATGGGGGTCCCTTTCATCTGAGTGGTGCGGTAAATAAACAAAACTGTTGATTCTCGTGCGAAGAAAATTCACATATTTTTCATGAACAACCATTGCCTTGACGGTTTTTTGCGATTTTTGGCCGTAATTGGAAGAAGTTGGTCTTCACAACATCTGGTTCCAACAATTATTTTAAAAAATTGTGACATTGAACGGCCTCCCAGAAGTTGTGATTTAACATCATTAGAGTATGGGATTATTTGAAGTCATTAGTCTTTAGAAGTAAACCAGAGTCTATTCAATCTTAATACTCGTATGTAAGTCAATATTGAATGTGCTGTTCATGCCAGACGATTTGAATTAATGGAAAAAAGTACTCGAAAATTGGATTCATCGACTATTATACTTCACAGTAAATAAAAACTGTTTCAATTTTTTTACCAATTTGTGTTGTTTTTCTAAGAAATCATCTCTTATTGGAAAACCCCTTATGTGAGCAAAACACTGAACTGAAAACACGCTTAACCACCAATATTTTGAACATGATGAATTCCGACTAGCCAGACAAATTATGACCTCGAAGCTAATGCTTTGACAGCAAATATAAACCATTTTCCCAAGTGATTAAACTTTCAGCAATTTGATGTTATTAGCAATGAGGTTATGTCAATTACAACCGATTGCCATATAATCATTGCTCGAAGATGTCAAATTGTCATATGTTATGAGGACATTTACAAATTTTCCGAACACCCCCGATAGTTATTTTATGAAATAATAACTTTTTTGTCAACAAAGCTTTTCTAGAAGAAAAGTAAACAAGTACTATATGGATTTGGGATTTATTAGCACATTTTGACAGAAAAAGGAACTATAAAAGCACATTATATATCTTCGAATTCATTTGAATAATTTGTGAATGAATTTTCAAACCTTCAGAGCTCTTATTTATTTACAACTCTATTTTTATAGAATTAAAGTGTGATGCAACATAAATTTTAAATAAATGATCTAAATATTTTTTAAGTAATAAATACATAGTATCTTAATAATCTTATATCTATCTTATAAACATTTTATAAACAATTAAAATGTTATTAAAAAACGAAATATTATTAAAAAAAAACTCCAGCAAGGTCGGATCCATTAGTGTCCTTAAATCTATCGAATAGCTATTAAAGTAATTAATGTTAATAAATAATGTTGTAGTTATGTAATAAATTTATTGCAAATTGATTGTAAATATTTTGTATTTTCTTATTCCAGGTAAAAATCTGGTTTCAAAACCGTCGAACCAAGTGGAAGAAACAGGATAACATCACGAATTCGGAAGTTGCCGAGCACAAAACGACAAATACTTCTAAAAATTCAAGTGAGAACGGCAAAACGACGAACACCACAGCGGGCTCGAGTAGCACCACCACAACGTTATCGGCCGAAACGTCAAGTAAAAAATCACAAAACCACCACCACAGCAACAATGGCCAAAACAATAGCTCCGCAAATAGTAACACCGAAAAGAGTCGTTCCGCTACCTCAACGGAATTGAGCGCCAAATTATCTGCCAAGCAAACGACAAAAATCAAGAAACAGCTGAGTGCATTGCTGGAGAAAACCACAAAGAATCCAACGACGCCGTCTGTCAACAACAATAGCTCAGTCCTGGTGAATGGTGGCGGCGCAGACAGTGCTAAACCAACAACGGTGAGTGGCAGCGGCAAAGCGAGCAACAACAATAAAAACTCTGAAAATGCTCATCAACATCCGCAGCATAATCACCAACACCATTCCCACCGCATTCACCACTCGCACTCACTTCCTCACCATCGACAACACGCCATACCGCTGACAGTTGAACCGGCAGCGCCATTGGAGCAGACCGAGAAACTCGAAATAAAATTGGAGGAATCTCCGCAGCACCGCGAACTACAATTAAGCATATTGCGCGCCGCCAGCAATCATAGTCCTCTGCAATTCAGCGACATGGATTTCGAAAGCAAATTGGCAGCATCAAAAATATCGAATGCGCTGCTCGGCTCAAAAATCCATGCCGATAGAACAGAGGAGGCAAGACGACGCAAGAGCAGTAGCGAGGAAAACGACTTGCAACAAGCAACAGGAAAGGCGCGAGCTGAGAAAATTCTAAAAATGGAGACGGGGGAGGAGGAGGAGAAGGAGCAAACAGAAACAGATTTGAATAGGGAGATGGATGTAGGGCGGGAAACAGCTGTAAAATCACCAACCACAGATGATGACGAATGCGAAGAGCATGTAGAGGAAGATACCGAGATGCACAATGTGGAAAATTAAAACAAATCAAAGAAAAATATATAAGAATATTTAATGGAGAGATCTTCCAGTGTGAACTGTGCCAAAAACTGAACAAAATTTAATTTCTAGAATTTTAATTTTAAAATGCGCCTAAGTGCAGTCATAAGAAGAAGCTCAATTACTGCAAGAGTATACTATTTTAGTTATATACATACATATATATGTGTTTATTATTGTTAATTATGTATTTAGCTGTTTAGACAATTAAGGAGAAAAGAGTATAAAACCAAATCAATTGAACAAACAATCGAATTATTTAATAGTTTTAACTAATGCTTATGCTTATTGTAATTATAAATTCGCTTTTCGTATGTATGCAATTTCGCAATTAATGAACTAGGATAAGAAGAGTGCTAAGGATGCGCAATTTTGCTTTAGTGTTGCCATAAATTCAAGGAATAAATAGTAAATTAAAAAACGAATGAAGCATATGAAAATTTCGAATGTGAGAAGAAACGGAAATTATCGTAATTTGGGTGTAATGTGATAAATGAACAAGTGTAACAAAAAACTCAATGTATACGAAAGGAATTTAAACGCATAATGTATGTAAATATGTCAAAACGAATGTATGTAATTATGGGAGTAAGTAAAATATAAACAAAATTCACTTGCCCAAACACATTCTTGCAAGTCCATTTACTGTTAATTTCAATACAAACAAATCGTTTATCACATGCATACACAGTTTATTGGTCGTGTTTACAAACAATGATTGTAATAAATTACATAATTCAAACTTCAACTATTTATTGAATGTACAAAACAGGAGCGTTGTATGCTTAACGATAGCTATGCGAAAACACAATACAAAATAAAAATAAAAAACTATACATAATGAGTAAATAGATCTATTAGATAACTATATAGGTATATCGACCACACCGCCGGCAGTAATTAAAAACTCGGCAACTTCGTTTGGTGTCTCTGGTGAGTATACGATTTCAAATCGACGCACTGTTAACAGGTCGCCATTGATTTTGACTTCTTTCGGGACTTTGGAGAGCTTGAGACGTGTGCGCCCTAAATGTGCCCACGCTAAACCCAAACAGGGTGTTTCTTTCACCGCATCACTTACTGTAGCAACCTAAAAGTGCAGAAATATTATATAGGTGTAAATTTCTAATTTGTATCTTTATCACTTGGTTCACACAAATCACCGCACAGTTGTATTTGTCAACATAATGCAACAAGTGATTTGCCAATTTGCGCATGTCCCGAGCGCGCTTAATATAGTTGTTGTACGTGCGAAATATTGCTGCGACTGAATCTATTATAATAAGGCCAATATTAAATGATTCCATTAGCTTTGCTAAACGCACACTAACACATTCTAACAGGTCACTCTGTAACATGGATTAACAGTTATTAAAAGCTATGTCTAAGTAATAAAAGAAAATATTATACTCGTATTCAATAATCACATACCGCTTCCAGAACATGTTCTATATAAATATTTCCCATATAGTTGATATTAATATCAGGAAACCGCTTTTCAAATACTTTCGATAACTGAAAAAGACGCTTCGAAGGAAAAGCATCTTCGGTGCAAATGTAGGCGACTGGTTTATTCAATCCACCCAGCTCAGTAGGCAGTTGTACGGTTAGAGATAACTGAAGCAGCAGTTGCGTCTTTCCAACTCCTGATGCACCACAAATCTCTGTTATGCCACGTGTCACGATGCCCCCACGCAAACAATGATCTATGGCTGTGCAGCCTGTCGATATGTGAGACCACTTTGCAGACAATGGCTCTTGAAGTAATGCTGATACTAGTTTAAAGATAGACCTTAAATGTATATAATATTTTTCGAAATTAAGGAATTTGCTTACCAGGCTGAAAAACGACTTTTGCAGCTGCATCCTTTAGCACACGTATATCCGCTTCCGGACATTCTTGAAAAAGTTTCGACTTGGTGAACGGACCCGGTTTAGCATATTGTACAGGCTGCCTAATTTGCTTGGAGGTATTGGGACTACCTTTTTTATGAATTTCACCTGATTTCGGGCTACCAGCCATGGTTTAGTTACAAAACATACTCTGCGCAGAAAAAGCATACAATTTATTGACCAAACAAACAGCTCAAACTAAAATTACGCGGGTTGTTCAACAGCTGTAACGTGAGTAAGAGAGTTGCCAGATCCCGAATAAATGTCCCATATATTCTCTTTAATATTTATTTAATATGGCAACGAGTGCCGGATATTTACAATAGAGTAGATTTACCTATATTGATTACAGGATTCAATTGTGTAATTATTTTTAATCGGTAATTCAAAATTTTTTCTTACGTTTCAATAATTATTAATATTATTTCAATTATTTGTATGCATCGAAACTATGAAACCCTGGTGGAGTTATCCCAAATATTGTCTGAGTATCGCCTTTGACGCATTTTTGTTTTGTTAAATTAGAAAATGTTTCGATAAAGAGTTATAGTATATGGTATAATGAAATAAACTTTTCGAACTATGAAATTTATCTTACAAACAGAAATTTAATTTCAATTTACTTAATAGAATATAATTACAAAATCAACAGAGATTATCCAAGAATGGCCTCTATTAGTGCCTTCTGCGGGAATAGTAGAATAACTGTGTACATTTTCACAACTCTCCGTTGTTGTGTTGTTGTTCTAGAGGTTACCCAGTCGCCGTTAGAATGGTAAGGATTAGCTAAGTTGTCAGAAGGCCCGAAAAACGTGCTGTTTCGACGAGATCGGACCAAATGGGGAAGGGTGTTAAAAAAATGCAAAGACGTGGTCAGTGTCATGCGGAGTCTCATTGCCGCAGGACATTGCACATGTTATAGGACATGTCGAGGTTTATTCTGGATAAGTAGGAGTTCAACGAAGCTGCGCAAAGTTCACTCACGTTTCTCGCGGTAACTCGAGCTCTTCGTCTGTGATGGGTGGTAGTTTAACTCCGAGTACGCCATTCATTGAAGGGAGTCGGTGAAGGTGTTGACGGCTCCACTGTGAATGGCGGTCAGTGCTTGTCGGAAGTTTGTTGCTTCCGAAGTCTGGTCCGCGTACTGTCTAATGGCGGCGACATAATTGAGGAATGACCTCTTGATGTTCCTAGGATGCGGTTCCGCTTCAAGCAGGTGACTGCAGGGATGATATCTGCGAAAGCGTCCCAGCACGAACTGCCTGGCGAATAGTTCATTAAGCTCCTTAAAGGGTTAGAGGTAGTCAGAGGCACGAAAAGATGATAATTTTCAGTATTTTTTTTTGCTATTAAATCATGTTAGGAGGATGGGGTCATGTGTAGAAGTTCACACAAGTGAGGAAAGTTCTCTGACCGCCATTCACTTGGGAGTGGCCAGAATCGTTTCTTTTACATATGGCTCAAGCAGCTCACGACTTCCGGTCTTGGACCAAGTATCCTCTGGGAAGCCTAAGAACATCCGTTTTAAGGCGAGCGAAAGTGAGAAGGCGAAACATCCCCTACATAGGGTTGTGCGTAGGTAGGTTTGGGACCCGCCACGTAAATAAAAAAACAAAAAAAAAACACCCAATGAAAACTTCGGCTATAATCGCGTAAGCGGTGTCTACGCCAATTAAGAAGAAGAAGAAGTAATATGGCATTATTATAGAATGTGTTGACTTGAAGTCACGAAAATTAAAAAAAATTTTAATTTTAAAAGTTATAGTTGTTGGTGTTGACCCAGTTCCAAAAAAATGTACTTGCGGTGACAACCATAAGTCCGGACAAAAATAGTTTTATAAATAGATAATCCTGAGCCTGATCGAAGGATTTTATTTTTTTTTTTCAAAAAATAACAAAATGGCGGCTTTAGGAAATTTTTTTCTAAATTTTTGGTAAAAAATCAACAGTTAATTGGTCTTAAAAAATCGAAATTTTTGAAAAAAAGACTTCGATCAGGCCCGAGTTTATTATGTATTCTGAAAGCTGTATAAATTTCATTAAAACCTACTGAGCGGTTTTCGAGTTACAGTTTTCACCAGTTCAAAACACATAGTTTTGAGAAAAACGCGTTTAAAGTTTGCCCGAGCTCTCTTTGTTATTTGTTGAATAACTCAAAAACTAATTATCGTATCAACGTGAAATTTTCAGAGAATATTTTTAAGATATTACACTTAACGAAAATGCAAAACTAGTTTTTTGAAAATTCTAACTACCCCTAACCCCTTAACTGGGAGCATACGAACCTCACTATGCAGGAGTTCGATAGGAGACATCAAACCCATCTTGTCCTAGTCCGGAGGGCAGTATTCTGACAAGTCTAAAGCTTCCCCGTTTGCGTTCCACTACATCCAGGCAACCATATTGGTGTGGCGTAGTGAAGGACCGGCCGGCCGTTTGCCTCGTAAGTTGTAACTTCTAGGTCCTTTCCTCATGTGCTGTCGGCTAGCGACTTAAGGATTTTATTAGAGCTCTGAACTTTGGAAAGAACATAGACTACCAAAAGATAAAATCTTAGGATTATTGACAGTCGGAATCTTGACGCCATCGAATGTAATATTAAGGTCAAGACTGTACTCCTTCGTACAGATTGTAAATATGGTCGCTGTGGATTAGGTGAGAGAGAGTGTTAAGTTCCTTGCAGAGAAGAAGCGAGAAAAGTGGAGAAATAGCCATTTACATGTTTCTCTCTCTCCGTATTATGATTCGGACGTTCATAACGAAATAACGTTTAATTTTTGTATGTAAGTTACGGATTAGGAGCATGCTAACACTCTTTTTCATTTCAATTAGTTTAAATCCAATTCCAAAATCATAAAAACGTTAAATAAAGAAAAAAAAGAAAAGTGTGTATGAGCACGTTAAGCAATTAATTATAGTAATCTTCAAAAATGTGTAAGTTTTAAATAGCATACCCCTAATCGAGAGTTAAAATCGATATGTACGGATATAGGTTCTTCAGATTAAGAAATTTAAATAAAAAATAATTTTATGTTTTCTTATAACGGTGCATCTTTATGCTTAGAATGAATAAAATCTTATCGCTCTGGAACCCATATAACTAGCAAGAATTATGTAACTGAAGGCTTTAATACTTCAAGTTCCAAGAGAATGAAATGTTCGGATATACCCGGGATTAACTATTCGTTCCTTGTTGCATATAATACTGAGAAATATTGCAAGCTGTTATGCCAATATAGAAAAATAAATAGAAGCAAATCAGCTGATTTCGACAATGTTAATAAAACAATTTTCAAATCCTTATCAACATGGAGAGAACTAACGATGTTTCGTGATAACAGGAGAGATCACCATATACCGCTGGCCACAGTGCATTGCCCGACTTTCAATCTATCTATATAACCCTACCTTACTTGCATCCTTATATTATTGAATCATGGTTGATTATAAACTGGTATAGCTTTTCAAATACGCAAATGATTATTATACAACTAAGGTTTGTAGTTGGCTTTTCCCTCCTTCAGTTGTAATTTTTGAAATAGAAATGTATATTAAGTGCTTTGATTCTGATGAAGAAATTATATTTCACACATTGACCTATCAAAAATCCATGGCACTGGTATACAAGTTCAATGTATTTTATAATTTATATGTCATTTTAACGAACTTTATGTTAAGCAAATGCGTATTATTTAACGATAATTTATAGTGATAAATGTCACATATTTTCATATTAGAAAAATTAGCTCTTAATTGATGTTATACGAGTCTTCGTTTTTATTTACATCGCAGTTTTTCGTTTGCGGTGGATACAATCTAAAATATAAATCCTACTGGAAAGAATAACTAATGCTTTGGAGTTGGTTTGGACAATTCCTCCAATGCACGAGCCTCGGCTGCTGCCGCACGCTTTTTCTCTTCAGCCAATTTGGCATCACGAACTGCCTTTTGCTGGGCTTCGATCTCACGAACCTTCTCTTCCTTCTTGGATAATCTATTCTGATGGAAAGCTCCATAACCAACACCAACCAATAGCAATGACCAGCGGCCGAATTTTATTAAAGGCGATACACGTACTGGAGCCTGCGACATTGTGATTGCAGTGTTATGTAATTGGCTTTCGATCACAAAAGTTCTGCAATTAAATTGTGTAAATTTGTGATCATTTGTTATCTCACTATACTGAATAATGCATGATGTATGACGATGTAATAATAGTTACATATTTTATTGATGGAATTTTTTAGTAAATTACCAATTTACAGAATCGCGAATTTCTTCAACAGATATAGTTCCAATGGAAAATCGTAACCACAAAACTGTCAAAATCTGACAGCTGGAAATGTCAAAACGAAATGAGCACACTTCTCATTGGAATGACGTTGCCATATACGAAAAAGTTATAACATTATTATTATAGGGCGATCTAACGTTTTAAATTTGAATTATCTACATTTCGACACAGGTAACGTCAAATACCATTCGAAAAGTGACAGATATTCAGTAAAAAGTCTAAAATTTACGAAATGGGTCGCTATCCACTAGAAGAAAACTGGGAAATATTGAAAAAAAAACCGAGCATGGTCAATTTTACCGAAAAATCATCTTTTCGGACGAGACTCATTTCCACCTCGATAGTTACGTTAAAAAGCAGAATTGTCACATTTGGGGCTCAAAACGGCGCTACGTGCCATACAGCACTTGCCCTGTCTTCGAAAATCGCATAATCAGCAAAAAAAAAGTGATGTGAATTGGCCTCCCAGAAGCTGCGATTTAACTGCGTTGGTCTATTTTCTGTGGGGAGCTGTTAAAGATACTGTTTCGCCAATCATCCAGAAACAGTTCAAGATCTAAAGTACGAGATTCAAGCTGCTGTAGCTGCCATAAGGACCGAAACCATCGAGAAAGTACTCCAAAATTGGGGGGATCGTATAAGCAGCTGTAATCTCAGCCGTGGTGGTCATTTATCCTAAATTGTTTTCCACAAATAAATTTCATAAAACAACCTTTTAAATAAAAGTTAGGCCTTTGAAAAATATCAAGCCGTTTTTTTTATTGACTTTTTAAATTTAAAATCCTATATGGCCCACCCTTTACATATTCAAAATATCAAAAGTGATTGGGATAAATCCATACCTACTAATAATTAAAAAAATTAATAGTAGAGGGAAAATGGTTTTACGTAAAGTATTTGTTTAGACAGAAACGCTCGATGTATATTTTCGTATGACTACATTCACATCGAAGCGAAACGAAAAAGTGCAGCAAAACGTTAGAATTAGAATTAGAACAGTTATTTGAGGTAATGAACCGCGACCTAGGGTCTATTGTGCCCTCTCCTTTATCACATGACCTCCCAGAGCCCCAGCAGCCTGAACAGTTCCAGCAGTTTGCCGGGCTCAAGCGAGGTGATGTGATCCCTGCTGATATAAACAGAATCCAGGGCCTTAAGCCTTCTCCCACAGATTGCTGTGCAATCCAGGATCAGGTGTGCTGGTGTCTCCTGTTCCAGGTCGCAGAACCGGCAGTTGGCACAGGAGACCATGCCCATGTTGGACAGGTGCTTCCTGAGCTTGCAGTGCCCTGTGTATATTGCGACGAGGAGACGGAGTTTCTCACGGGGTAGGTTAATTATTTCTTTAAACCTCGAGAGATTGTACCCTCCCAGAAATAGCTTAGCGTGGCGCATGCTTGCCGCCTGCCGCCAGTGCCGCTCTCTTTCCTCTCTCTCCTCCGTGCGGAGCAGCTCCTTGAGAGTGTGGGGTCCTACCGCTATGTATGGCTCTGGTCCCAACATCTTGGACGCTGCTGCCGTGCGAGCCAGCTCGTCGGCTTTCTCATTTCCTTCTACTCCCTTGTGCCCTGGTACCCAAATTAGGTGCACCCGATTGCACACGGATAGGCGGTTTAGCCTTTCTATACATTCCTCGACTAAAAGCGATTTGGTCTCGTATGACAAAACGTTGCTCAAATTTCATCATTCTACCCTTTGCAGGACACTCTATCGGTATTGTAACGGATTCTTGATAACTCAGTCTTAAGTTCGATCATTGGATTGTTAAATAAAAGTGCCAATTTAAGCTTACTAATCATTATCCGAATTAACATCTTCTTAGTAATATCTCAATTGTCCCTAGTTCCTAACACCGCAGCACTGTTACTAGAATTGCGTCTATTGCACAATCCGGCAGCTGTTATATTGTAAATCGTTAACGGGGCATCTCGACACGATAGAATTTATAGAATACTAGCTGTCAAATGAATTGCTATTAGCATTGCCAAATCTGTATGTGGGCATTTGCTATCATGATATAATCATTAACGCAAAGGCGTAGGGTAGGAAGGTTCGAGCTGATGCAGCACAAGCTTTGAGCTCTTGGTAAATTTATTTTATTAATGCGAAATTTTATATACCAATTGAAATAACAAATTTAAAATGCGCAATAATAGTTTGATTTATGCTTGTATAAGGTTATTAAATTTAAGACTTCGCTCATTCCCAACCCAATTTGCATAATTTTCTGTAAATAACAATATTAAACTAAATATTAATTTTTTGAAAATATGTTGTTTTGAAAATGTACTTTAATTTTATAATATAACACAACCGTCTTAATACTCGCTCTTCTTAATTTCATATTGCCAAATTGAAAATGCCGTCGGCATATGTGCAAATGGGATATCTTGCCTCTTCAAAATTTTCATAGAAATGAAAACTGCGCTGTCAAACTGCTGAAGTGACAGCTTCCAGCTTACTATACATGGCAAACTACATAGTATTCTATATCTAGTAAGCTATGGGCAATGTGGAGTCTCCACAGGCTATGTGCACGGCAATGCAGCTAGTATTCTATAAATTATATCGTGTCGAGATGCCCCGTAACAGAACTTCACCCCTAGAAAATTCTGGCAACTACGATTATAGTTGTTTAGTTAATTCTGGTAATTTATCCTCGATTGTATTTTGTTCTTGTATCGGCGTTCGTCACAATTTTTGTCATTCTTGTTTTGAATATATCTTTGTTCTCCGTATGGCAACCTTTTTCCTTTCACGCTAACCTAGAAGCAAACAGCTGCAACGTCAGTGCACATAGTGATAAATAGGATACTATTAATAATTTTGTTTGTTAATTGTTAAGTCTGAGTTCAACTTAAAATAAATAATGAGTAGAAATTACAAAGAGGATCAAGCGAATGAAATAGAGGCGCTTGAATCTATATATTACAGTGAAATGGAAGGTTTGTATATGCATTTGCACCAGAGATTCGTATAGCAACAAATGAAATATTTGTTTTCCATTTCAGTACTGGAGACAGAACCTAGTCACAAATTCAGTATAACCATTGGCACTGAAGAGTATAATTCTGAAGAGGAGTCAGGTGGTATGGCATGCAAACTCGTCTTTACGTATACTCCTACGTACCCAGACGAAGCACCCGAAGTGGCAATAGAAGATCCTGTTAATATAGAAGAACTGTATGAAAAAAAACTACTTGAACACCTCAAAAAAACAATCGATGAAAATATAGGGATGGAAATGGTTTTTACATTAGTTAGTAGCGCACAAGAATGGTTGAACGAACGTTGGGACGATTACAAATTGCATGAGGAAGAAGAACGCTCACGGAAGCTTCTTGAAGCAGAAGAAGCTGAGAGAAAGAAATTCGAAGGAACTCGTGTGACTGTCGAATCGTTCCTTAAATGGAGGGCCGAATTCGAAGAGAGCACAGGTATAACGGCTAAACGAGAAAAGAACAACGACAGCAAAAAACTGACCGGCAAAGAATTATTCATGCGCGACACCACTCTCAATGATTCTGATATTAAATTCTTACTTGAAGCTGGTGACTCAATTGAAAATGTAAAAATAGATGAAACACTTTTTCAAGATATTGGCGAGTTGGAATTGGGTGATGACGATGACTCCGATGATGAGGATTGGGTGCCAGGCGCTGATGATTAGGTTTAAAACTTTTACTCTTACTCATATTTGTTAGTTAAAATGAGTCGTTTATAATTTCTTACACATTTATTAAATAGATAAGGTATGTGAAAAATATACACGTCAAACTATATAAAATGAAGAGAGAAATGCTATTTATGAGGAAGTATTCACTTTAGAAACTTGTTTTCTTTCTGCTTGCGATCGCTGTTACTACTTAGTCCAAATGGTTTTTATTGTCACTAATGTCAGCGAGCCTCAAGCCGTTGTTTACAGTTTCAATATCATCCAAGTTAAATTCATCATCTGATTCTGAATCTTTTCTTTGACTGGTGAAGATACTTTCAGACTCATTTGGTTTCAATGCCGGTGGCAATTTTTCTCGGGGAAAGTCAAGTTTTTGCCATGATCCAGGTTCTGCTTTTGGCATAGTTATCTCAACTTTTGTTGCAAAGATATGAGCACTAGTTTTATTTACATCAATGATCTGCATTTTATATTGTTTATTAGACATAAATCTAACTTAATGTAGACAAACTTACACCGCGTAATTCGAGTTCCAAGTCGAATTTTGCATCATCCTGTTCAGGAAATACCAGATTCACGTGAAGGCGGATTGGATTTACTTCTATCCTGCTACTCTTATAATTATATTTCTTGGCATATATGGAAACAATGACGTTCGTTGGAGTTTGATGCCAATCGTACCGGCAATTAACCACCTGCTTGTCTTCCTCCTTTGAAAAAAAAGGATTAAGAAAAATAATTTTACTTTGAAGTATTCGCACTTACCTCCTTGAACCATTTATGCTCCCCACATGCACAGCCCTTCTGTGCCATAAACACAGAAAAATCACTTGTCTTTCGTTGGCAACATGACCAATACTTCATACCTTCGTGGAAAATAGGAACACCAGGATGATATATACATTCTGCATGATCAGTAGCAGTACCGCTATACGAGTAAGTGCAGCCTTTATTTTTACAAGAAGTGCCAATTGATATTGCGCTGAAAAATAAGTAAACCGTAACTATATTACAATGTTCAAGCTGCACATTTGAGTTTTTTCAAATTATGTTACCCAGAAGCTAAATCGCTGTCTTCCTTAACGTTAACAGTTTTTACTTTAAGTGTATCTATTGTATCTTTCAACGCTTGTGCAACTGTTGGTTTTATTGTAGTCATTGGAGATTCAATAGGTGGTCGCTGCATCGATTCTCTAATTGGCGCACGCACTTCTACAACCACATTTTTATCATCTTCATTCTTTACTGGCTTTTCAGGTTCTGGTGGTTTAATATTCGAGTGTTTCGATAACGTACATCCTTTAATGCTTAAAAATTCAGTAAAATCTACTGATTTTTTGTTGCAACATGACCAACCCTTATATGCGTCATGGAAATAAGGTGTTCCAGGATGATGGCAGCAAGATTCTGAAAGAAACACACATATTTCTTTAATAAAAACTCTTTATTTGCTTTGAATTCCAGAAAGTTCTTGCGAAAATATTTACCATCGGTGTTATTTTCTGGGTCAAAAGTTTGCCCACAACCGCGATTATAACAACGTTCCATTTTTGTGTATTTTTATTTTCTAAGCAGTTTGGATTTTAATTTATTTCAATTTAGGAGAAAAATAAGGGCTATTTAGCGAGTTAAATCGCCACACATTTTATATTTTAGAAATGCAATTCTTATTATGAAGTTCAAAACGTCAGTTTAGTAAATTTGCAAATTAGTGATACCATATTGTTATTTCTCGTGAGAAAAAAATGCTAATATTGCCATTTATCATCATTTATGGACGTCCAATGGCGCTCGTGATATCCAAAAAGTTTGGCGCATAAGTTAATGAATTTACTACGACGGAACCTTTATGATAACTTTTAGACCCTTCCTATTGCGTAGCAGAAAATTTTAAGAAGCAGTTTTCATGAAGAAATTCCAAAGTAGTCAGGAAAGCGGCAATATGTCAGATCTAAAGGTTTTCTTCTAAGTGCTGTCGCCGGGAGATAATGATTTAAACACTTTTCCGATTTTTGCGTAAGGAGAAGGCAAAGTAGTATAAAATAGAAATCAAATCGCGTTGAAGATAGTACGCCGCTTGTGACACGACTGTTTTTATTATTGTAGCTACCTAATCATCCTATGGGTGGTAGAAGACCTTGCCTTTGTCATTATATTTCCGATATAGTACATATGTATTTGTGGTACCCATACAGAGATTTAGGAATTTTATTAGGACTCCAATGCCAGTAAACTAAATTATTTAAGCCTTGGCTTGATGGGACATTTACAAGTAGTCGGTACTAGTCAATATAACCACTTTTTGCCGAAATTACTTTATTTCTACAATAAGTGTGGATGAATTGTTTGCGCTCGGTATCAAACTAATGCATATTGTTACGAATTTACTCCTTTCTTGTTTTACTTTACTGGGTTCGTATCTCTGGATTGACAAATGAAACCAAAAGCCGTTTAATTCACTTCAACAAAATCTCTTTATTTTACTACTCGTCTACACTATATCAGTTTACTCTTAGCACTGGATTGATTACGTTGGCGCTGCCCCGACTTATATAATCACGCACTCCTCGCTGATGCCGACGTGTCCTTCTAGAATATTGCGTCTGGAAATTACAAGAACATAATGCTATACGGCGCCAAATGCAGCTATTGTTCAGACAAGCAGACAGCAACGGCGCCAGACTCAGCAACCGCCCAAGCAGACAAGCAGACAGCCGCGGCGCCAAACGTCTACAACAAGACAAATGCTATTCCATATACCTCCAGCTATTGTTCATAATAAGGGATGCATATAGCAATACAAATACAACTTAATACTACTTTTGTAACAATATTTATATTATATTCGGAAATTTAAATGTTATTATCCATAATTTGTATGGGATTTCATGTTCTGGTTATAAACTAACCAAAAGTCCTTTTGTTAAAGTGTACCAGAACTTTACTGGAAGATGGTTGTAAACCAAATTTTGAGAAAGCCACTTTTCAATATGTTGCCGATAAAGTTCTGGTTAAGCGATTAACCGGACACTGAGAAAACGGCTTAGGTTCAGTTAAGGTCTGGTTAACTTAAACAAGACGCTTTTTTCGCAAAAAGTCGTAAGTTTATTGGAACTTTAAAATATGTATGTATATACACAAAGCGGTATACATCATAAAAAGCCGGGGAGGTATGACATTTATTCTAAAAGTGAGTTGTGTCACGCAGTGCCGGATTAAACTAGCGCGAGGCCTGTAGCAAAGCCTGTCAAGGGGCCCTTGGTTTGCTATAGGTTCTCAAGTTTAGGGTATTAAATAAAACAAAATTGTTACAAATAAACTATTCTGGATTTATTATAGGCAAATTTAGAGATAATACTTTCAATATCGACTTCTTTAAGCAAGTCATTCTCTATATTCAACAAAGTGAGATGATTACGACGTTCTTTGCGCATCGTGTTCGTTAATTCATTTTTAATATTATACGTTTTAATGTTGAAAAAGAACGTTTACCACTGCAGTTAGTGATCATGAGTGATAAGTAAATTCGCAAAGCAATTCTATGTTTGGGAAACACGATTCTAAAGAATTATTTAATAAAAATTTATAATATTGCTGTTCCAGAGGCTCCTGTTTCTTGCTGTTGATAACAGTAGCCACATCTGTTTTCAGCAGCACTGCGAACTGCACTAACTCGCCGCCTAGGATATTCTCCAAATCGTCTACGTAAGCACTGACCATACTAGAGGATTTTTCCAAAATCTCTTCTGTTGTAAGAAATTTTTGGTGTCGAAATCCCTCAAAAACACTAGTAATGTTATGATTTGCTTTCATACGTTTGGTTCAAGCAGACAGAACGTTATTAATACTGACAATAACATCTCAAATTCGAAACGTTGCCCAGGTGTTTGCTCTTCACCAAAGTCGTCTAGTGTAGTAGAGCCGCTGAAATTGTCGTACTTTGTATTTCGCTTGACTCGTCGTGATGTCAGTTGCTGGTATTCTTCACAGTAGGTCAGATCTTTGGCTCTTACCTCAATATCTGAAAAAGTGGATCGCATTGCTTGGACGTAGCCATATAATGATTCCCACGTAATTGTCATTATTCCCGTTTCTAACTTATTTATCGTTGAAAGTAGTCCGTAATATTACAGCACTCCGCAGATAACCGTTTCAAAATCGGAATTTTTTAAATAGAATTTTTAAGTGCGTTCGTAAGACAACCCCTTCAATAGGAAGAAAAAAATTTATAGAGGGTAAGTAATGCTTCTGTACAGCAGTCTGCAGCGCACTTAGCAACCAAATTTAATGAATGTGCAAGACAGGGAATGTATTCTGCATACTTATTTATTTTCTTAATTTGGGCTTGTAAGCCGATGTATTTCTCTCTCATGTTGCTGGCATTATCGTAGCTTTGCCCACGACAATCTTTGATATTAATGCCACTCTTACTCAAGAAATCTAGCAAATTTTGTGCGAGTTGTTCAGCAGTATGACCCTCCATGTCCAAGAACTTAACAAATCTTTCCAGTGGTCCAGATGGCAGAACATAGCGTTCTATCAAAGTCAGTTGGTCTACATGCGATATATCTGGAGTAGAATCCAATGAAATTGAGTAGTATTTGCATCTCTTAATTTAGCAAATAATTTGATCCAGTATGCTTGATGCAATTAGATGAATAAATTCCTCACAAGTTGAAGGGTAGAAATGTACTATATCGAATATAATTAAACATTAGAACATTAAAGTTAAGAAGTTCGTAAAATGTCCACTTATTTTCACGTGACGAAATCGAGTTTTAGATTTTCAGGTGGAAGTGAAGTATATCTAAATTGATATTATTTATTTACGGTCAGTTGGAACGCGGGGCCCCCCGATTCGTGGGGCCCGTAGCATTTGCTACTCTTGCTATGTGGCTAATCCGGCAAGACAGGGAACGCACGTGACCCAATTTACTATTATCTGCAAGAGTACTTACTTTATTATTCCTGCGTTTAAACTTAAAATTTCTCCATAGTAGTTTTTACATAATGAACACAAGTTGGTAAGTTTCGAGCATAACTGTTGCCAAGGAGGAGTGCGTGATTGAAACTTTCCAATTTTCTTCCCGTAGCAAAAAATGTTACTACTTGATGGGGTTGACATGTGTATGTAGTTTTTGAAACGTCTTAACCAAGTTCTTAAAGCTTTTGAAATTTTATGTTAAATTTGAATGCGTTTATTAGCTTACAAGTATGCGATTTCGAAAGTGCAATGTCTATTTAAAGAGACAAGGAAAGAAAACAATAAGAAATGTTAACTTCGGTGTATCCAAGCTATAATACCTTTCATCTTTATTCTGATTTCGGTCAGTTTGAGTTACAGCTATATGCTGTATTGTTATGATCTGAACAATATGTTCCGATATTGTAAAATACCTGTACAAATAAAAAAGTTGTCCATACAAGGACTTGTGTTTGATCGGTTAATCATATGGCCATATGCTATAGTAGTCCAGTCTGAACAATTTCTTTGGATATTGTATAGTAGATCTGTCAAATCAAAAATTTTTCCATATAAACACTTATTCCGATCGTTCAGTTTGTATGTCAGCTATCATATATGAGCAGTTTCTTGGGGAGAAAAGAACGAGTACACAAGTTCAGGTCGATATCTCAAAAACTGAGAGTTCGCATATATACAAAAACGGACAAACATACGAAAATGGCTTGGAAGCCCGTCCACCTCCTAACCGAGTCATAAGTTTCTAGAACAGATCAAAAATATAAACAAATGCTTATACAAGGTCCAATCGAGCTGAATAACTAAAAATACAGAAAGAAATGAATGATAAATATATGTAAATTTTATTCTCTAAAATAAAATTAATTAAATCTTAAATGGCTTAAAACTTTATAACTGGAAATCGTCTCGTTCCATTTCACAAATTTTGAAAAAATATTGAGAATATCCGGTTGAAAATTTCGTGTTGCTTTAAAGAAAAACAATTATGCTTTATTATTCACAACGCAATCAAGTGTGACATACCGGTTATAGCGGTTTTCGCACATTCCGATTTTGGGGTACATACTTTTTATACTCTACCAACATGTAGTCACCTAATGGTTGTTCGTATTACCTAAAAATAAACGATTTAGATATAGACTTACACTTAGGTACATACATATATAAATGATCAGGATGATGAGATGAGTTGAAATCCGAGTGACTGTGTCTGTCCGTCTGTTCGGGTGTCCGCTTGTGCAAGTGATAACTACAGTAAAAATAGAGATTTCTTTACGAGTTCGTAGATGGGCGTGATTGAACCACTGCCACGGCCACAAAACGGCATTAAACGAAAATCTATAATATAAAGCTCCATAACTAAGCATTAAATTACAATTCAATGCACATACATCTATCTCCTAAACGACTCAAGTATCTCCTAAACGACTCAAGGAACAATATCCAAATTCGCTGTGGCAAATCATTTTAGCATCCAACCTGTAACCTGGCACCGTAAAATTTGATGAAATCGGGTGATAAACCCGCCTACTCCCAATATAACGGTTCTGTTAAAAAGCAATAAAAGTGCGATAAATAAACAAATAAATACTTCAAGTTTACATCTGGGATGTTAAAAGAATGACAATGAGCGTGGCACCGCCCACACGCTGAGCAATATTTCAGAGCTTACTTGACTTTCAAATTTGGTATATATTATCTTGTCCTTGTGCCAAAACAACGAAATCGGTGTACAATCACGCCTACATCACATATAACACAATTTTGTATCCCATCTGGATATATCGGAAAATAAGTGAGATAGTCGAATAAAATTGAGGGAGCAGGTTCTTTTGATAAAGGTTCATCTGTATGCCTAAATTGGTTAAAATCAGGGGAAAACTTGCTCTAGATCCCATATAACTTACAAACATTCTGCACCTGAAGGTGTTTCCCTCGCTTTGATACTGAGTTTGAAATGGTCAGTCACGCCCGAACTTGTCTTCCTTACTTGTTTTAATTATGCTTTTGTAACGTTGAAGTACTTTTAAAGGGTGATTTTTTAAGAGCTTGATAACTTTTTTTTAAAAAAAAACGCATAAAATATTTATTTGAAACGTTAGATTGGTTCATGACATTTACTTTTTGAAGATAATTTCATTTAAATGTTGACCGCGGCTGCGTCTTAGGTGGTCCATTCGGAAAGTCCAATTTTGGGCAACTTTTTCGAGCATTTCGGCCGGAATAGCCCGAATTTCTTCGGAAATGTTGTCTTCCAAAGCTGGAATAGTTGCTGGCTTATTTCTGTAGACTTTAGACTTGACGTAGCCCCACAAAAAATAGTCTAAAGGCGTTAAATCGCATGATCTTGGTGGCCAACTTACGGGTCCATTTCTTGAGATGAATTGTTGTCCGAAGTTTTCCCTCAAAATGGCCATAGAATCGCGAGCTGTGTGGCATGTAGCGCCATCTTGTTGAAACCACATGTCAACCAAGTTCAGTTCTTCCATTTTTGGCAACAAAAAGTTTGTTAGCATCGAACGATAGCGATCGCCATTCACCGTAACGTTGCGTCCAACAGCATCTTTGAAAAAATACGGTCCAATGATTCCACCAGCGTACAAACCACACCAAACAGTGCATTTTTCGGGATGCATGGGCAGTTCTTGAACGGCTTCTGGTTGCTCTTCACCCCAAATGCGGCAATTTTGCTTATTTACGTAGCCATTCAACCAGAAATGAGCCTCATCGCTGAACAAAATTTGTCGATAAAACACATTTCGAACCGAACACTGATTTTGGTAATAAAATTCAATGATTTGCAAGCGTTGCTCGTTAGTAAGTCTATTCATGATGAAATGTCAAAGCATACTGAGCATCTTTCTCTTTGACACCATGTCTGAAATCCCACGTGATCTGTCAAATACTAATGCATGAAAATCCTAACCTCAAAAAAATCACCCGTTATTTTTCTCAATGGTGTAGACCCACTCTATAATTGTCATAATACCGACGGAGCGCGAAGCGTTTAAATTATTTATGTATTAATTACGAATATATCAGATTTATAATATAACATTTGTGGCATTCACGAATATGACCCACTTTTAAATAAATATAGTACGTTTGTGCATTTGTCTGTGCATAGTCCACATTATCATTTTAAAGTACTCGAAACTTATCATATTTCAACACCGTTTAGTTTGTTCACCATTAAAAGCTGATATTGCGGGCAAGTTGCTCGAAATTGATTTGCAGCAGCCAAGCATGACTTCGATATGATTTACCTTGGCAATGATTTTCATTACAATGTGTTCATTCTCGTATTAGACCTGCATGGGTATGAGTGTAGACTGAAGAAATACCAAGAAATACCATATATTTCTGGTAAACTAAAAATGTTTATTTTTATACCCTGAACAGGGTATATTAAGTTTGTCACAAAGTTTGAAACACCCAGAAGGAAGGGTCGGAGGCTCTGTAAAGTATATATATAAATGATCAGTATGTCGAGCTGAGTCGAAATTTTACAAACGTCATTTTCTCTTCAAGAAGCTGCTCATTTGTCGGAACTGCCTATATCGGACCACTATAACATATAGCTGCCATACAAACTGAACGATCGGAATCAAGTTCTTGTATGGAAAACTTTCACATTTCACAAGATATATTCACGAAATTTGGTATAAATCATTTTCTAAGGCAACAATGTAATCTCTGAAAAAATTGTTCGGATCGGTTAACTATAGCATATAGCTGCCATACAACCTGAACGATCGGAATCAAGGGCTTGTATGGAAAACTTTCGCATTTGACGTAGTATCTTCACGAAATTTGGCATGGATTACTGCTTAAGGTAACGATACAATATCCAAAAAAATTGTTCAGAACGGATTACTATAGCATATACATAGCTTCCATACAAACTGATCACATAGTTACTAACAGAAATGCACCTGTGAAGGGTATTTAACTTCGGTTGCACCAACGTTTTTTCTTGTTATTATTCTTAAATGTGAAATATTTTGCGTTATTGAGTTACAACATTTTGTAGGCGTGGTAGTTAACATATTATGAAATCATAACCAACTTTGTCCATTTTAAAGATTATTTCTCCAAAACTCATTAACTTGTCTTAACCATTCATTTTCATTCAAGCAATAGAACTAAATGAGTTAGGACGCTTTCATTTGAAATAGTTCAATTTTTAAAATCTTTGAAGACAATGAATAATGCGTGTTCACATGAAAATTATTTCATTTGTTAAGTGGTATAGCACAAATAACAGTCATTGCTATGATGATATGGACTTTATATATCAGTTTTATTTCTTTTTCCTGTGATAGAGTCGGATTTTATACATATATATATATATCGAATCAAGCATCGATTAACCGTCATTATTAAAACCACAGCGGTCTACATAGCCCAGGTATAACCAAGCAAAAATACCAATAAATAACAGGTAAGAAATTCTTTCAACTTGCAATAACCAAAGCCAGGGAAATACCTTAAAATGTAAAACGGCAACCAGAGGATCGAAGTATAAGTAATTTTATATATACAAATACTCCATTCGGTATACGAGATGTGTTCAAAAAGTATAGCGAATTTTGAATTTTCGCGGGTTACGTATATTCGAATTTCGAATTTTTTGTGGCGTTATGTTGGTACTCATGTCTCTCACTTATGCCGACAAGCTCGGCCATTTTGAATATTCATTTAATTGTTGACAGCTGCTTCGCTTGCACGTGTTTTGAATCGTCTTCGATTTTTACCTATCAAAAAAATTGCACCACGATAACGCCCCTGCTCATACATCGTTGCTTGTGCGCAACTTTTTGGCCAAAAACAAAACACTAATGATGCCGCAGCCACCGTATTCCCCACATCTGGCCCCCCTGTGACTTTTTCTTGTTCCCTAAACTGAAGAGGCCCATGAAAGGACGACGTTACGCTTCTCTTGACGAGATAAAGACGGCATCGAAGGAGGAGCTGAAGAAGATAAAAAAATGATTTTTTGAAGTGCTTCGAAGATTGGAAAAACCGTTGGCACAAGTGTATAATATCTCATGGGGATTACTTTGAAGGGGACAAAATAGATATTCATGAATAAATAAATAATTTTTGAAAAAACACAAAATTCGCGATAGTTTTTGAACACACCTCGTAAGATTTGTTAGATATACCTCACATACATACACCTACCATATGGAGTAAGTTAAGACGGATGTTCAAAAATATTATTATTATATGGGGGCTAGGTCAAGTTTTCGCCTAATTGTATCTATTTTAGGTATATACATATATAAGGGGTATGAAAATTAAGTAATGAGACTGATTCCATAAAAGCCGTATATTTGAAAATTATTCTACAACTCTGCCATTCCCTTCAAAGTAGTCCCCTTGGGTAGTTATACAGCGAGCCCAGCGCGTTTTCCATGCTTCGTAAAATTTCTGGAACGCTTCGAATGGGATGTTCGCGAGTACCCTCGTCACGGCCGCCTGGATGTCTGTAATCGACTCAAGATGGGTTACTTTGACCACCGATTTTGTTTCAGGAAACAAAAAAAAGTCACAGGGTGACATGTCGGGCGAATAAGGCGGCTGCCGCAACACTGCGATCCATTTAGAGGCCAAATACTGGGACACGCTGAGGGCGGTGTGGCACGGCGCGTTGTCGCGATGAAGGATCCAGTTACGAGCGGTGTCTGAGCGCACCCTGTTGACTCGTATTCGCAATCTTTCGAGTACTTGGCAATAGTAGACTTGATTCACAGTTTTCCCCGGTGGAACAACTTCTTTGTGGACGATTCCGCGGCTATGAAAAAATACAATAATCATCGTTTTCACCTTCGACTTGCTCATGCGAGCTTTTTTAGGGCGGGGGACCCGCGGAGGCAACCATTGTGAACCTGGGCACGACTAAGACAACTATCACCATACACTCTTACAATTTTAGCGTACGTTTCCAAAGCTGTTTCGCCCAATCTGGCGCAAAATTTTATCGCGACGCATTGCTCTTGATTTCGTTTTTCCATTTTCGTGACGAACACTACAAACACACGTCTACTCAACTTGACGCAGGAGGCGAACTAAACAAACTAGAGCGATGGTACATATATCAATGGAGAGGGGAGGGATGCCGCAAGAAGAGAAAATGAATTTCAAGGTCACAGGTTTACCACAAGCTTCTTCTTCTTCTTAATTGGCGTAGACACCGCTTACGCGATTATAGCCGAGTTAACAACCGCACGCCAGTCGTTTCTTCTTTTCGCAACGTGGCGCCAATTGGATATTCCAAGCGAAGCCAGGTCCTTCTCCACAACGGAGTGGAGGTCTTCCTCTGCTTCCCGCGGCGGGTACTGCGTCGAATACTTTCAGAGCTGGAGTGTTTTCGTCCATCCGGACAACATGACCTAGCCAGCGTAGCCGCTGTCTTTTAATTCGCTGAACTATGTCAATGTCGTCGTATATCTCGTACAGCTCATCGTTCCATCGAATGCGATATTCGCCGTGGCCAACGCGCAAAGGACCATAAATCTTTCGCAGAACTTTTCTCTCGAAAACTCGCAACGTCGACTCATCCGTTGTTGACATCGTCCAAGCCTCTGCATATAGCAGCACGGGAATTATCAGTGACTTATAGCGTTTGGTTTTTGTTTGTCGAGAGAGGACTTTGCTTCTCAATTGCCTACTTAGTCCGAAGTAACAAATGTTGGCAAGAGTTAACCTGCGTTGGATTTCGAGGCTGACATTGTTGGTGGTGTTTACGCTGGTTCCAAGATAGACGAAATTATCTACAACTTCAAAGTTATGACTGTCAACAGTGACATGAGTGCCAAGTCGCGAGTGCGACGACTGTTTGTTTGATGACAGGAGATATTTCGTCTTGCCCTCGTTCACTGCCAGACCCATTTCTTTTGCTTCCTTGTCCAATCTGGAGAAAGCAGAACTAACGGCACGGGTGTTGAGGCCGATAATATCAATATCATCGGCATACGCCAACAGTTGTACACTCTTATAGAAGATGGTACCTTCTCTGTTGAGTTCTGCAGCTCGAACTATTTTACCACAAGCGTGGCAATAAAATCAGTCTCATTACTTAATTGTCAAACCTCGTATATACTGTTTTTGGTAAAATATATTCAGTAATATTCATTGAGATAATTCAAATATGGGCAGATACATATATCCAGCATAAAGTTACCTGGGAAAATACTTATATTAGGTATATGGGTGCTCAGGGCAGTATTAACCCGATTTAATCCATTTTTGATACACAGAATTAATATCGGCAGAAAATAATTCTCTCGGAATTACAACTGTATATCTCACACATTGACCGATATTTGCCATCAAAAGTCAACTGTAGATACTGGGGAACACATATTTGGTACCTAGGGGCATGAACAGTTTTGGTTGGATTTTGGTAAGAGTGGAATTTAAAATTGTGTTATATGGGAAGTAGGCATGGTTGTAGTCCGATTTCGCCCAGTTTAGCACTGTAACATAGGAATATGAAAATAATGATATGTTCCAAATTTAATCGAAATCGGCATTCGGGTTCAGAAATATTAGATTTCATTAAAAAGAGGGTGGTGCCACACCCATTGTCCAATTTTCACACTGGCTTCCATGAAGCCGGCTCATACCATCTAGGAGGTTAAATTTAATGTATCTGGCGTAATTAGTTATTAGTTTATAGAGCTTTTAATAGCTTTGAACAGTACCGTTATATGGGAAATGAACGAGGTTATCTTCCGATTTCATTCATTTTCACACTGTAGGTAAGAGATCTTATAGCATTTGAGTTAAGCTGCTGGTTGTAGCTTTAGTAGTTTAGGAAATTGGCATATTAACAACCGTCATTATGAACAACCGTACCAACGTCTTACTTCAGAATTGCAGTTATTTTCGATGATGGAGTTTAGGGATTTTTTCTTATTACCGTTACTATCTCCGTTTGTCCCGCTCTGATAGTATAAGCGGCCTTCCACTTCTCGGTTGATACTCACAATCTGGGTTATTTTTGAATTTTAAAAATTTGTATTTAAATAAAGTATAGTTGTTTTTGTAAATAAGGCAAAACGTAAAACATTTTTTATTGGCACCAAATACATTCAATTGAATTGTAGCTTGTAAGAAGAATGGTAAAAAATATGCCTTTAAAAATTGTAATGGTCATATAACGGTGACTTTTGTCCATCGGTGTATGTATGTAACACTAAATAACACCTGAAGCGTCGTAGACCCTGTAATGTTCAGCGTGACAAGCTGTCTATCCGTCTTATACATATCCATGTGAACTTGTCCCTCAGATTTTGAGATATCGATCACAAATTTTGCACACCGGCCTATCAAACTCAAATCCTTGTATGGAAATATTTTCTATTTGACAAGTACCTTCATGAATTTTAGCATGGATTCTTAACAAAGGCTTATAAAAAATTTATCAGTAAAGGATGTTATAGCTTCGGTTCTCAATATTCTTTACTCTATTTATTAAACCCAAAGACAAACTGTGAATCAGCAGAACTCCTATAAGTCTTATTAATTTAAGAAAGTTGAGATATTGCTCTGGGTGACGAAGCTTCTTTCATAAAAGTATAGTATACAAAAACTTGTAGCCCGGACTTAAAGAAGAATGCCGCAAACTGGTAGGATGAAGTAAGCGAACTTTATAAAGACAACAAAATAGTTCCGGGAATATTTTGGTAATATGTATATGTATGTAAGTAGTTGTAAAGAAAATATAATACTTACCGAAACTGCTATAGTTGAAAAAACCTCTGACAAGTATTTTTTGGTTTGTATATTTGAAATATTTCTTATTATATGTATACATATGTACAAGTATGAACATAAGTATATATTTGAAAATATTTTCCGCATGCATATTTAAATTTGTATGTAAACTCTAATAACTCAATTGACCCATTGTTAACCTTATGCCTAAAATACAATTATCAACAATTAATTTCTATAATAAAATTTACATTTTCTCGGATTTTTTATAACGCGCATACATGCACAGACACATTTTCGATTTCTCATAACCACGCGCATACATAACAATTGCCTGCACGCCAGTACCAATATTACTGTGTTGGCTAATGGACCGTCGGCACCGCAATCCGGTGGCAATTGGACGGCGCTTTGGCAGCTTCTCACGTCTCCGGCGCCGCCTCATCCCGTTCGCCGGCTCGCCAACCTGACGATCATTCGGTCCGGTAGTCAGTCAGTGTGCACCGACGCTGTCGTGGGTTCGTCAGTTCGTTCGCTGATTGGTCTACGTGACCGCCTTGAAGCGGCAAGAGGTCTTGAGCGCGCTTACCGCCATGGTCTCGCACAATATGTAGCAAATACAATTAGCTAAATATATTTAAGTAGTAATATACACATGTATGTACAAACAAACGTATATAATTTTCAGTAGACAAAGTCTAATATGCAAAAAGTTATGAAAAAACAAAGGCAAAAACAAGAACACAAATATACGTAAAACAAATAATAGGTAGCGCCTCTGGTCAGCTGACTGGCACTTATGAATTGCATGTGTTTTGTATTGTGGGTAGAATTGTGAATAGTTTGAGTGATATCTGTGGCTCACCAGTAAGGCTGCGCTCGAACAGTTTTATATGTAGCCATAAATACAGGTTTATGTACATAGTCATTTTCAGCACTGTTTGGCCGTGTGTTTGTAGGTATGTATGGCGGTACCTGTGTTTTCTGGACTAATATATACTTAGCATTTGCATTGAAGAATGCGCCGATATTTAATATGCATTAATATTCTTCTTACAGTTCTGGGCGATTTGGCAAGGTGGAATGTTACGAGTACTTGTTATATTTAAAAATAATAATATGTATGTACGTATACATATAAATGTTAATAATAGCTTTTTCAATTGTCCACAGATGTTTTTTTCAATTTTTATGGTTATTATGTGAACAAAAGTGTTACACTGACTCCATACCCGTAGTCACTTAATAATATTTCCATCGTATTATTTAGTTTAAATAACATGAAATTAACGCGATTATGGAAAATTGATGTTTTGACCAAGAACTTCTGGCGTCCATGGAATTTAATCAACATTGACAATGAAACATGCATTTTCAAGTCTCAACATTATAATTTGGACTCAGTTTGTACTTACTAGAAATGTAATTTCTGTCTTTACAAAAGTCAAGTCAAAAGTCAGTTTCGGTATTAAAATACATATTTGAGGGGTAATTAAAAAAATGTATTCTTTTGTATCGATGTTGTATTCAATTAGCTGGTGAAAATTCTCTTTAACGGTTGAAATAAAATTGTGATATGTTTACTTTACCTATAACTTATAGACAAGCACTGTAAATTATAGCAGAGAGCTAAACCATAGCCCAGGGCATAGATAAAATAAATAACATAAAATAATAGTAATCCAGGCGAAAATTTTTAAATTACTCCTCGAATCTGTGAATAAACTATAAACTTTACGCATATACCAAAACTTCAACCCACTGTGTTGATAATTATATTTATTTTTAAACTCTATAAACATGTTGCTACAGGGTATAATAGTTTTGTTTCTTGGTACCAGAGGTTGGGGCTACAGATGTGCAGAATTGAATATCGCCCGCAAAATGCTGTTAATGACAACTTATAAAGTGCTATACATAAGTAAGCTCAAAATTTTATGAAACTACAGAAATTCATAGCGGTTAGTAGTATTTCGGTTTAAAATACTTTAAAAAGTGGGCTTAGCCCCGCCCCTTATAGGTTTGTCCTGTACGTACATCTATAAATCACTTAAGATATTGATACCATTGCCCTCAACACCCGCGCCGTTAGTTCTGCTTTCTCCAGACTGGACAAGGAAGCAAAACAAATGGGTCTGGCAGTGGACGAGGGCAAGACGAAATATCCTCCTAAACAGTCATCGCACTCGCGACTTGGCACTTCATACCAACTCAGGGAGGATAACTCTTGCCAACAGGTGCTACTTTGGACTGAGTAGGCAATTGAGAAGCAAAGTCCTCTCTCGACAAACAAAAACCAAACTCTATAAGTCGCTCATAATTCCCGTCCTGCTATATGGTGCAGAGGCTTGGACGATGTCAACAACAATGTCAACAACGGATGAGTCGAATGGCGCGCGGTTGATAACTCGGCTATAATCGCGTAAGCGGTGTCTACGCCAATTAAGAAGAAGAAGAACTTTTTGATTAAATGAAGTTTAAAATCTCACCTTTCCAACACTATATAATATGACACAATGTGATTGGTAGCACTGGAGATATACGACTGCGACGACATCTATTGACAAAATATGAAAAGTCTTTTTCGACTACCTAATATTAAATTTAGCCTCTTTGCACATCCTTATGTATATACCATTTGAATTGATTATTTTGGTTTTCATATAAATAAATATATTTTTTACGAAGCAAAATGTAGTAATGAAACTAGTTGAGTCGATATAAAATTTAATAAGATGATATAAAATATTCGGTTCCACCCGAACTGAAACCATCCTTGCTTCCTACCATAATTATTGACCAAATTTAGAAGGAAAAACAGAAAATATACACAAATATCAGGTGAATACGTGGAGTGATTAATGGTTAAAATGTGATTTTTGGTCAAATAATCGGTTACAAGCGTCCTTCGACTGTTGGATTCTTAGCAATTTTTGGTCGTCAGTCAATTTGTGCAGAACAAACCGTTACCTTTCATAAGCCCAAATGTTCGGTCAAAATGCGATAAATCGATGTTTTGGAGATGTTCAATTCCATTTCCATGAATTTCAATGATGATTTCGGCTGATTTTTGATGAATTCACGCACAGTTTCGATGGAGTTTTCGGTGATCACGGATTTTGATTGGCCCACATGTTGATTGTCATTTATGTCCTCACGACCACTTTAAAAACGTTGAAACCACTCGTGTACTCTGCTACGAGATAGGCATTCATCGCCATAAACTTGTTTCATCAATTAAAATGTTTCGGTAAAAATTATACCAATTTTAAAACAAAATTAAATGTTGGCTCTTTGTACGAAGCTCATTTTATGTATTTCCGCGACGATTACACAAACATACTTACACTTAAAACGCAATAACTGCACTTCCAATCAATGAAATATCATGAAATTCTCACCGGACAATCGATAAAGATAGCAGATTCTAACGCACTAGTCTACCAGGCAGCGCTAGATTCAAGAAGTCCTGTTTACTTTGGAAAGCACCTTGTATCAGTCGCTAACTAACCCGGGGCCAAAGCAATTACTTCATTCCAATATATACATCACCCTGCAAATCGTTAAATTAGTATGGCTGCGATAAGTTATAGGGGGTCCGATAGTAGTAGTTCCGACAAATTGACAGCATCTTTGGAAGAAAAGGACGTATACAATATATCAAATCGATATCTCAAAAGCTGAGAAGATCCAACGATTTGTTCTAGGCGTTTCAAACTTTGTGGCAAACTTAATATATGTACGCTTTTTTGGGTATAAAAAGCGATGTTAAGAGACGGTAACTAACTTTATTATGGAAATTACTAAATCAAACCGTTTGAAATTTAGACAACAACATCCGTTTGTAGTCATTGCGAATTCGTCATCAGAATCGTTTCGTAATTCATGTAGAAAACGGATTTAGCTGATAGTTGAAAAAAATCCCTACCCGTGGAAATAAGTAAATTTATTAAAGACACTGAAACTTAATTTAATTTTTAAATAACGTTTCGAAAATCAATTGACTATTTATTAATCATATAAAGTTTTTTCACTTTCAAATATATAATTTTCCAATCACGATTTGCATGTAGTTATGTACATATATTTGTATTTTAATTTAAACGTTTGTACATTCACAAAATTAACAAAATGTTATTTAAACATTTAGCGTCTAATAATTAACCGATTATTATTTTTACAAAGGTTTTTTTCCACCTTTTGCCACTTTCCGCCTTTTTGACGGTTGAAAGAATTGAACACAGTTTATTTGTTTCGTTACGGTTTAACTATTGTTTATTGTTATTGGGATTTTTTTGCCAACATTCAAAAAACTCGCTTAGCGCATTCATTCGGGTCTCTGAACCTTTATAAATACATTTACATACCCACATGCTTATAACTTACAAAGCATATAAATCAAACGATTTGAACCGGAATTCCAGCATGAACTTTTCATTTCATTTCGTTCATTATCTGCTTCAAGCCCATTTTCAAGTATAACATATGCACATACGAGTATGTATATTGGGCCGTGCTTCGGCTCTGATTTATGAGTGAATTAAAGAGATATTCAAAGAATCCTACAAGTTTAAAGTATTTTCGAAACAGTTGATGGAAAATTTTTATATCAGAAATACAATCGTCCGCTCAGAAGAAAAAAAGTAGCTATATATTTTTTAATTTTGATTGCGTCGAATTTGAACCCACGACCTACTTCGCGATAGTCATGCACCAAACGCACTCAGCTCCATTAGCAGCAACTATATGCAAATAAAAGCTTTTACTCGTATAACAGATTATTTGAAGGTCAATGTTAGCTGCTAATTGTGAAGACCAATCAAATCACAAAACCAAGCAAAGGAATTAAAAAACGAAGATGGGAAATGATACATGCTACAAAAAGTTATTAAACTTCTATTGTTTTGACATTATTAATAGGAAAGTTAATTCTGGCTAAAGGCCACAGCTAGAAGTAGACATGTACGTTAATAATTATTGAAAAGTACTGTTTCAGGTACCTAACATACTCGTATATATGTCCATAAGTAAATACAAACATCATAAATACATATAAAAAAGGCGACCTCAACTTTTTCTCTATTTCCGTTATATAAAATATTTCGAAAAAATTACACAAAATTACAGCAATAAAAAAGCGTTACCGCAGTCAAGAACGTTTTACGCAATCGTGGGACAAAAGAGCATAGAACCAGCTTCGGTGGCAGAAATTCAGTTAGCAACAACTCGTTGACACTGACAATGCAACAATCGCAATGGAATGAACTACTTTACATTGGAGATCATGTCATAATTTGAATTTTGAATGGCCAGTAAAAGAAACGAAAATAAAAACAACAATAAAACAATGCAAAAATGTCAACCAAAAATGTCATAATGACTACGACAAATTAAGCAATAGCCACTGCAAATAACAATAATAATAATAGTGACATTAAACGGCTAAGCATTGTTTATTACACAGTTTCGGATTCCAGTTGCAAAGATAACCTCGCTGACCACAAAACAATCGCATAAACTCACTTTACCGCACCGCTAAGAGAAGTGAATATAAAGACTTTGGTTTAGAATTTTTTGTTTCCGAGGAGAAAGGAAAACGAGCGGAAGGTAGATTTACAAGGCAAGTGTACAAGTGATATTTGACATAATTATTGAAAAGTATCTGGCCTAAGTATACATATGTATGTATATTTAGGAAGGTTGCTTATTATCACCGATCTACAGCACCTTGAAGCAGCAGTTTAAAGGTATTTGCGGCTAGTTTTGCATAAAATTAACTAATATCAATGGCTTTACTTAGTTTGAAACCATTTAGCGTTGCGATTGATTTTACCGTTAAGGCGTGCCACGCCTTTGTATATGATTAATATTTGATTTTACCAAATTCGAATGATGAAATGTTAAATGGACTTGCTCTAAGTTTGGTTGAATAGCTTCCTTAGTTTGTGAGATATATACAAAATACTTATTAGCATGCGAAGCTGCGATTCATCTTTTTACAAAATTCCTGTAAGCTGTATATCTATCCCGAATAGTTTGATGTGCTACAAAGAACAAAGCAGTTATACGCTGCGCAACATGTTGCTGGAGTATAACAAGCATCACTAAGACTCTAAATGCTACTGTGGGCAAATTTTGCGGGAAAATCCATTTGTCGAAATAGGTCTACTTGCTTCCGCCGTTTTCCAATATATGTCTCTAGGGTCAAGCACTGGTCGATTAAATCGTTTTATATCGATCTTGGACATTTGTGTCAACATTAACCTAACAAAATATGTATTTATAGAGATCTGTTTGCATCCCAAACTTATTCTCAACTGAAAATGTCACTTTTTGAGCCGAATTCTCGACATTTGCGGGAAATTTTGCTTTTTTTTTAATCCCAAGAAAAGTGTGGCTGAGGACCCGTTCACGCTTTACTGAGGCTGACACATACATAGATAATACTATTACTCTACTACTACCATCTACATGATTTCTATTAGGTATTAAAAAAATATAGAATTTTTGTAAAGAAACTTGTGTTAGTTACAAAAAAAAACGGATCATAAAGCGTTTCGTATGTTAATTAAGCATTGCTATTTGAGGGAATAAGGGAAAAACTTTTGGACCGTTTTTATACAATAAAGTTTTTTTTTCTTTTTTGGTATGACTGTCAATGACATCTGTGTTTTGTATATGCATGTATTTCTGAAGTACATAAAGTTTTTTTCGATGAGTGAAGTGAAGAAGTTCCACTATTTTTTTTGCATGGAATCAAATTTCTGATGCGGAAACGTTCACAATGTTGCAAAAAGGGTTTCTGATTGGTACAAATTATTCAAAGAGGGTCGAAAACGCGTTGACGTCGAACCACATCCAGTCAAAGGTCTTACTGGCATCGTTGGAATATGGGAAGGATCAGTGAAAACCATTTCGAAAGATCAATTGGGCCTATGGAAAGTAAAAGCACTATTGCTTCCAAAATCACTCGGAAACAAACGATGAATCGGCCGAACGTTGTGACAAAGGTAAAGTCTGTTTCGAAGATTGGAAAAATATTGGATAATAATTGGGATTACTTTGAGGATTTTGAAAAATAAAATTTCTACTATTTTTTGCTCATAATGATACATAAATACGAAACTTTTCTAATTATGCTAATTTCAGCACATGTATACATAAGTTTCTCACAGAATGTGATCGCATTATACAAATAATAAAATATATATTTGAATATATAACATTATTTTTCTTAAAAAAAAGTGACTGCTTTTAATTAATTCATATACACTTTATAAATATAATAATCCAAATTCTTAAGCCAGAAGTAAAAAGATAAATAGTTTCATGTCCATAATCATATCATCATATGCAAATTATAGGCTCTTCTCATCGCATTATTTGTATTTGAAAATAAATTATTCAATTCAATAAATTTTTTATTATTTTCCGTTGTCTTTAGTATTTAGTGTTTATTATTATAATGTACGCGGAAGTTTTGGAAAAGCAAAGCCAACACATATACACACAACGTCGAACAAAAATTACCAAATACCGAATGCTCTCAGTAGTTTTTATTGCCACTTGCAGCAACAAAAAGATCGCCTAATAGACATTTAGCCAACAAAAGCGTGGCGTCATGGTCGCCTTCTAAAAATAAACTATTCTAAACTGTCGATTTAACAATTGCTTTGGCGGCGATTTTGGTTGCAGTGGTTGTTGTTGCTGCTGCAGCTACCACAAATTGCTATTATTGTTACAGTTTTTACCGCCTGCAGCACGGAGCACTTTAAAAACGCTCGCGCAAAGTAATTTAACCAAACACCTCCGAATTCAGTCCTTTTGTTGTTATTGCAACTATAGCGTTCGTACATTGATTGACTTGAACACCCAAAGTGTCGTAAATCACTTTTCCGAATGACTTGGCGGCGGTGGTTCTTTTTTGTCTTTCTCAAGCTGTTACCACAATTCTAATTTCTTGTCAGTCTAATTGGTTCTTGTTTTTGTTTTTGTGTCTGCACTTGATTCATTAGTAACAATTAGAACTTTGAATAAGCAACGTGGTTAATGGTGTCGATTAAGGTAAATGCTCATTGCCTAAAATAGAGCCAGACAACGCGATTAGAGATGATTAGGAGCAATTCAATTTGTTATATTCTGTAGTAATTCCTTGGTTGTAACGAACGACTAACGACCACAGTCACACATTTCATAATCATCATTATGACTCAACTAAATTTTTATTTATTTATTTCAGTGCCTTTGAAATATCCTAAAAACGATAATTGAACGATGCCAATCCAAATGAACTCAAGATACATATAATTTTAAATTTACTGTTATGTAAAAATTTATACACCTAAGCACCTATGTACACCTATGCTAGCCAAATAAAGTTACTGGATTTTTAAGTAAATACAAAAATCAGTAAATATCCATGATCTGAGATTGTGACAGTTTGGCCCCGTTAGTTTTGTAGAGTCCATTTGTCGGAAAAATTCTCTGGTTCGTGACATAATAACAACAACAAAAAATCGAATTTCACACTGAGACTATCTTTTAAGCATGTACCGATCGTATAAAGTCTACACAACGGCTCTAAAAAGGAAGCTACCAAAAGAATTTTTTTAAACAATATGTTAAACATGTTATAAGTAACACAAGTGAAATTTTCAGTGGGAAATGTTTATCAGAAAATAGACGAGGTTTGCTTTGAGTGCTTTGTGTTAATTTACCGCTCAATGAAATCACCTTGAACTATTAACCGTCGTTTGTATATTACCATTCAATCGCTCACCAGTACTATGTTGCCAATATAATCACAAAATTACAAAAGATTATTATTAAATCCCGATCGTCCAACAGGACACAACTTTTGAATGTGAACGCAGCAATAATGACATGAACCCGAATAGACCTTTCGACATCACATTATTTGCATTGAAAATGTTGTACATTGCCAACGCAAACGCAAAAAATTAACAAATATTTGACACCGAATTTGGATTATGCTTATATAAAGTTGTCTTCATAAAACTTTCTAAACTCACCGTAACAAGGCAGCATTTAGGGTTTTGAATTGTAGTAAAATCACCTGTGTTTAAGGTTTTAGTTAACTTTATTAGGTAAAGGGTCCACAAATTTTATTTACATCTAACGTTTTCGTGTTTTTTATTGACGGAAATTATTTCAATTAGTTTGGTTGCGACTTTTTATTTCGGTGATCTTTAAATATAAAGGCATACGCCACGTAAATACATAAAAAAGGCCATAAATTGAAGATAATTTTACAACATCTTTTTAACATTTCACAGCCAAAGTATACTACATTTCATAAATAGGCAGATTTACTCGTTTAAAATGTGTTTATTTAAGCAATATTTGCGCAGTTCACAACAGCTCAGTATATGGGTGAAGGTAAAAGCCGCCGCTGTGCTAATTGCAGACATAATCTAAATTTACAGTTTTAACTGTTTACATAACTTACAAGGCCAACAAATCAGCGTGAATAATATGGACTAAGGTTTCTTATATAATTATCTACACTTTCAAAAAATTTCAGACGTTTTTACTCTTACATACAGCTTTTCAACTTAACTTCTTTTAAGCCACTTTAAGTCATCGCCATCGCTCCGTTCGAACGCTTTGGTATTGCGTTTTTGCATTTGTTTACGGAAAATTCACACGTAGTACAGCGTCCCGCACGGAGCCATGTTTAGTTGCCGGAAAACGCAAAAGTCGAAGAGAATCCGCTTTTTTATTTTCTTCTGCCTCGCAACTTGTTGTTTTGCCTCTGGCTTCTTTGGTTCTTCATTAACATGCGCTGTAATGCAATGTGATCTAGACATGACAGCATTCACGGTGCGAACAGACGCTTCATCTGAAAGCGCAAGCGCGCAACTCTGTTGTGGGGGGAGTATGCGTATACATATGTCTTTGTTGATATGAATGTTTGCACATGCGCTTCTGTGTCGCGCAATATTGTTCACACACTCGCAGCCCAACTGCTGCTAGTGTAAAAATGCATAAAGGTACCGATTGAGCGCACGCCATCGCTTCAACTCGACTTGGTTGAAGTTGTTAAGCTGCGCACGTGATGGGGGAGCTGCTCTCACGCCACTATTCCTATTCTTCTCTGCACCAGCTTTTGTCGGCTTGCGCCGTCATCGGCAGCTGTTTAATACTCACTTCATTCAGTAACCGAGTCAATTGTCTGCCTTCGTTGTTGTCAAGGTGCAAAATGCACAATTTCATACAATTTTCACGTCGCTAACGTTTTTTCCTTGTCGATGAATTTATGGCTTCCAATTTTATTCATGCAAAATATATATGCACACAAAGCAGAGCTATCAACAGTTAAATTTACTGACCCGTTATGGAAATTGCACTCATTTCACATTTACACATTTGGTTTGATCACATGGATAAATAATTGCCGATTTCGGGGGAGTAGAACGTATACACTTATGTTAAGTAAATCAATAATAAACTTAAAAATTGCTTTATGGAATTATATTTCAAAAACGGTAGACTGGAGATCTACAGCTTCAGTAATTTTTACTTTGCTTGTGGATTTTATCTTGTGGGTGAGTTTCATTCAATCTTAGACTAGTGGCACCTACAATAACAACTTAAAATATTCACAACGTCTTATAGCGTTTTCTTTTCTCGATGAAAATGTTGGCTCATTGTACCTATTGCACAAATGTGTCATTACACCCCGCAAAGATTTTTCATTTTTTAAATGATAAATAAAAAAGGGCACCCTATTTTAAATCAGCAGCTGCATTGTCTTCATTCATAATTAGCACATACAATACAATATAGCACATAAGTTCATATAAGTAAAGTAAAGTGCGTACTACAGTAGTTAGTGCACAAATAATAATTATTAAATATGTTTTTGTTTCAGTGTGGACCGATAGTGAGGAAAGATACAATTGTAGTTGTGAGAAAAATTAAGCTTGGGAGGAAAACCACTATAGTTTTGGTGCCAAGAGGCAGGAAATTGAGTTCGAAGAAGAAGCTTAGAATCATATCATTAATAGATGATTGAATTGAACCAGCCGCTGTAATTAAAATTACGTCAACACCCAGCCAAAAACCAAATCAAAAGACACTGAAAAAAGAAATTGAGACAGGAGACGCTACTTGAAATTACTCAGAAAAATAAGAGACGCACTAAAGGCATTCAGACTTGTATATTTGTCTGGCTTTAGTTTAAAATATTTATTTATTATTTTAATGTGCATATTTAGTTATTAGAAAGACTGAAAAAATTAATGCATTATGTGGAATTAAGAAACCACTGTAGTACCTTATTTTCATATACCGAAATACCATAGCTACGAGTATTAAGAAAAACCTGAAGAACCTTATTTTATTAATGAAATTTCTTGAATTTATTGTTTTGAGATAATTGATTAGTTTTATGTAAATAAATTAATTAAAATAAAGTCAATTTTTGTTTCTTTCAGTGCAGAGATGGTTTTTAACATCGTTTTCAATCTCACCTAATTGTGAAAGTTAATAGTCTCTCATATTACTGTTTCCGTGAAAATGTTTTCATCCTCATCGCATGTGTCGCTATAGTCAAACAAGTCGTTCCTCTCGATACAAAAATTGCGAAGACACAACATTCTGAAAACAAATTGCGACTGAACATTGTGACAACACGTTGTAAGAGTATAAAAATTCATAGGGCAACTGTTACTCTTACTTTTGATAGGATAGAAAAAATTAATCATGTATCATAATATAAATGTGGATTATCGCTTTGTACTTTATCTACCCTTCCAAAACTATTCGAAGTCCTTGTCAAAGAGGCTTCACCCCTTTCATATATAATGGCCTGACTGCTGGACATCTCAACTAAACTTTCAGCGAATTAATATTAAGTATTAAAAGTTTAGGGCCTCACCAAAATTTCGCCATCTCTTTGCTATTTATTTGCGTCAACTCGGGTATATAATTTGTTGATCTTCATTCCGATCTTTATGCTACTCTTGGTTCGCATATCAAACTGTTGAAGTACATTCTTGAATGTTGTCAATTTTCAGATTTCGTATAAAACACATAATGGCAAGTAAGTTGTCATTTTACCCATTAAAATATAAACAGAGCAGGCATGTGTTCTACATAAAATATAACATTATTAACACTAAAATGTGATATGTTTTAAGGTTTATGCAGTAAATTTGTGAAACCGTAAAATGTTTAAAACATAATTGAATTACAATGGCAACCCTTTAATGTGGAACACCAAACTTAGCTCTCCACTTCATTATATAGAGTGGGCCACATAAAATTTTAAATTTAAAGATAAGGCGTAAAAGATTGAGTGTAGCGTTTGCTGTATGGCACGTAGCGCCGTCCTGCTGGAACCAAATGTTGTCCAAGTCTTCCTCTTCAATTTGCTTGAAGAAAAATTCGGTTAACATTGCGCGATATCGCTCACCATTGATGGTTACGGTTCCTTCTTCATTTTCGAAGAAAAATGGGCCGATGATTCCACCAGGCCAAAATCCGCACCATACAGTGATTCGTGCTGGGCGCATTGGCTTCTCGACGATTACGTGCGGGTTTTCTGTGCCCCTAATGCGACAATTCTGCTTGTTAACGTAACCATCGAGGTGGAAATGAGCCTCGCCTGAAAAGATGATTTTTCGGTAAAATTGACCATCCTCGGTCAAACGATCTTCTGGCCAATCTGTCAATATTTCCCAGTTTTCTTCTAGTGAATAGCGACCCATTTCGTAAATTTTAGACTTTTTACTGAATATCTGTCACTTTCCGAATGGTATTTGACGTTTCCAATGTCGAACTATAGATAATTCAAAATTAAAACGTTAGATGACCCACCCGTTACTATAAGCACTATAAATATTTAATTAAAAATATTCCGTTAAACCCATATTCTTTATAAAGCTTAAAACCCTAAAGAATATTCGCATATTTTATATGTAAATACATGAATTTAATTGTTTTGGGGAGAATTGCATATTTTCGGATACTTCTTTTTGTTCTTTTTCAATAAACTTTCCCTAAATATACACAATTTTGCTAACTTTTCGTGGATTAGCTTAGCAAAACATAAATT
The DNA here is from genome assembly GCF_023373825.1 of Bactrocera dorsalis. Classification (NCBI taxonomy): domain Eukaryota; kingdom Metazoa; phylum Arthropoda; class Insecta; order Diptera; family Tephritidae; genus Bactrocera; species Bactrocera dorsalis. The sequence goes on along the minus strand of NC_064304.1, from coordinate 48,617,034 downwards.
TAAATTTTTTTGAGTGGTTAGAAAACATCGCCAGAAATCTTAAAAAACATAATATTTTGAATAAAATAAAAGTCAATAAAAACTGTACTTAAGCATTTGAGGCTCTGATAAGCTAAATTTCGGTAGCGTTATCTCTCTTTATCATTAACCAAAAATGTAATGCAATGTATAAAATTAAGTATTAAAGCAATTTGTATGACTACGGAGTATTATTAGTTAATACAAAATATTTAAGAGAGTTGCATAGTCCTTGAAATTGGATAACTAATAATTAGTATAACCATTGATTGCATACATATGTTAAGCTTAGATTCATAGCTTAGATTCTACAAATGGCAGAGAAATGCACCGAAAACAGTTAAAATGTTCTCACTTGCACAGTCGAAATACCGATCTTTTGTGATGTTAAAACCTTTCAGAGAAAGGTCAAAGGCCCGTCATAAATCGATTAAGCGTTTTAAGCCCATTGTAGGGTGTGGTTAATATCAACAGAACTAATTCCCACCGTATGATATTCAAGACAGTCGAATTTATTATTATTTCCAACTAATTTTCTCACGCTTCTGTAAATTTAAAAAAAAATCCTTTTATATAGTCTAAATAACATAATTTTATTTATTTAAATCAACATTATATTCATACATTATATTTTATTTAACATTTTTAACTATAATATTTAATACATAACTATGACTGGTTTTTATCCACATTTCGTTTAAAGCAAAGTAAACTGGTGTGAATATGGATCGCTGAAGTAGTTGAAGGCGGTGTACGAATCGGCCGGCACTCGATAAGCAGTAGTATAATAAGTCTCGCCGGAATCTGGAAAAAATGAAAGAAAAAACTTAATTTGAATTGTCAATAAAGCCAAGTATAGGAATGTATAATTACTTGATTTGCTAGGTTATTGATAAGCATAGATATATTATGTGGATAGTTTAGTAATTATTGCATACTTGTAAGATTAAATTGTACAAGTATTAAGCAACTGGTTTATTTATACCAGCTATTAATGATAAATACAAAACAAAGTAAAGAAAAATATATTTTCTCGTCATGAATACTCTTAATGCAGTGTAATCAGTATTATATTTCCGCTTGCATAATGCATTATTGTAGTTAAACATCTGTTCGATATTTTGCACTCTCGTATACGAAATTGCTTACTCATTGCCTGGCAACAGGTGCAGTAGCGCGGCACAGATGTTTAATTGTCTGTAGGTGGGCGTAACACTCTTAACAGATTTTTGCTCTTACCAACAGGTTAATTATACAAGAGTTGTGTTTTAATCGTTTAAGATGTAGAAACCAGCAACTATTAAACTCTTTATGCCCCATCCCAGATAATTAGACATGACTTACTGCCATCTATGCAAATATAACTGACGCAAACTGTGAATATATTAAAGGGCATTACTTAAACAGGTTTCGCAGATTGAGTAAATTTATTGATTACTTATTGATCCACCTCATACATTGTTTTTAATTAGCAATAAATAATTGTACAAGGGATATTACGTCCCTTTCTCTAACTACTATAATTTTAATGATCTTTAATTGCAATTTTCTAAACTGATTAATTACATAACCTTGAAAATATTAATGGTTAACATCCCTAGTAATCTATTCTGAAGAGATTTATGAATATTTCATTTGACAGCTTTTTAATTAATAATTACTGAGATCGAACATTACACAAGGAGAAGACTTTGCGTGTTTATAGTTCAAAGAAAATCCAATTAATGTCATATTAAAAATTTAATTAGTGATTAAGTAAGCCAACATTATACACCTGTACTATTCTATACTCCCATATTAATTCTTCAGGCATTGAATCATCTACGTGTAACGACGTACATTCTGTGTAACGTGAAGGTGCATTCATGTTTTTTTACTTTCTTATTATTTTTTTGTAGCATAAGCAATAGCAACAATTACGATAAAAAATTTATTCATAGATCATTTCTTAATATAGTTGAAATACTAATTTAAATGACACAATTTCTTTTTTTTTTATAATTTTAAGTACTTATAAATTTCAAAAACTTTATTCTCTGGGTCTTAAACAATTTGCCATCGCTATCAGTAACTTTCAAGGATTAAAGCCGCGGTAATACCTTCCAGGCTTGTTAGTTATGTGAGGTCTAGGGCAAGTTTTCACCCTAATTTATTCATTCTAATCACAATATGCACCGTTACTAGAAAAGCACGCTATGTCAATTTTATTTAGATATCTCACATACTGGGCGACAAATGCGGTAATTCTTTATATTAGGTATACTTCCTTATTGTACCAATTCAATCCACTTGAAACTCAGAGACATACTACTAACAGGAAAGGATTCTCTCCTAACTTCAATTATATATCTCACACATGGACCGAAATTTTTGGTAAAAAGCCAACTGGGGTCCACACATTTGGCTCCTAGGGGCTTGAGGATTTTTGGTTCGATTAAGACAATCCTGTATGATAAGGTGACATACTTCAAAGACTTAGTTTACTTCAAAGTTTACTTTCATTATAGTATTAATTGGTTCTTGATTTGTACGCTAGAAAGTAAAATAATCATTTAAAATTTAAAATTGTTTTATATGGGAAGTATACCGATTTCACTCGTTTTCACAATGTGACATAGGCATGCCTTAAGAATATTAAATACTGAATTTGGTTGAAATCGGTAGAGGAAATCCCGAGGTATGCCCTCTCATACAATCTCGGGAGTAAAATTGAATATCTCTGGCGTATTTAGTTATTGATTTATCGCGCTTTTAGTAGTTTATGTCTATGTAGTTATATAGGGAGTGGGCGAAGTTATCATCCGATGTCATCCATTTTCACACTGTTGGTAAGAGTTCTTATAATTTTACTCTAGGCGAGTTTGGTTGTTGTAGCGTTAGTAGCTTATTAGAGGCCGGGGCCACGCCCACTGTTTAAAAAATTTTAGTTCACTAGTACCCCTTTCTACTACATCAGTAACAGTTCTATATCTAGATTTAGTCCTTAGTTGTGGTAATTTATAGGTTTGCGTTTAATGGCGTTTAGTGAGCATGGCAGTAATCCAATTGCGCTTAAGGGAAGTATGGACCCGACTCAACTCATTTTTGACACACAGACATCCTGTTATCAGGAAAGCATTATGAACAAGATAGAACACTTCAAAGGCCATTATTCATGTGAAGTTCCATCCCGTTATTTTAATTGATGTTTTATTTGTATACTGAAATGTGAAAGAATCAGATGGAATTAATTTTTTGTTATTTAGTAGGCGGGGTTATAGCCCGATTTCGCTCATTTTCGCTCTGTAATATAGGAATATCAGAAGAATGTTATATACCGAAAGTCAAGTAGGTCCCACAATATGAATTTTCACCTAAGCGTGGGCGGTGCTACGTCCATCGCCCAAATTATACACTGGTTCTTATTAAGCTTTTTGTCACATCTCGAGTGTAAAAGTTAAAGTCTCTGGCGAATTTAGTTATTGGTTTTTAATTATTTTAGAAGTTTTTAGGAAAACCGTTATATAGGTAGTAGCCAGGGTTATTTCGTCTATTTTCACACTGTTGTAAGTTATATGTAAATTCGGGTATTATAGCTCAATTTGTTTGGAAGATTTATGCAACAAACTTTTTAAATATACCAATGACGCTCCTACTTAATGTGATTTGTTGTACAAAATGCACCTCTTTATCTTAATTTAAGGCTCGGTTATGACACCTTATACGTTTTCAATTAATGAAGTTTTGTGGCGAGGCAGTGTTCCAATTACGTCCATCTACAATACCAAACTTCTTATGGTGCCAGGCAACATGTCTACCAAGTTTCATTAAGGCAACAAAATTATTACTAAAGTTACAACTTGCACGGACGGACGGACGTATGGACGTACAGGTAGATAGCCAATTGGATTTCAACTCCTTTCATAATCCTGATCATTTATATATATGGGAGGTATGTATGAGACCTGTCACTTTGGGCTCAATTAGCGCTGGATGCGCCATTTTGATGTACTATCAACGGACTTCTATAAACTTGCTATCTTGTTTAATTTTTTTCGCTCAAACCACTTCGTGCTTTCGATGAAACTACTTATTGCTTTTTGTGGACAGATATTCAACGGTGCCTGATGCGTTCCAAATATTCTGTGTTTGGTTTGTGCTAAAGCTGAACACTTACATTGAAAGCGTTCACTTCCAGCGAGCAGCTGAGGTAAGTATTGCTATAGGGCTGACCTATTTTTAGCGCGACTTTTCAAACTTCCATTGCCCTTTATAATTGCTGTCAGCCTACAAATACTAATCCTATGTAGTGAGTCCTAGGCTCTAGTCTTATCATATTTGGTCCATATCTGCTTCGTTAGCATGTACATAGTTGATTCTTGTTGTCCATTTGCACTGTGATATTTATTCATAGTGAGTATAAGGCTTTCTTTTGATCGTTCACAGCGGACATGGTACACGTAATAACTTCGTTTCGGATTCATCTAAAGAAGCTCGTCTGTTTTTTCATTGCCGAAAATGTTGCTGTGGACTTGCCAGTGAGCTACAGCCTTTCTGCAATTGCTAATGCACTAGAATTAATTAATGCTGCTTCGATATCTGTGTATATAGTTGCTTTCTGTATCCTCCCGTAATAATTCAAACACTACAGGTCGTCTCTATAAATAGTACTTCCGTTGAGAAGATGTTTGGCAGTCGGATAGAGAGAGAGATTTCGAGATCATTGAAGTATACACCCACTCCGCAGTCCATTTTGGACCCGTCGGTATTGGTAGAGACTGCAATTACCTATATATATACATATATGTATGTCCCCATATTAGTTTTAGGTGATACATGCAACTGTGAGGAAATAGGACAACAAAACGGTTGTACTCGATAAAGGGAAGCGCAGTATCGAGGCGCATATGTGGGCTAAAAATGCTAAGATGGTACATAAGAGTGTCAAGGGAAGCGATGTAAAATTTTCCTATGCCTTTTTCTGACCTTTTACTACAAGTACCGGTCAATCTGTGGGACACCTTATGAAAGAGAAATCATTTTTGAAAAAATATATCATGATTCCAAAAATTTACAACCTCTGTTCAATACTTTCCCTAGCTCTCATATAGCTAATAAAAAGATTTTTGAACTTACAGTCTACCTTATACCGAATATACCGATCAATATATGAGATAACTTAAAGAAGTGGCGCGTCGATAACAGTATGTCCTTCTGCCTAAAATTTATAAAATCGGACCAGTAATAGCTTAGCTCTTATACATAACATACGCTTTTCAAAAATTCGGTTGAATTTATCCCTCATAGAGTCTACAATAAGTAAGAAAATACAGCTACATAAACAAAAATTTCAACAGCCAAAATTAAGAATTAGTTTAAAGTTAATTATTTTTATATGTTATTTGTTAAAAGTAGCTAAAATAATTTTTTTAATGGTAAAGAGTGAACCTGTTAGATCAAATGTGCTGGAATGAGAATTGAAATCATGACATACTATACACGGCGGAATGGTTCATTTAACTCAAAATTTGTTCTAGAAAATTTTAAAAGTACGGGTCTAAACTGCCTGGTAGAGCTAGTGGTAACGTTAAAATTAATATCAGACAGTGGCGTAGCTACAACTTCGGGCGCCTGGGGCCAAGGATGTTCTACCGCCCCCCTTTTATCTACCTACCTACAAGTTTCATGAGGCGGTTCGAACAAAAGGGAATTTTTACAAAATATCTTCGATATTAAGTATATAAAATTTAGGAACTAGAAGCCACGCAAATTCTGATTTTCCAAAATTCTCACAATACGGTTTTTGAGGAAATTGATAGTAAATTTACAAGACATCTTATTAAAAGACAGAGAAAAAACCCATTTTCGATCTATATCTTGTACACTTTTGACACAATTTGCAGGAATTTTTGCCCAAATTTAGTCAAAGCCAAAAATAAGTGCGAACAGTGGGGTGTTACTATTATCAAGAGAATTCGGAAGAAGTGAAATATGTCTGGGGATATATCTGAAGATGCTGGCTTGAATTCAGAAGAAGAAATGCGACGCTTTATGATCGAAATTCTGGATAAGCTATCAATGGAAATATCCACCCGTTTTACAAATTTGGAAAAGCTTAATGACCGTTTTGGTTTTCTTTGTGATTTTGAACAAATTATAGAACCAGAGACTTATACAATAACAAACTCGTCGAAATTAAAGAAAAATGCCAGCAACTTGCCAAATCCTATCCAGATGACTTGGATAACGAAGATTTATACAGTGACATCCAAGACGTCCTACTTTTATTAAAGAGAGCGAAGAACACATTTCTTCAGTGGGACTGGAAGCCTACAAGACAACTTTAAGAATACTACTCACTACACCTGTATCAGTAGTATCTTATGAAAGATCCTTTAGTAAACTTAAATTGATGAAATCTTACTGGAGATCGACCATGACTCAAAGTACACTGTCCGATCTTGCGATTCTCTCAATAGAATGTGAAACTGCTTCACCTTTAAATTACAATGATATGATATGTGATTTTGCAGCGATCAAAGCTAGAAAAGTGCATCTTTAAGTTCTATCACTATTTTTAAGAAAGATATAAGACAAATTCAAAGACTGAAGAGTATTCGAGTAAAAATTAATATTTTTCATTGTTATTCAGATTATTACATTGTGAGTGTGCAACTCCTTATCTTGTTGAAGTATTTTTCTGAATATTAAAAAACAGCGAAGATCGTTTTGCAAGACGTTGCGCCCGGGGCGACGGCCCCACGGTCTACAGATCTACGTGAAAAGCACATCGTTTTACATTTTTTAAGGTTCAATGGCATGTCATTACTATCACACCAAGAAACTAGGTTGTTTAAGTCTGTTTGCAACAGACATCTTTCGCTGTTTGAAGTATATGTTTTAAAAAGTTTTACATCGTCAGCATATAATAAAACTTTTGAATACTTAAAAACAAATTATGTGTCATTAATAAATAACAAGAACAGAATTGGACCCAGATGGCTACCTTGAGGAACTCCTGAAGGAACATTGATTATGCCAGAAAAAGTATCGTGAAATATGAAGAAACAACCCATTTTAGAAATATTGGTTGAAAACCAAGAAGATCAAGTTTATTCAAAAGAATTGAATGGTTTACTTTATCAAAAGCTTTACTAAAATCTATATATGTATACTTGTATAACATCAGTATTCTTATTCTCCCTAAAACCCATTGATACATGTGAGTTTTCAATAGATGACCTAAATCCACTCTTATGTAAAGGAATTATAAATGACTTTTCCATATGGATGGAAATAAGCCTTGCATAAGAGATGAATTAGATAGTTTTGTTAGGGGTTGGTTTATATATTTGGCACATTGAATCATATCTATATCATAGCATGAGGAAATACTATCTGGGCCATAATTGTATGATTGTTCTAACATATTTAACTGATATAAGACGTCTGCTTCGGAAATGGTAGGTGCATTAATGACAGAAATCGGACATAACTTGTGCTGATGCGGAACATTTTTGGAGATTTTGGAGAGTAATTGGACCTAAAGAATTCAGCGAACATATTAGAAATGGTGTGATTGTCACTAGACATACTATACTTATATTTCTTAGCGGACGGAAAATTAGAAATCCTGCGTTTGGAGTAGACGAAACCATTGAACAATTTTGGATTACATATAATATTATTTCATACTTTGTTTATATAATTATTATAACATATTTTGTTAAGTTCAGCAAATTTTCGACGCCATTTAGAATATTTTGAATAGTCAGCAACCAAACCAGTTTTTTTTTTTAAGTTTAAGCACGAGATTTTCTATTTTTTAATTTACATAATTCTGTCGAAAACCATAAATTATAACTAATTTTTTGAGTAACAACACACTTCGGAACGTATTTTTAAAATAAATTTAAAATAGTTTCATTAAAATGGGAAGCACTAAATTCAATATTGCCACTGTAATCTGGCCAAGTTACTTTAGAAAGTTCGTAATTAATCTTCTTAAAATTAGCTTTCGGAAAGTTGAACCGAAAACAAAGGTTTTGTGTATTATTATGATCAAGGTTGGCTATGATTTCGATGTTAATTTCTAAAGCAGGATAATACGAGTCCTCTGGCCGAACCAAATGATCACATCGAATTAGTATTGGCCTTTTGCTAATTTTTTTCCTCATGTGCCAATATATAATATTAAACTTAGCCTCTTTGGATTAGTTTACAATAATTACATATACGAGTAACTTATTTGAATTAATCAGGTTAATAACAAAATAAATATTTTGTACAAGAAGCCAAAAGTATTTATGAATCTACGTGGGTATACGAATATGTGGACCTCAGGACTGACATTTACCCATAATATTGGTACTTCTGTGAGGTACCTTAATTAAAGACAGGGAGCAACGTTTTCTGGAAAAATTGTCATGTTGTCAAATATGGAAAACATCGGTTCCATACTATACAAATTTACAAACATTCACTTGACTTTTTACGTTATATTGTCAATAAGTAAGGTAAGATATCAAAATTAAGTCAACGTAAAGTATTGTAGATTTGTTTAAAACGCTTATCCATAATATAATGATTTCATTTTCGTTTGTTGATTTTTCCTTCATATATATATACTATATATTAATATATTAAATCTGAGCTTTGGTTGTGCTTATATTATATATAGTATCTCATTTCAGATAACTCGATTGTTTTTAGTACCAATATTTCGGACAAAATGTATAGTAAGGAGGCTAACTACATAAGTCTGAGGTCTATAATATAAGGTAATAAGATACCAAACAAGATTATAACCTTTCACTCTTCCGTCGAATAATGAATACTGTTGTAGATGACCCGAATTTTTTATTAGAAACCCAGCTAGACATTGAAAATTTCACGAAAGTTTTGAATAGCTTAAGCGAACTTTTGAAATAGCTCCTGGTGTTCTATTGTTCTAATGAGTAACATTAATAACTTATGAAATGAGAATTCAACTGCCAATTCGGATTTACTTTTATTAACCCATAAAGAAACGACAAACGAACTCTAAAAGCCGAAACTCTGCAACCGCACCTCGACTTAAGAAATAATATTGATTTATTATTTGACTAACATGAACGGAGGGTTGTCATATTAAAAGAACACAATCGCTTAAGTAATTTATGAGATTTCTTGAACATTCGAGTAAGCATTCGGCAGCCAGCCACCAGATGTCTTTCCACTATTTATTGGCACTTGAAAACTTCAACAACACCCACTACTTACTGCTACCATTTAAAATGCTAATAGAAGCGATCAAGTGAAGTTAGGTTTAACTTCAGGTGAAAATGTAAAAATCAAGAGAAACAAGAAAGACGTTAACTTTGTTTGCACCGCAGCTATCATACCCTTCACAAATACAAAAGGTTCCTTAGAAAAATTTGAAAAAAAGGTGTTAAATTTCAGATTGATATACAGACAGACGGACGGAAATTGATTCAGCTCATCCAGCTGATCATTAATATATACTATATACCACATATTATAGGGCCTCCGACGTTTCTTTCTAAATTTTACAAACTTCGTAGCAAACTTAATAAACGTTGTTAAGGGTATAAGAACAAGCTCTGTACTTTTCGTAAGCTCGTAGGTTTAACGAGAGACACATACACACGCAAAAACATTCGTCGAGTTTGTGAGTTCAGTCTTTTGTGGCTTGGATGAAATGCCGTTGTACTGCACGCGTCATTAATACAAAGTTTAAGTTTTTGTTTAACCACATTTTTGCCTTGTGTTATTGTAATTGGTTAATTTCATTTACATAAAAAGTGAAGTGTTTGCATAACGATGCCAACAGACACAAAAGTGCCATGAATGGGAGGCATATGCTTGTGTGCAACCAGTAGGAGAAAAAGTTACCACCATAATAATATGCATACGAGCGTTTTGTCCTGCAGAAATGGCTTTTTATTTCAACTATTATTACCACTAGTGTCAACATGCGCGGTTTTAATGCGGCTCACTCGGCCTCATCGATAGTTTCGAGCTGTTTTTGGGTAGGTTAGTCAGCACTGTTTGCAAGGCGAGCGGCACGTACACCCAAACGCATATGCTTTAGCATAGACACACATACCCACAAACTCGACTACGGCGTTTTACTGCAGGACGCCGAGATTAATGGTCAGATGTACGGCAAAATTAAAGTTTGCACTGCGGTCATTCCGGCATTAGGCCACTTGCCATTTTATTGTTGTGCTTATTTTAGCATAGCCAAAGTGTACATATTTGGCGTGTACTTGAGTACCCAACCACCCACTGCAACGCTCCAGTTGTTAGACAGCTGCTGAGCTACTCTGCATCACACACACACGCACAAACTCATGCTCTCTTATGTAAAATACATCAAAATTAAAAACTTCCCGCTGCCAACAATTGCAACGCAGGCTTTTTTATTTGAAATTTTACCTTGTTGCTTGCCTTTTGTCAGTTATTAAATCAATATGTGTGTGTGTGTGCAATCACAAAAAGTTAAATGGGCAGTGTTCGCAATTTGTATGCAGATGTATGACTGGTGATAAGCAAATTTTTGCATTCTTGCACACTCAAAATTGCACAATTGGTATAACAAATTAAGGCAAATAATCAAATGAAGGCACACTAAAATGCAGCCCAAGCAAAAAACACATCAATTTTCCGCACGCAAGTAAAGCAGAAATCACACTTGCCAATGTCTGTTTGACAGGCGCTCGTACAGTGACAAAACAGATATACAAAAACTCACTTCCAACAAATAATTGACACGCTCAACACTACGCCCAGTCGCTTGTTATTATTGTCATTACAGTATTTGTACCCGAGCGCACATGCTACTATAAGGTGTTATCGTTTTTACCGTTATTCTTATACATAAGCACAACACATACATAAGTGATTATACCAAGTATGTCTATGGAATGTTTATATAGAAATATATAGAGTGAATCTAGAAATTCTCGAGAGTGGGGTAGTCCACTGAAAATCGGCTTAATCAGAAAAAAATTTCTACGACAGAAAATAATCAATAAAGTCAAGAATTAATGAACAACAAGTAAATTTGCAAGGATGGCTCGCGTCATAAAAGAGAGCTGGACTTAACACAATTTAAGGAACATTATTTTTAAAGCATGTATTTAAATGTTGTAAAACCATTGCGTGATGCACTAATCCTTAAGTACAATTGGTACTACTCGAATTTGGTTTGAGCTTATTTCTTTTTGTCCGATTTACCATTCTTTGAATTTCAAAACTGTTGCCATTACAAATATTTATTTTCTGTTTAATCAACAAATTGCTGAACTGACAAATTATTTGTATACTCCTGCATCATGTTGCTACAGAGCATAATTGTTTTGTTAACGGATGTTTGTATAACCTAAACCGAATCGAGATAGATATGAAGTTATGTATACATATATACATAAATGATCAGGATGATGCAACGAGTTAAAATCCTACGCCTCTCCGTTCGTCTGTGCAAGTGATAACTTTAGTAAAAATTGAGATGTCTTGATCAAACTTGAGACCCAAGGAGGGTTGGTGTTGCAGATGGGCGTAATCAGAAACATTTAAAATGCTATAACTAAGCTCCAAATAAAGTTTACAGTGGTGGGACACACCTATCACTTGACAATTTTAACGTGAAACGTCTTTAAAATCGCGCCGAATTATACGGGTAGCAGGTTTAAAAAGTGGACCGTAACAAAAAGGTCTATATCATCGTACCTTAATAATTAAAAAACTATTAGTCTTAGAAACAAAAATGTGGTGTGAATATTTCGCTTATATAGTCAGCTCGCTGTTATGACATTGAGTTCGTGTCGATGTCGAGCGGGGCGGCGGAGGCATATTGCGTTAACTGTGCGAAACCGGCGCTCTCGCTTGTTTCTATTCAGTGAAACTCGTGACTCCGACTTTATAGCGCGGTGATTCTTTTTTTAAACCGATTGATTTATACAAAAATAAGTGTAATTTGGACAGTATTTATATTTGAAATAACCAGAAAGTGATAATAAATATATAAACTTTTGCTATGTCGGCTTCAGCTCGTGCAAGAGCCAGCCAGAAATATAAATTACGGCTATCGTTAAAAAGAGGGTGCTATGGGCACGCATAGGTACCTCAATGTCCGGCGCCGAGCGAGCGAGACGATTTCGGGAACGTCACAAAGCTGCTGCCGCCGACCTCGCGAGTACCTCTACCACTGGAATACCTATACTTATGGACGTAACGAATGAACAGACGATCGATGTATCTATTGGATCAGCCACGGAACTGAGAGATGTCAATACCAGTAGAAGTGAAGCAATGCAAAATCATTGGAGTTCAGCGGACAAACGCTTCAAAACGGTATTTGAAGCCAATCCGTTTGGTTTATTTTGTAGCGTTTTGATCGACTTTGGTTCGAAGGAGACTTAAAGAAAGTGAAACATCGCAACATTTCTTTCCTTCAAACAAAATTACCCGATGAAAATGTGACGGAATTTCGCTTATGCAGTACCTGTAGCAAATCGATAGATGCCAATAAAATCCCAACGCTGTCGCGCTCAAACGGTTTTCGTTATCCTTCAAAGCCGAGCGGACTGTCGCTGCTTGGCCCGATCAGCATTCGATTGATTTCACCACGGTTACCATTTATGCAAATTCGTCGATTATGCTACGAAGATAACTATGGTATAGTCGGCCAGGTAATCAATGTACCTGTCGATGTAAACAACATGGTACAGCAATTACCGAGACGGATAGACGACGATTTTGCTTTTAATGTCAACATAAAAAAGAAACTTATTCATAAATCGAATTGCTTGAGTGGTTTTGTACGTAGATCAGTTATCAAGGCGTGGCTGAGTTATTTGGTAAACCAACCGCTGTACAAACAATATGACATAAAGATCGACTGGAGTGTGTTTGACAAAGATATGGATGACTATATCGGGTTCGAATTTCAGATTGAGTCTGTCGACCCCAACTTTGACCCAGAATCTTAAATCCGGCTGGCTCGACAACATACTTTGCTATGGAATGAGGAACAATGTTTGGATATTGTATATATTATGTACCTGTTTTTTTTATTAAAATACTTAAAACAGCGTCAATCCTGTTTTCATTTCAATCGTTTACTTTAAAAGCGATTCGCTAACATAGATGTTCCACGTTAAAACCAACGGCCGTGGGCCCCGACACAGCCTCACCCGATTTTTTAAAAAACGTGCGGGTCACCAAACCTTATTTTGTTGAAATTAGATCATAACTCCGCCTACGCCAAATATAACGGTTATGACAAAAACAACATTCTGAACGTTGCGGCACCAGAAATTTTATTCCGCACACAAAATTTGATTAAACTTCTTTTTTTAATATTTTTTTGTTCGGTTATGACACAACCTAGCCCTTCCTTACTTGTGGATATAATAGAATTAAAACTGCGTTGAACTATGTAAAGCAGGTGCATGATATATCAAAAAGTTGTCTGAAAGATTGACATGGCTAACAATGGTTGATTGTTTTTTAGTTTTGATCCCAGCTTTGACCAACAGACATAAAAACGACGCACGGATATCCACAATCTTTTGTTTTCAATAATGATCAATGTCCGAATCCAGCAAACGAAGAAAAAGAGAAACAAGTACAACCGAGCATTTTATACTCTTGCAACTTGCAAGAATCAAAGCCAGGAAAATACTTTAAGGTGTAAAACCAATCATACAGAGTAAAGTCAGCCGGATGTTCGAACATTTTTATAATGTATTAAGTAAGTACATGGGTCCTAAGGGAAGTATTGCTCCGATTCAACTCATTTTTAACATACAGACATATCATAATAGAAAAGAATTATTCCTTAATTTCAGTTATATATATCAAACACATAGGTACCGGCGTCTAAATATTCGGTATCTAGGGGCTTGAACAGTTTTCATTGGATTTGAAAAATGTTTGCCCATAAAGTGACACACACTAAAGACTTTATTCGTGCAAAGTTTTATTCTGTTATATTAATTGCTTCATGATTTGTGTACTGGAAACTGAACGAATGAAGTTTAGATTTGTGTTATATGGGATTTAAAATTGTGTTATATGGGAAGAAGGCGTGGTTGTTGTCCGATGTCGTCCATTTACACACGGTGACTTAAAAATGTAAGGAAAATGGCACGCATTAAATTTTGTCGAAATCGGTTGGTCAGGTCTCGAGATATGAGATTTCACCAAAAAGTGGACGGTGCCACGCCCATCGTCGAACTTTCACACCGGCTCTTCCATCTCGGGGGTAAAATTTAATGTCTCTGGCGTATTTAGTTATTGATTTACAGCGCTTTTACTTGTTTTTAACAGTACCAATATATGGGGAGTGAGCGGAGTTATCCACCGATTTAATTTTCACACTGTCGGTAGAAGTTCTTATAAGAATGTTGTAGCTTAAGTAGTTTAGGAGATATGTACATTAAACTTGTTAGAGGGCGGAGCCACGCCCATTTTTTCAAAAACATTTTTCCACAGGTGCCCTTGCTACTGGGATCCTCTGCCCATCTATGAACTCGAAATTTTTTTGTACTAAGATACCAACATACCAAGTTTCATCAAAATATCTCAATGTTTACTCAAGTTGCAGCTTGCACGGACGGATGGGCAAACAGACAGTCAACCGGATTTCAATTTTTTTCAAAAAAAAAAATAATAATAATAATAAGGACTTGAGTTTGATATATCCAAACTAAGGAACTAGTTCGCGTATTTACAGATAGATAGACAGACGGACATATCAAAATATACTCGACACGTCATGCTGTGTATTTATATATCTACTTTATAAGACATTTCCTTTTTTGTAAGGAGTATTTAGGACAATAGATATGTATATTAAAATCGTTATACCAATTTGATCATCTTTTAACTAAAAAAGTTTTTTTTTTAATTTTCATCTATTTAAATACCTACTACTTGCGACTGCAGTCCCTGTTTAAAAATTGGTAGTCAAAAAGATTCATTAGAAATGAAAAAATCCACGATATGAATACCGAAAGAAAGTTTAAAATAATTTATATGAGGGTTGCCACTTGTTTAAAAATTTTTTTATTCAATAAAATACATAAATTATTTCAAAATTAGTTCCAAATGTATGAGGTCTATGGAGCTTTAAAATTGAAAATACTATTGGGGCGACAACTCTATTCGTGCGGTTAGATAATAGACGGCCTACTTAGATTATTATTCCATTGTTCCAATATTCTCAACATGCGGTGGAAACCTACTGCCCTTGTGCGTCTTTTTCACTATATGTATTTCATTTGAAGCAATAATAATGATATTTTTTCACCCAAATGTGTCGAAAAAGTGTTTTTGCCGGGAGTTGTTCTTTAGATATTTTACTTTAATACGAAGAAAATCTTTTGATGGAAATTTATGGTGAACATGTTCTAGCTGATTGACATAAATGTGGTGATATTGGATTGGATGACCAAGATCGGACAGACAGAGAGACACCCGGATTTCAACTTTTCTCGTCAGCCTGGTCATTTATATATTTCATAACACTATATACATATATCTCGATTAGTTTTATGTGATTACGTACAACCGTTCAGTGAACAAAACTATAATGCTCTGTAGCAATTGGTTGCAAGAGTATAAAAATGTCACACATGCTATACAACATGTGTCAGGTATGTAAATATTTAAACCCATATAGAACTATTTTACCCATAAAGCTTTTAAAAATTTTGAATATTTGAATCATACATATCGAAAATAAGGTTATAAAATCAGCTTTATTGCAGGCAGCTCATTTCGCATGAAAGTTATTTTGAACATTTTGGGAGACTCTAATCTCTTTTCATATCACAGCTAAATTGCTTTGTCTGGATTGGCGCCACAAATGTCGCTACTGCTGCTCAAATATGTCAATTAAAATCGTGCGTGACTTCACTTCAACGCTTTCTTCACAGCCTTCACTTTTGGTTCGCTTTCTTTGAAGAGATTTTGTCGACAAACGTCGAAAAGTCGTGGGTAAATTGTCAAATTAGAAGAATTATCTCAAACGCAACAAGCAACGATCGGATTTGTTTTATTTTTCTACGACTTGCAACAACTGCAGTAAAATACTCGAAGTCTATTTACTCCACCAGTGGCATTGCCTCATTGCTACCAGCAATATGCAAATGTGCTAACAATACTTGTTGTGCATTTTATCAGCAGATTTTATTATGTCATCCAGAGCAAAACGTTTAGCATTTGAAATGTTTTGCAAATGGAATGCATAAAAAGTGCCACCAATAAAAAAAAATCATACCAAAAACATAAACAAAATTGATCAACTAAAGAAGGTAGACCAGTTATTTGCGCATGCGCGCTGCAAGTCCACCTGCTGCCTGCATATTTTGTGCAAAATTTGTTGCATTGCCAGAATCCACAAGCATATATGTACAAGTATGTGTTCATATATGTTCAACATCCAACGACAATAGTTCAGCTTGTTAACGGCTGGGCAACCATCTAACTAAGCATTTTTGTGTCCACGCGTGCAGTTATTATTCAGTTTGCCGATCAACTGCTGCCACTGACTGACCAGTACTCATTCTACTTTGACTACGAAGCTCCAAATCTTGGACGTATTTGCATTTCAAGCCGGTGGCTGTTAGTTTTTTTTACAAAACAAATGTGTTCCGATCAACATGTTCGTGCACAAGTGCGCACGAGAACCCCAGTTTGGAATCACTCGCACACGACTCGAAGGAGATTTTTCTGCATTTTCATGGATCTTATTCTACTTATGCATAAGTGAATTTGTATATGTGAAACGCTTTAATAGAGAATCGCCAAAAATGTTATGACACAAGAAATAATTTTACCGCCTTTTGGTTTTCAAATTAATGCTGTTACGAGCACTTAATGCGACTCAAAATATTTTTAATGTGGTAATTTTATTTATTAAAGTGGCACATGGCTTTCACGGCTTCAAAAAGTCGGACCATAAATGCTCAAGACCCCAGTGACCCAATATAGGGATACGAAGGCCTGGGGTTGCTGCTGGAGAAAATTATTCGAGCAGCAGAACTTAATCGAGCAGGTACAATCTTTTATAAGAGTGTACAACTGCTGGCGTATGCCGATGATATTGATATCATCGGCCTCAACACCCGCGCCGTTAGTTCTGCTTTCTCCAGACTGGACAAGGAAGCAAAAGAAATGGGTCTGGCAGTGAACGAGGGCAAGACGAAATATCTCCTATCTTCAAACAAACAGTCGTCGCACTAGCGACTTGGCTCCCACGTCACTGTTGACAGTCATAACTTTGAAGTTGTAGATAATTTCGTCTATTTAGGAACCAGCATTAACACCACCAACAATGTCAGCCTGGAAATTCAACACAGGATTACTCTTGCCAACAGGTGCTACTTCGGACTGAGTAGGCAATTGAAAAGTAAAGTCCTCTCTCGACGAACAATAGCCAAACTCTATAAGTCGCTCATAATTCCCGTCCTGCTATATGGTGCAGAGGCTTGGACGATGACAACAACCGATGAGTCGACGTTGCGAGTTTTCGAGAGAAAAGTTCTGCGAAAGATTTATAGTCCTTTGCGCGTTGGCCACGGCGAATATCGCATTCGATGGAACGATGAGCTGTACGAGATATACGACGACATTGACATAGTTCAGCGAATTAAAAGACAGCGGCTACGCTGGCTAGGTCATGTTGTCCGGATGGATGAAAACACTCCAGCTCTGAAAGTATTCGACGCAGTACCCGCCGCGGGAAGCAGAGGAAGAGGAAGACCTCCACTCCGTTGGAAGGACCAAGTGGAGAAGGACCTGGCTTCGCTTGGAATATCCAATTGGCGCCACGTTGCGAAAAGAAGAAACGACTGGCGCGCTGTTGTTGACTCGGCTATAATCGCGTAAGCGGTGTATACGCCAGTAAAGAAGAAGAAGAAGAAGGCCTGGGGCTAACTTTTTACCAGAAGTACCGGTCAATGTGTGAGATATATTTTTGCTATTCCGAATCAGTGACTTTTTATAATATTATGCCTGTTTATCAAAAATGAATTGAACCGGTTTACTTTATACCGCATATAACGGGTGGTCCAAACACAGCTACTTTTTTCAATAGCCTTTTTTGTTTCCAAATTGTTCAACTTGTTCCGAAAATCGAAAACCATCACCCATCATGAGACCCATTCATTATTTGATAATATTCGACCGAACAGATCACGTCCAGCAAGGAATGAAGAAAATATATCAGTCGTAGCTGACAGTGTTCACGAAAACCGTGGAGAGTCGTTTCGGCACCGTTCTCGGCAACTCAGACTGAAATCTTAAATGAAATGCATAAATTGGCGCATTTAGGACGAAGATCAACCTCAAAAAATTCAAGATTTCCCATTTTATCCCGAAAAACAGACACGGTTTGGTATGGCTTGTGGGTCGGTGAAAGCATCGGTCCATATTTCTTCAAACTGATTCCGGTCAGAACGTAACCGTCAATGACGACCGTTATTGCGCCATGATAACCGATTATTAGAAACCTGAAATTGAAGCTCGCGATCTCGCACCAATCAACGAATGTATTAAGAGAATATTTTGGTGAGCAGATAATTTCACGTTTTGAGCCGGCCGATTGGCCACCATGATCGTGTAACGTTTTTATGTGCGGATATGTAAAGTCTAAATCCTATGCGGACAATACCGCTCCCCCAAGCGTGAGCATACGCGTGTCATTCGACAGTTACCAGTCGATATGCTCGAACGCGGTCATCGAAAATTGGACTAAACGGATAAACCATCTGAGATGTTTACGCGGCCAACATTTGAAAGAGATTATCGTCGAAGAATAAAAGCCATAGAATGTTCTTTCGAATGATAATAAACATTCTCCATTGAATTTGAATTTTCTATGTTTGTTTTAATTTATAAAAAATTAGGGAACCTCGAAATAGATTACCCTTTTTAATTAAATGGGAATATTTTTGTAGTAATTGTGCATCTTTCAGCCTAAAATGATTCAAATGGGAGGCCAGTTCATATAACTATATCAGAATTTTCGAACATCTCTCAGGGTTTACTTCATATGGTTGGTGATTGTATGTTGGGTACTTTATGAAACCCAGGGAAGATTTTTTTAGTATGTGGCGAATATCTCGGTTAGCCCTTCCTTACTTATTTAATATAAAATTTTACCAGCACATGAAGGTATTTTCTTGGCTTTGGCTCTTGCAAGTTTGTTCGGAGCTTAGCCCTTCCTTACTTGTTTATATTATGTTTGACTGTAGCTCAGAATATTGATCCTAGACATACTTAAGAGAATTGTTTATATTTTAGTTTTTTCTTCTTTAGTCACCATAAAGAATTCCGAAATTTAATTGTGAGAAATACCTTACCGTAATCGATTGGACTAAAATGTTTAAGTGGTATCTAAACCCTCTAATATACGAGGGCTGTCCGATAAATAACCTGTGCATATTATAATAGCTACTCGCCAAAATTTCAGAAATTTATCTTGCGCAATTATCTGTTGACAGTCGTTTTTGTGAGTCTATTTCGGTGAATTCCCCAAAATGGAAAAAATTGAATAACGAGCTGTAATTAAATTTTTATTTTTGAAAGGCAATACGCCTTCACAAATCAAAGATGAGTTGGACTCTGTGTATGGTGACTCTGCACCATCGTTTACCACCGTAAAATTTTGGGCAGCTGAATTTAAACGTGGTCGCAGGAGCTTGGAAGATGATGAACGTCCTGGGCGTCCAAAAACTGTAACCACTAACGATAAAATCGCTAAAGTTCATCAATTGGTACTAGACGACCGCCGGATTAAAGTTAGAGAAATAGCTGAGATTATGAAGATGTCAAAAGAAACTGTTTGTCACATATTAAACCAAGGTTTGGGCATGAGAAAGCTGTCCGCACGATGGGTGCCGCGTTTGCTTACGCTAGACCACAAACGTGCGCGCATGAACATTTCCAGCGCTCTGTTGGCTCAGTTTAGAGGCAATAAGACCGAGTTTTGGCGCCGATTGATAACTGTAGACGAAACTTGGATTCATCATTATACGCCCGAAACAAAAAACCAATCTAAACAGTGGATTGAAAAGGGGGAACCAGCCCCAAAAAAACCTAAGCTGTGTATTCGGCTGGGAAAGTGATGGCGAGTGTTTTTGGGACAGCCATGGAATTATTTTTATCGACTATCTCGAAAAAGGAAAAACTATAACAGGAGCATACTACGCATTTGCAAAAAAAGAAAGTCTTGTTCCACCAAGACAACGCACCATCTCACACCTCAACAGTCGCCATGGCGAAAATCCACGAATTGCGGTTCGAACTGCTTGACCATCCACCTTATTCGCCGGGTCTAGCACCAAGCGACTTTTTTTTTGTTTCCTCAACTTAAAACTGCGCTCGGCGGCCAGAGATTTTCGTCAAATGAGGAGGCAATCTCTTTCGTGAACACGCATTTTGCCGACAAAGACACCAAGTACTATTTGGAAGGGTTGCAGAGATGGGAGCATCGCTGGGAGAAGTGTGTGGAGCTACAAGGAGACTATGTAGAAAAAAAAAAAATTTTGAAAAAGTCGCGTGCATCATGGTTAGGTCGGTTATGTATCGGACAGCCCTCGTACATATGCAAATGTATTGTCTTATTTTTTATAAATACATATTTGTGTGGTGGTGCTGTTGTAAACTGAATAATACCGGAGTGTAATAATTTCTTTAATTTGCATGTGTATGCTAACCAAAAAAGTAATCCGTTCCATACCTTTAATATACTTGTATATTATTTTCATTAGTGTCTTCAAAGCAGCGTGTTAGTTGCTTTTCAAGGCAACACTAAGCGGTGCAATACATAACTTATTATGTGCTGTAATTAAATTTATGCATAAATAAAGCACAAAATAATAAAAAATCAAAAACAGAAAGAAACACATCCACAAGGTTTTATTGCACTACAAATCTTTATTTATAACAGACAAAAAAGTTTATTTTATAAAAAAATACAACGAAACAAAAATTAAATTGTAAAAAGAAAAAAAATAATATTTCAATATAAAATAAATGAAAAATATACAAAATTAATAAAAAGCAGAGAAAATAATATATAAAAAAAATTATTATAATTAAATAAAAATATAAAGAAATAAAAAATCAAAGAGGTAAAAAAATGGTGATATAAAAACTAAAACTAAAAATGTGTGTAAACAAATAAATGAATTAAAATCTGATAGGGGTGCCAACTGCAATGTTTAAGAATAACAATTTGTCTTGTATGTCAAAATTAAGTAAAAAAGTCTTTGGTCTTAAAACTAAATAAGTACGAATTATTGATTCCAAATTTGTTTCAATATGATTTTTATTAATTTAAATTTTTTTTTCATAACAATTTTGAATAATTACATAAATAAACAACAAAACCTTAAAAAATTATACTCTCTTAATAAAAAATAATAATTTTTAAAGAAGAAAGTTTTGTATTCTAAATGGCTAATGTTTAGTAGTTGATTGTGCGCTATTTACTAAGTGACTGGTGAAATTGTATTTTAATTGTTTGTGTAAAAAGTATATATAGACGCTAGCATATCCGCTTCCGTTTCCAAAGCACTTTACTTGTTTCTCTATTATCGGTGAATGCTGTTTGAAATTGTTGTTGACATTCTACGCTCGCCGAGCTGTGCATTTTGTATTTGTTATTGTTGCAATGGTGAGATTAATCAGTGCATTATTAATTTATTTAACAATAAAATAGCGAGCATACAAGCAAAGCGGTAAAAGCATCGTGTATTTGTATATATTTCAAAATGTAGTATAGGTTTGTGTGTATGTGAATAAAGCTTATATGACATTAAATTATTATATATTATATTTGCGCATTGCATTCGCCCAATCCATTTGCATGTGCTTGTGTATGTTTGATGTGTTCAAAATGTGGACTGTGTTGACTTTTGCGATGGCTTTTGACAACCGTGTGTAATTTGTGCTTAGCCGCGTACGAACCCTGTTAGAAAACAACAACAACAATGATTGTGAAACATTGATTAAATTATTGACTAAGTCGCGATAATTAATTAATAAATACTTATGTAAGTGCGCATATACTATAATATTTGTAACTGTTCATTCCTCAAATATATTCAACGCGCTAAAAATGCTTACTCATAAAAGTTGAACAAACACAACATTAGATATTCATTAATGTTTATGTAAGGTATTTGTGTTTAAAATAATAAAGCTTTTGTTTTCTGTGACCTTTCAGCGTTCGCAATTCTTTTCTACTTAAATTGACTTTGAAATTGCCAGAAAACTAATATGTTTCTAAGTTTGTGTTTGCTTTTTGAGCTATTTTGGTTGAGGAGGCGGAAAATTTTGCAAAGAGTTGCTGAGAGGATATGAGGTGTTCGTGAGTTTAGGCATAACTATGTTTGTAACTGACTATATTTGGTATCAATTGCATATTAGAGTTTACTTTGTTGTTGGGGTGGCACGAAGCCATAACCGGAAGCGCCAACTATCACGCCGCTGCTCTCATCGAATTGATTTGGTGGTGATGGTGGGAACAGCACGGGACCTGATTAAAAAATAGATATAAACAGAAAAATTCGTTAAAGTAAAAATATTAAAAGTAATTATAATTAGTTTAATCAATTTCACTCATATAATTTGAAACAACGTTACTTCAGTTACATCGAAGCTACAATATCCTTCACAAATACAAAGATTGCTTAAAGGACTTCTTCGGAGATAAAATTGTTGGTTTAGTTAAGAACTCATGTCAAATTTTTTGAAGATATCACATTAAATGAAAAAGTTTGCCATATAAGACAAACGGACGCACAGTACATATACATATATGTCTCTGACGTTTCCTTCTGGGTGTTACAAACTTCGGGGTATACCCTGTTCAGGGTATAAAAATTGGAAAACGCAGTAAACAAAAATACTAAAAAATCTATTTTTATCGTCTTATTTAATTCTATAACATATCTAGAAATTTGTCCTAAGTGCTCAAGTTGATCTGAGTAATAGTTTTAAAAACACCTCTCTGAAAATTTTTTCACTCAAGTTTAGTTACTTAGCCACTTAAAATTTTAACTCATTTTTCTGGAAACTGCTTTTGTAATTGTCCAAATTTCGCACTATTCAACTGTTCTTAATGAAATTATACATAGGTTTTCGAAACTTAATACACAAGGTCTTAGAAGAAGAATGAAAAGAACGTCGAGAAATGTTCTCCAAAGTCTGTGTTTGTAAAAACTTCTATCAAAAATACAATTTTCGCTGTTTTGGTCTTTATTAAGAAACTCATATTTTTCTCTTTTTTACATCAGATAGTCTTGTAAGAATTTCTGCTGTCAACGCGGAGGGACCTTTTTTCTGACGGACTGCCCGAAATGACACCCTAATTTGAAAATTTTGCAAAATCTGCGTTAAATACGTATTTTTGAACTAATATAATATTTAATTATTTGTGCTTGAGGAAGCCCATGTAAGCGCATGCATTCAACCAATGTTTAAAATCAAAAAATTCACATGGCAAGAAATTTTTTATTTTAAACTAAATTTAAATTATTTAATTTATTTTAGATAATTCTATATTTTCTAAATATATATATAAAATGAGAATTTATAATTGTTTGAATCTGGGGCATCTGATAATTTGTTAAATCTTAGCCTTAAGTCCAAAATATCGTTTTGTTAAAGTTAAATTCAAACAACATTAAATGAAAGAGAAATTCCCCTCTTCTTTAAATATACATACATATATTTTCATCGCACTCACCTCGGTTATTGCGTCCATCCCGAATTGCATTTGGAGACGACAGACCGCCTGAGTTGAAGTTGAAGTTTGTCGGTATAGGGAAGAACCGTTGACCCATGACCAGAGCCAAACTCATGAAGATAACAAGTACGGAAGCTAACTGTAAAAATTGATGATAACAAAAGCGAATTTAAATATCATAGTAAAGGACATAACGTTTTCAAGAAAATTATAAACGATTAATATAAAAACAATTAAAATAAATTTGGCAGCTGCTGAAGTGTTGTTAACAGAAAATACCTATACCACAATATAAGCTATTAATCATTCGTTTTCGCACGAACACCGGTTAGTACTTTCACTCTGCCTGCCAATCCGCTGCGCCTAGATACCGCTTACCGAAGCAATGCCAATTTGTTAAAACAAATGTTGCAAATTTCTGATTTATTTTATGCTCAAATATTGGCTTAGCATTTGCGTTGAAAATAGTCTATACGATTTTAATTTCGCTTTACAATTTTTGTGGAAATTAACATTTTTGCGCCGTGTCATCACTTGAATTGCAAACAATTGTCTTAGAAATTTATTAAGTAATATTTTTTAAATATTTCTATCGAGTTGATGTTTAAGTGGAAAATGCTTATTTATAAAATAAAAATATTTAATAAAGCTTATAATTTGCTTTGAAAATAAAAACGGGTTTAGTATTTAAATATGAATAATTATCAAACGTATATCAGTTTGGAGTAAATAATTAATTTATTGTTATTCAATTATTCATTTACAAATGAATTTCCAGATACACAAAATAAGAGAATGTATATATTGAGTTTTCAGTCATTTTTAAGATTATTAGCAAGAAGTATAAACAACAGAAGCAAACTATACAATTATGGGTATATGGTACATAAAAAATATATGTACATATGTATATACATTCTAATATACATATTTATTATATTAAATTTTTTTTAGTTTTGTTCTAATTATGAGTTTTGAAGGGATCAGTATGGTGTGTGACGTACAATCCAACTTCTAATTATACTTGATTATACCTGTTTTCAAATAGATTTTATAACCTCTTCCATTTCTTTATAGTAATTCTCTTGGCTTCTCACTTTGTGAAACTGTGAATGTAAGGGGTTTCTAATGCAACAATTTAGGAATTTACAATGTTGTTACGTTGTTGCATATTCGTGCCGTGAATTTTAATATTATTCACTACTTTTTATACCCTTATCAACGTCATGAAGTTTGTAATACCCAGAAGAAAAAATCGGAGACCTCATAATTAGTAAAAGACAATTGATAACACGTTGACGACGAACAACGTCCAAGACGGCCATCAACATCAACTGATCATCAACACGTCAATAAAATAAAGGAATTGGTGCTTGAGAATCAACGATTAGTGAAAACCAAAATCACTTGATTTTTTAAAAACGACGTCGCGTTAACGCTTGTGAAACAATGCTTTCCGATTACCTGGATGTTATGAAACATATTATAACTGGCGATGAGTCTTGGATCTATGCTTACGACTGAGAATTGTTTCGCCGATTAATATCGAGACAAAAGTGAGCCAAAGCTGAAAAAAGGACGTCAAAGCAAGTCAAAATCAAAATTACGTTGACAATTTTCTCCGATTATCGAGGTGTGGTGCACTCAGAATTCCTTCTGACCGGCCAAACTGTCAGCAACGAATACTATTTGGGGGTTATGTGTCGTTTGCGCAAAGCTATTCGTAAATACAACTATTGATTTTTGCACCCCAATAATGCACCGTCGAATACTGCATTGATTCTTCAGGAGTTTTTACCAATATCGTGCCTCAGTCACCGTATTCTCCTGACTTAGCTCCGCATGAATTCTGGCTATTCAGCAAACTCAAACGACCGCTTCTTTGAGCCGGTTGAAGACATTAAACGCAAATCGCTACGCGCATTGAAAACTATTCCTGAAATTGACTTAATCTACTCTTTTGGGGATAGGAAAAATCGGAAGAATAAGTGTATTGTTACCAAGGGGATTACTTTGAAGGATACGATATAGATTTTGAAGAATAAATTAAAAATTTTAAAATAATGAACACGGTCTAATTATAGTAGTAGTACGCGAATTACTCCCCGAGTTTTGGATATATAGATATAAAATTCCGAACATGTTCCTCAAGAAGTTGCTCATTTGTCGCAATTGCCTATATCGGACCTCTACAGCATACAGATTCAAATTTAGTTCTTGTATTGAAAACTTGCAATAACAAATGCAATGGTGCTATAAGTTCGGTGCAATCAGCTTTTCCCTGTTTTAAGAGTATTAAAATAATTCAGTTAGGTGAACAATTGATTGCAAATGGACTTGTTAACATGTATGCCAATGACAAAATTAAAAGAACAGAACTAGTTGTTTTTGTTGTTTTCGTTTTTGTAACAGTGAGCAGAACAACGGGCAGAAAACACGAGACATGGCGAATTCACGTAAATTCAAATCCAAATAAATAAAGAAACACTTTGCAGGCGTACTATTAAGCATGTAATAATAATATAATGTTTATGAATGGGCAAATGCGACAGAAAATGGTGAGCAAAGCGCTTTTGACTAATAACAATAAAACTTTTATCGAAGTTTCAGTGCTCACCAAAGCAATAAAAGCGTTAAGCTCATTTAGTGTGTACACTTATGTGGAAGAAGCACATACAATTAAATGTTCATGAACTTCTGCAGTCAGTTGTTGTTGGCTGACAGCCACATTTAACTGTTGTATGGAATAGAATACAAAGTTCGCGTGCCAGAAATACAATAATACTCATACGCCTGGGTGCCCACATAATTGCCACCGGCACAACGCGTAATCAAACAAGCGTTTCTTAATTGTTTTAATACATAATTTATTTGCTTTCGCAATTAACGGAACACAATAACAACAACAACGAAAGCACAGAGAAAACAGAATTGTCAAACGTCGGAATGTATCAGCGCGCGATGATGGCCTTGGCAAGAATTCAAACACACAAAACTAGTTGGTGGTATATAGCTAACGACTACATATATACATATGTAACTGGGTATATGTTTAAATACCAGAAGTAGTTCAAGTACGCCGATGTATGAGCTCACGTA
Organism: Bactrocera dorsalis; assembly: GCF_023373825.1. Taxonomy (NCBI): domain Eukaryota; kingdom Metazoa; phylum Arthropoda; class Insecta; order Diptera; family Tephritidae; genus Bactrocera; species Bactrocera dorsalis. Next base: position 48,590,165 of record NC_064304.1, on the reverse strand, counting down.
ATGCATTCATACTCCTACTAATATGTACGTGCACGTAACTCGACGACTACGCCGCAGGCGTGTGAAGTGTGCAGCGACAAGAATCAGTTCAATTCGGGGTGAGTGCAGCAGGTGCGACTATTTCATGACATAAAGTAGTCAGGTTTTTCACTTCTCAAATTAATTTTCAACGTTTTAATATGTTTTAACTAAAGCTAAACAATGATTGCAGTTAAACTATCTATCTAAATTATAAAATTAAAAAACAAATAAAAATTAACACAATATAAAATCAATGTGTTTCATCGAAAGCTCTATCACCATTAACATGAGCACTTACTTACTTCCCTTACTTAGTAATGAACAAGTTTACCAAATTTTTACTTCTGATTGTTTATACTTTTTACCTCACTTACACTTATAATTATGTTTGCTTTTGTACGCCTTTGATTAACAAGAATATCGCAAGCTGACGGCGTGGTTTTACTGTTAAAATGCACATTCAATTAGTGGATTTACATATAGCAAGAAATGTTAATGCTTGTGCAAGCCATTCAATACTTCAATTATCATGCCTGGGCATCTGAGCGTGCTGCCTAACAATTTTGCTTTAGTTAAACGGTACAATTTGCGTAATATACAAAGTAATTAAGTTAATTCACTGCTTAAAATAATGCACGTATGCATATGTGGGTATTTATTTAAGTTTAAGCAATGTGTGGAATTTCATTACGAAAGGGTGAAAAAGCTCTCTGTTGAAGCATGTTAAATTACTAGTCGGAAAATTTTGTAAAAAATAATGAACTCTTTATAGAAAATTGTGTTCACTTTTACCACTATGATTCCGATGTAGATATATTTTGTTAATTGGAAGTGACAATACTCATCTAAAGTGACCGTTCTTCCATGATGAGGTTTTTTAACAAGCTACCATTAATAAACGTACTTTTACACCAACAATAAGCAAAGTCATGCAAGAAATAAAATAATACAAAAATCACTTCTTAAATCTTAAAATTGTCTCAGCGTTGCATTGCGATTTACATTACTCATTTCGAACAGTAGCTGTCACAGTAGCTGCAAAGGAGTATCTATCTATCTTCCGTCAAACACGATTCGCTTGAGCAATTGCTGTTGTTGTTGTTGCTGCAGGCAAGCAAATACTCATTTATGTATGAGAAAAGGTATTTGTGTATTGTGTTATTGTTGCCATCTAAGCTAACGGCTCAAAGCGCCTCAGATTGCGCATAATAATGTTGCCGGAAATAAAGCTGCTCGGTTTTATCAATCTTTGCTATATACAAGCAACTGAATTATTGCAAACTTGAAATTGTATGATAATTTGTTTGTGATAATTATGCCTTGAGAGAGACTGGAGAGGGCGCTGGTTTATTCATTGTTTTAAATGCATAATTGGAAATTTATTTTTTAAACACAATTAAAAAACAAGTAAGGAAGGGCTAAGTGCGGGTGTCACCGAACATTTTATACTCTCGCATGATAAAGTGATAATCGATATTTCATTATGCGTCATTTACATATTTTTTTATTTTGCTATAAAATTAATTAGATTAGTAGTTCCTGAGATATGGTTTTGGTCCATAAGTGCGCGACGCCACGCCCATTTTCAATTTAAAAAAAAAGCCTGGGCGCAGCTTCCTTCTGCCATTTCTTCCGTAAAATTTAGTGTTTCTGACGTTTTTTGTTAGTCGGTTAACGCACTTTTAGCGATTTTGTATGGGAGGTGGGCGTGGTTATTATCCGATTTCTTCCATTTTTGAACTGTATATGGAAATTCCTGAAGGAAACGACTCAATAGAGTTTGGTTGACATAGCTATAGTAGTTTCCGAGATATGTACAAAAAACTTAGGAGGGGGCGGGGCCACGCCCACTTTCCCTCCCTAATGCGATCCTTTGTGCCAAATTTCACTTTAATATCTTTATTTATGGCTTAGTTATGACACTTTATAGGTTTTCGGTTTTCGCCATTTTGTACTCATAGTACTCCTTTCTGCGCTGGCGGCCTTCGGCCGCGCTCTAAAAAAATAACCCTGGCCGAGCGAATACCCGGGGTGACTGAAGTACTTTCGCATAGTATTCCTTTCTGCGTAGGCAGTGGGCCGATTTTGCCCATCTTCGAGTTTTTACTCAAGTTACAGCTTGCACGGACGGACGCACAGACAGACATCCGGATTTCAACTCTACTCGTCACCCTGATCAATTTGGTATATATAACCCTATATCTGACTCTTTTAGTTTTAGGACTTACAAACAACCGTTATGTGAACAAAACTATAATACTCTCCTTAGCAACTTTGTTGCGAGAGTATAATAAGCATTTTTATATTATTTATATCATATATTTACTGTAATATTTACTGAATTTGAAAAAGGCAACAACATATTTTAATTGATTTAGTCTTTTATTATATAGGGTGATTTTTTAAGAGCTTGATAACTTTTTTTTAAAAAAAAACGCATAAAATTTGCAAAATCTCATCGGTTCTTTATTTGAAACGTTAGATTGGTTCATGACATTTACTTTTTGAAGATAATTTCATTTAAATGTTGACCGCGGCTGCGTCTTAGGTGGTCCATTCGGAAAGTCCAATTTTGGGCAACTTTTTCGAGCATTTCGGCCGGAATAGCCCGAATTTCTTCGGAAATGTTGTCTTCCAAAGCTGGAATAGTTGCTGGCTTATTTCTGTAGACTTTAGACTTGACGTAGCCCCACAAAAAATAGTCTAAAGGCGTTAAATCGCATGATCTTGGTGGCCAACTTACGGGTCCATTTCTTGAGATGAATTGTTGTCCGAAGTTTTCCCTCAAAATGGCCATAGAATCGCGAGCTGTGTGGCATGTAGCGCCATCTTGTTGAAACCACATGTCAACCAAGTTCAGTTCTTCCATTTTTGGCAACAAAAAGTTTGTTAGCATCGCCATTCACCGTAACGTTGCGTCCAACAGCATCTTTGAGAAAATACGGTCCAATGATTCCACCAGCGTACAAACCACACCAAACAGTGCATTTTTCGGGATGCATGGGCAGTTCTTGAACGGCTTCTGGTTGCTCTTCACCCCAAATGCGGCAATTTTGCTTATTTACGTAGCCATTCAACCAGAAATGAGCCTCATCGCTGAACAAAACACGCGCGCGAAACACATTTCGAACCGAACACTGATTTTGGTAATAAAATTCAATGATTTGCAAGCGTTGCTCGTTAGTAAGTCTATTCATGATGAAATGTCAAAGCATACTGAGCATCTTTCTCTTTGACACCATGTCTGAAATCCCACGTGATCTGTCAAATACTAATGCATGAAAATCCTAACCTCAAAAAAATCACCCGTTATAATGTATTAAATTTCGTATTGTTAGTGACATCGGAATTGTTTTTTTTATCACTTTTTTCTTTTTCCATAATATTAGGTGATATTCGCTAAAACATGTGCTAACAACTTGTCGTTACAAATTTTCGTTCAACTTTTCGGCTTCCACTGCCGACGCTTGTACCTACTTCGGAGCGTTACAAGTTGTTGTTATTACTGTTTGTGATGATGTTATTATCGCTCTTGTTACTGTCACTGTTTTTCGGTTTGCTTACATTTTCAAACTGTCAGCAATTGCGAACGTGTCTTGTCAAATGAGTGCAGCTAATAGTTTCACAATTTTGTTTGAATTTAGACTGATTTTAGTTGTTTTATTATACTTTTTCGAAGCTTCTGTTACGGCAATGTGAGGACTAAAATTTTTTTGAATTAATCCATATCTGTATATCAGACAAACAGATAATTATTGTAATTTAAAAGTGGACTTTTTTTAATTAGAAAAAAATATCCCTTATGGTGCTCAATGTATCGTGGGTCAACAGCGGATGCCAGATATCCATTTCAACTCTTTAATTGAAGAATTTTTCATAAACTCTGCAGGCTCAGCACCCGCCTAATTCTCTTATAACAACTGAGAAATAAAGTAAATAGTTTCAGCAATATAATTACCGATTTTGTTATTAAAAAATTTAAAAGTGTATTATGTGATTACTTTAACCAAACACAAGCGCAATCTATCACGTTTATCTCGAGATTAATTGTCCTCCAATTGTAATCAGTTCAGTTCAACTCTCCGAACGCTATCAATTTCACGCGCACCAACACCTACAACAACAATAAACCGCACTCATTAGTCGCTTAATGCAAAAATACGACAAAGACGGAGGGGAATAGTAAGAAAAAGAAATAAAAATTACTTCTTAAAACGTATTGGCATGGCAAATTGTGGCGCCAGTCGGGCTCATTTTGACTAAAAACAACGTCAGCTTCACAGCCAATGCGTATGAGTAATCCACAATTAATAGTTTTCACACTCCACTCGACCAGCAAATAAAATGCATAAAAAAGGTGTAATAAATTGAAAAAGTAATATGTTTAACTGAGCATTCATGTACTTTGTGAAAGGCCAAGCGTCGTCGCCGCGCAGCTCAAGCGAACCAGCTGTAAATTAAAGTGGGAGTTGAAGCCAACAGCTGGACAACCGCACAACTGCCGCAACTCGTACATGAATATCTGCAGAAAAATCGCGTAGAAGCGCTCGCAGTGACAGTGACTAAGCTGTTTCTGTGCACATATGTATGTACTATAATATTATATTTGCTCACTTCACCGGCAATCCAGGAGATTGTGCTTCGACGCAAGCTAATTGCCCATTTCATATGCAAAACACTCACGCATTTACTTGCTCATTTGTAAGTTTTACTTTTTATCTGTAGATACATTTGTTTAGTGGATACTCACTAAACATTTAGTTCGATGTTCTTAACTATGGTTCAATGGTTGTACTCGTAGTCGCATCGGCGGGTGTCTTTGCTTGCAATCGCTTATATGTATTAACATACATTTTCTGATGTTAATATATTGAGAGCACGCTTTTTGCTACAACAATAACAACAACAACTGTGTTCACCTAAAGCATATTTGCCGCAGAAAGCAAATAATAGAAATCTATATTTGAGCGCTTAATACAGCTGTGCTTTTGCTTGCAGGAATCGTGAAATGCACTTTGCTGAAGTCTGTAGGCTATTTAACGGGTTTTCGTGCACGCGCTTCATTGGCCAAGACGAAATAAATATAAGTAAATGCTCGGAATTATGGAATGTGCAACACTTACAAGAAAAATTGGTGAAAAGAAAACATTCGCTACTCGCAGGAAGGCAGACTTTTGAAAGTCCTTCAAAACAGCGTAAAATAGATATAGATATGGATACATAAAGATATTTATAAGATTAATTTCAAATACATTCACATTGGAATACATTCATTCTTCTTTTTTCTTACTTTAGACCTAAAATAAAATAGAATTGCTCATACAAAACGAAAAGCATGGACCGTACTTAAAACTAAGGGGTTACTCAAATCTAACGTTTGGTGAATCAAAGACAGAAATTCATGTAAATAAAAAGGAATTACTTAAAAATAACAACTTTCCATCAGGGCTTTTTGCATATGATTTCTGTAAAATACATAAATATATCGTAGTTCGTGTTTGGCGGATAGTATTTATGTTATCATTTGCATTTCTTACTCTTTTACTGCTTAAATTTTATTATTTATTTACGTTTTTTTCTGATTTTGGGATTTTTTTTACTTTTAGTATACGAGCAATGCATTTTAGGATTTATATATGCCATTAGCAATTTAAGCAATCTCATGCTTTACCCTGCGGTCAGTCAGCAGGTAACCAGCGGCCATTGGGTTGCTGATGCTTTCTAAGCAAATTTAATGCAAGTAGTTCGATTTTGTAATGCACATATTTTTTGTATTTTTATGTAGTCAAATTTTTTACACATACATTCCGCAGAATTTAATATGTATGCGCCACTATTTTGACAACAGCGACAGTATTTAATTACTTTAATTGAACTTTTACTTCAAAAATCAGCGTGCTACCAAAAAGACGGTGAATGTATGGTAAACCATTTTGGAGCTGAGTTAGTAAATCAAATGGAAATGTAAATAAATAAATTAAAACCAAGAGTTTGCGAGTGGATTTTTGAATTCAATTAATTTATAAATAATCAAATATAATTGATCTGCCAGTTATACCAAAATTAGAAAAGCGCTACACTACATCTAGGAAGATTTAACTGTTCGACTGAAGAAAAACTTTTAAAGTGAAGAGTATCTTCTCAATTAGTTTGCTAAATGTCGACACAATTCAGAATTTAGTTTGCAAGAGATTTTGAACAATTGAAAATTTGAGGAATGAAAGTTGGTAATGCAATACAAGTACACAAAAGAAAAGCCAAGTAAAATGTTTTCACACGCACAGGTTCTCTCTCGTTATTCAAGTCATTTACAACTACTCATTAACATTTTTTACTTATTACTATTAGATTTCTTTCTAAAATCTTTACTTCGTTAGTGTGCTGGCGTTTGCGCTTTCGTGTCTGTGACTCAGCACAACTAGCAAAAAATAATTGAGCAGCCACACTTAGGCAATAAATCAAACTCACAGCTACCCATGAGTTCAACGAATGTGTAACACCTGCACCTGTTATAAATAAATTTCGGTAATAGCGAGCCAATCACCGACCATAGCCAAAAATAAACAAAAGCAGGGAAGCATAAACCATAAGCCATAACATTCACCACCGTGCAGCATAATCACCTTGGGACCAATAAACTGAAAAAGAGCCGATGCCAACATCTCCCGGCGAAACAGCTGGCGCTCAGAAACATTTTGAGCGAAGTAAGCGGCTTCCGCAATGAAAGTGAAGCCTTGAAATATTCATCTTTAACAGCACTTGTTAATGGGCGAGAGGGGTGGGCCACAAGCACAGCAATAAAGCAAGTTAACAACTGGAAAGGAGAAGCAAAACAACTCTCTACGATTATTTGCAGCGCTGCAACTACATAATGCGCAATTGAGTTAGTTGCCAGCCGTATTGGAGGTGGGTGTTCGGAGAAGTGCAAGCAAGTTAACGTCTAGTGTTATTAATAAATTCACAAAAACAATGCACTTTTTTACATTTTCATGGCTTTGTTTTCGTATATTTTTTTCTCTTCTTCCATTGTTTTAGGCAAATGCGCACTGTAGCAATCTATAAACACATTGTTGCTGATTTGTCGGTGTTATTAATGCGAAATTGGTGCGTTGATTGATTGATAAATTAAGACTAAACTGTCCAATAAATAAATATATGCAAAGCAGTAAGTTTTGTCGGTGCTGGAGCAATCAAGTAGTGGTGGTGCTGAGTGAACGACATTAACTTTCAATGGGTATTATGGTACGTTCACACGCATGCGCAAACGGAGATCCGGGCTGGAACGTATAAGACTTGACGAACACAAATACTTCCTTGTCTTTCGCGGCGTGTTGATAACTGTTATAGACGGCTTGACTGTTAGGTGGCTGGGGGCTTGGTTCGCTGAATGACTCAACATGCTCTCGGGCTTTCACGCGGTCAACGTCAGTGAATTAATTAGAAAACTTAGCGTGGGGAAGAGTGTGTAAAGCGGTTGTGTGGCGCTGGTGCTAAGTTTGCTTAGAAATATTCTAATAATCATACTAATTTGAATTTATAATTTCAGCATAGCTGAGGTAATAATTAAGTTTTTCCCACATAAATCAGTGGAACTTGAAGTAATTGATAATAATTAAATACAAGTTTATTAATCGTGAGCTATTTAAAATGAAGATCTAACCCAGTCTTATTCACGTTGCTGAGCGAGGTTAAGAGTGCTTCTTTCTTCACCAACAAGTGCTATATTGTAAGCCTTTTCGGAATAAAATCAGAGCTCATTTGCCAATTTTAATAGCATGTCACATTGCTGAAACCACATCCACACCATTAATGACTTATAGCCCACATATGTTACCTATATTCACTGCAATATTTTTAAAGGAGCATACATACAGTCGTAGTCTGTCCGTGCATGTTTTTCTTATAAATATGTCTGTTTTAGTTAATATATCTATGTTTATGTGTTCCACACATTACATAAATTGCTCTTACTCTAAAACTATTAAAAATAAATATGACCGTTCGCCGCACGTAAACGATTGCAATCAACAACCATGTCAATTGAGTCGAAAACATTTTTATACAAAATAAAAATATGAAAAAATCTGTAATATTGGGCTTATGTAAAATTTTAAATTTGTGAGTTGGCACTCGAAACTCCCGCACCAACAAGTACAGTAAACAAGGAGTATTTATACCCTTCAAGCAATTTGGACGCAAATAACGTGCGAGGTAAAACTATTTATTTTTCTCATTCAAATTTTGACTAGATAAATAAGAAGCTCTTTAGAATAACTTTTGAAAAGAGCCATAAATAAGATCTCTCCAATAATCAAGTATACCACGTTCAAAATTTCAAAAAGTCGGAATTATATGATGAGCTTGCAAAAATAATTCAAATATCTTTCTTGTCGAGACAACATTCCGTACTCCATAAACTCCATTCTTGTTTCGTTTCTTAAAATATTACCGTGATCTTCTCAACGAATCATAAAACCAAGCAGTTATAAAAATGTGGTCACCTTTAAGATGAATTGTCAAAAATCGGTCTCCTGCATTTGTTTGTTAGTCTTTGCTTTCACAATTAGTTCGCATATAAAAAAGAAATGTTAGAAATAAACGTATTGACAAATATTTCATAATTCTTTCGATTATTATGTAAAAATTTTAAGGCATTTAAAATGTTATTTAACTAGCAAAAAAAGCATCCAAATTGTGTATGTAAATATGGTTTTTAAGTGTTACTCTGTGAATAAATATTTGTTTCCCAGATGTTATTGAATCTGGCCACCATTACTATGCTCCTTAACCACCTACAATATTCAACACCCTGTTCGTTTGTCTGAGCTTGCTGATTGCCGACAGTGTTTCGGTTGGCTGCTGTTTCGGGTAATAATGGTAATGGCACAAGTACAACTATTTGCCAATAAATTCAGTTGTTGTTGTAGTTAAAGTGTACTTAATCATGATGTGGGTGGGTGCCTCGAGCAACAAGCTCACCACTCAGACAAACGGACAACAGGCTGGCAGACAAGCATGCGTCCATTTCAGCAGGCAACCATGGCGTATGGGCACTCGCCACATGGGCAAGCGTTGAATCAAGCCAAGCAATTTACCAAGCGCAATTGTCAGATAAAATTGGCAGGTAGCAACTGGCGTGCGGCAGCACACATGTTACTACCTCTAGACTCAATCACAGCAAGCGATAGACCTCGCCACTTTTGTGAGGCACTGGAAGCTGTGAACTGTGTAACAACAGCGCCACTTGCCACCCCGAGCGTTCGCAAATATCACTCGGCACACAGGAGAAGGTGGTTGTGGCGCTTATGGCGCACTGCGCTGTCATATCTAAGGTCATTTGTTTAAGTAATTTGCTGCGCGCACTGATCTACTCAAACTCATATGAATTCCGATTACTTGTTGAACTACTAAGAACGACTGCCCCTAAAATTCTTTATATTTTTGTAGTTACACACATCCACTCACTCTTAAATTATTGGGCGTTGTTATTGAACATGAGGCAGCTTATTGTCTAATGAAATACGTTTACGCCGGCCAAATTATGCATTTTATAATAAAATAACATAAATTTAAATTTTTTACGCGTCACTTGTTAATGACAATAACATAATACTGTTTGCAATGATTAGCATTTTTGCCAATTATTTAACTATTTATATGAAAAAGTAGATATGTATGTGCGCATCTATCCGGCAAGGAACGAAATCATGAGCCATTTCAAATACTTGTTGGATATTGGTTAAAAACTGCATTAGACACCAGTTGACTGGAGTAATAGAGGGGCGCAGCTCTAGACTCTATATCACATCGCCTGTTATATACATATATAAGTATATGTATACTATATATGCGATAATGTAAGCAAGATTCATTTTCTACATATTTATGCGCAGGTGAAAAACAAGTCATTTTATGAAATATTGAAATGAAATTCTTGTGCATGTGCGCTATGTGGATCATGTACCAGAAGTTGCAACAATTTGCACATTATACCTACGCTCAATTATAATAAAAAGCAAGTGTAAAAATTTAATTGGAAATCTAAACTCAAAAGAAGCTTGTTTACTGATAAGATTTTGATTTATCAACATTACAACGAACGCACACATGCTCGTAGTTGCAAGCGGCAAACTTTATAAGCACCGCGAAACCACCAACTGGAACACTGAACAAAAGACTTAAGCAACAAACTCGCAATGTATAAGTGTGACTGTTGAGTAAATATAATAAAAATATGCTAAAATAATGCATAATTATCGCTTCCGTTAATCATTTCAGTAGCTTCTTTTTCACAATAGTCCCTCCTTGGTTCTAAACAAAAAGAGTATTACTCACACATTCGCCCTGCCAATGATCCAAACCATAATTGTGTGGGGCTCCTCAGCTGGTGGTAATGTGCACAACTGCAGCGCTTTTGTGTGCCCCAAAACATGCATTGGCAACAACAATAATAGCATGACAACACGCAACGCCATGAGTCAACACTCACACAAACTCGTACTGCTAGTTAGAATGTTGGTCAAGTTTAACAAATTGCAGCAATATGCAAATTGACAAAAAAGCACAGCACAAAGGCAAAACAAAAGCAGCACTCACACCACAGCATAAATCAACTATGAAAACAATAAAAAACAACAATAAATTTTAATTTTTTATAAGTGAAACTGTTCGCAAAAGAAAAGCAGGGCAAGAGTTGCGGATTGTGTCAGTCTACCATGTGATTTTTCCTCTTTGCACACACTGCTTTATTACACATACAACAAATGCTACAGCGGAGCATGAGCGTGTTGGTGCATGCGAGAATATAGGAAAACATAATACGGTAACAGATCAAAATAAAAATGAGACAATAGTCATGTAATAGTTTGACAACAACAATTTTGCCAACTGCCAACCAAGAACCAACGTTTGCGTGCGCATAAATGTGTGTGTGTCTTTTTTGTATGTGATTGCTGCAATTGATTGCGAGCGAATGTGAAGTGACAAAAACCAATTATTTATATCTAGATGTTGTCTAATTATTAATTAGGTGCTTTATTAGTTGCTTTTATAAACGATTGTACAGTAGTGGTGTGTTCCCAAATTATCAGCGCAAAAGCCTTAAGCAAGACCTATTAACTCTAAAAGAAGTGTTTAGAAAGCAAAGGCGTGCTTGCCATTTCTAGATACCTTTGTCGCTAACAGCAATTTTTTGTGCTCACAAAATACTGAAGCACCCTGCAGATAAAATATATATGTTTCGACCTTTTAGGTCGAACTATCTCCTATTTATTAACGTCTGAATAAATGAGTATACCACGGAAACTTTCGAATTTCAGAAGAAAATTTTTTAGTTGGTAGATTTTTCTAAGTTTCCACTGAGTGAAAATATATCTCACTATTTTTCATTTTTACTAAAAATTTTCATTTTCACAACTGCATCGCTAATAAATGGCTTTATTATATTCGTTGCAAAAATAAACACTTATAAATTTCATAACCCATTTACATGAGCTCAAATATCTATTAACTGGGGTACCACATAGCAGAGTTGCGTGCGACTAACCCACATTGCCTACGCATTTCGAAACCACCAGCAATACAACACCAAACAAATATCAAAATATAGAAAAAATATTAATTCGACTGGTGTGTAGGTACTCGCAGACAAATTTTCGCAAAGAAATGCAAACACACAAGTAAAACCACTCAAGCACGCCCCAAAGAGCAGTGGGAATCAATGACCGACCTCTCGAAACGCCCATAGCGTATACGTAACATGTGACTCGCCAAAGCAGATCTGCCGCACACACACACACACACTTTACGGTTATTATCATAAGGCAAATCACGCCGTTTAATGACAGAGCAATGTAAATAAATTGCCAAACAACAAAATGGCAAGGAGAAAAACATAAAAAACGCTCGTAAACTGCGACTGAGCCAACAACGCACAGCCAATACTTTCAAGTTCATGTTGAAGGCCATCACTCGCTGCTGAACACAAAATCCAAACGCAGCCGGTGGACAGACGGCAATTCGTAGCAGCGACGAACGAGTTGAATTGGCACGCGTATGGCTTGCGACAACCAGCCGAAACCACGTTGGACCCAAAACGCATGCAATTGAGCATTTTCAGCTTTCGAATACTGCGTTCGAAGCACAAACAACAAACATGCCTGGCCGTCTATGCGCCTATGTCTGCTTTATTTTATTACCATTCAGGTGGAAACGCGGCAAGTTGTCGGCGCTGGTATTACTGTTGTTTCTGTCGCAGCGTGGAACGACAAGTGTGACCACTAGTTGCCTATCAGCGGCGTCGATTGCGGGAATGAATCAGTTAAGTTGCTGCAAATAAAGCAAAGCGAATTGGAAATTGCAGCAGATACCGTTAAAATAACTGCGGGCGCCTTCTAACACAAAGTCATGCACACAAACAAATCAGCGCAGCAGACAGGCCTACAAAAGTCTTAGACAGTTTGGCGACCAACCAGTATCGGACGGACCGCACGCATCGACAATGATTTGTGTGCGTATACATATGTATGTATACTATATATGAATATGTGGGGGCAAATGTGTAATGAATATTTGCAGATTTTTTGCACTGACTCACTGCACTCGAAATCCGATTGTTGCGAGTTCGAGATTTGTAGATACGCCTGTGCGCTTGTTTGTCCTAAAGTAGGTGTAGGCAGGTGTGAGTATATGTATGTTTGCGCGTTGCTGGTTTTTCGATTTCGTGCATTACTGGACGCACTTCAAAAGCTTGCCAATTTTAATTTCATTCACAAGTGGCTCAAGCGCACGCGCTCAAACACAACCGGTTTGCCGCTGTGTGAATTTGCAAAAACAAAAACTTGTTTTAAGAACGCGTAAAATTATATACGATGAATAAATCGTATAAGGAAGCTCAACTTCCTGAAAATGAAATTACAGTAGCAACTCAAATAAAAGCACACATTTTTTGTTTTCGATGCTCATTTGTCAAAATTACTAACGTAATTAATTTTAATTATTATTAGGGCATCTCCATTAGTTACAATTTAAGATAAGGTGGGTGTTTCTTAGGCCAGTGCGATTTAAATATTTAAAAAACTTCAAAAGAACTACTAAAACAACAAAAAAGCGAAATGGGCATATCTGTATAACTTTGTTTGAAAAAATATAAGGGCAATAAATTATAATGAAAAATATTCGACAATAGTTATTCATATTTGACAATTTTTTTTGTTCAATTCTATGCATTAACAAGTAAGGAATGGCTAAGTTTGGGTGCAACCGAACATTTTATAGTCTTGCAACTTACAAGAATCAAAGCCAGGGAAATAAGCTATGGTGTAAAACGTCAAGTTGAGAATCGAAATGAAAGCAGTTTTATATGTATATATATATATACTATATATAACTCCTATAGTTACAGACACATAGGTTTGTTAGAAAAACGAAAACCATTATATGGAGTATAAGAAAGATGGGGTAGTATCGACTAAATTTTATCTATTCCTTCGTATACCACGTGATATTAACGTGCTACATTCTAAGGCAACCATCATATAGAGTAAAGTCAGCCGGATGCTCGAAAATCCTGATATTAGTTAAATGGGGGTAAGTCAAGTTTTCATTCAAATTTATCTATTTTAGGCACAAAGATACACTATTATGAGTAAAGCACCTTCTGTAATTTTCATAGAGATAACTCTCATATTGGCCGATATAAGCGGTACAAAGTCAACCGGAAGTTCGATTATCTTTATATTAGATATATGGGGGCTAAGAGAAGTTTTGGTTTGAAATAACCCATTTTTGACTTACAGACATACCATTATCAGAGAAGTACTATCCCTGAATTTCAACTATATATCTCAGGCACTGACCTATAATTCCGAACAAAAATCAACTATAGGTACTGGGGTTCAAATATTCGGTACCTAGGGTCATACATTACCTTATGGCCAACAATTTTTTTAATCCAACAAAGACCGTTCAAAACCCTGGGATTTTTGGCATTATTCATGCAAAGTTTAATCCCGTTACATTAATTGCTTATTGATTTCTGTACTGGAAACTGAACGAATCAATTGGAATTTAAATTTGTGCTATATGAGAAGTGGACGTGAATATTGTGCGATCAAGTTTCATCAAGATATCTCAATTTTTACTCAAGTTAGTACTTAAATTTTAGTAAGTATAAAAATAAAAGTAGTTTGATTCGATGTATAAGCAAATATTCAAAGCATATCCTAAGATACATAAAAATTAAGTAAAAATGGTTAGCATTATTTTTTTAAATTTCAAGTTTTTGCTTCACTTTTAAAATTATGGTTCTTTTTGTGCGAAGTGGGGTAAAAAAAATAATTTTAGTACCAGCTGACTAAAGGTAATTTCATTCAATAAAAAGTTGGTTTTATATTACTTTAAATATATGGATCTTAACGGTAACGACGATCAAGCTTAAATATTAAAATTTACCTAAGTCAAAAGAACGAAACACAAGGAAAATCATTTAGAAGAGCCGTCTCCTTACTAAGAAATTCTTCTTACACTGATGAGTGCAGGTAGATTTATAAGCCTTAAATAAAATATATTGATACTTATATTTGATTAGAAAAATAATGAATATACAAGTGCGCGTCAAATATACGAGTCTGCGAAATCTTCTGATGAATGTTAGACAAAGGCAAGACCATTGAATTAACATGAAGAGTAAAATCAAGTTTTGTGTTCATCGTTTCTCCCAAGCCAATAAAATTATGCACTTTCGGTATCTAAATTATAAACTAAAACAGCAGATTTTATAATTTTTTTTTTAATTTGCGTGCATATAAAAGGCAATGACCAAACCATTTTCTCGAGCAATTAGGTAATCATTTCACAAATTTTATCTGATTTTCATCTCTCGCTTCAACTATCGGAAAAATCTTTAAGCTGCGCTAAAAAATTAATTGTTTAAATATTGGAAATACGCGTGCAAGCGCACTCATGCTCATCGGCGTCTGGTTAAACTAACGTGCTGTGCATTACTTGCCACTTGCAGGTGAACCGGTGAGCAGGTTCACCTTTTATCTGCGCATAGATTTTCTCAGGTAGCCAACATAAGTGACCAGTCGTTTTCATTGGTCACACACGCTTGTTTTCATTTTGTGTCAGTGCATATGAAAAATTTATTAATTACGATGCAGTTTTCAATGTATTCTCCAGTTGTAAGAAAGTTAACAGGAGAGAGAAAATATAAATTTTATTTTTTTATTTATTTCATTTTGCTTATTATCTTGTACATATCTTTAGTGAAATCAAAGGCGCATTTGCATAAATATTTGAATATGAAATAAAAAAAAAATTTGATATTTTTGTGAGAAAGTTGAGACAAAGCCGTTACTTTATGAATAATATTCCACTGTGGACTTATCAGAATAATTAATTGAATGGATAGATGAAGGTCTGTTCATTTTGTTTTTTTTTTCTATTTGGTATAAAGTTTTGAAATAAAAAATGGAAATTTTAAATACTCGTGAATAGACATTTATTGATTTTGCTCCTCAATTGCTGAAAATGTTTGACATGGCACTTTATGTTTTGAGCAATTTCTAAAGACCCAATTTCATCGTTGAATACATAACTTGACCCCAACACCCAAAGAGAAAAAACGATTGATGTATTCATATTTCAATACAGTTAGCGGTAAACCTACATACAGCAACACATGTAAAACATGACAAACTTTGAGTTGGGTTGGTCTACAAAGTCGTATTCTAATTATTTTGTTCTATTTCAGCACTACCCGCACATGTCGCTCAAACTGCAACAAATCCATTGCACGTCAGCTCGACACACGTCAGTCACATATTAATTTTTTTTTTGTTGCGCTTAACTGCATTGACCCGTGAGTGCAACGCCAATGGAAAACAAGAGCAAATTAACAGCGTTTTGCGTCTACATTTGCACGCCCAGCCTGCTTTGATATTGACCTGCACTCAGGTCTTTTGGATAAATGAGCATTTGTTTCTTGCGTTTTCATTACTTTTGGTTTGCATAATACATTGCCAAGTTTAATACATAAATAAACGAGAGAAAATAAAATAAAATAATATCTTTTATCTTTGAATTAAAATTGTGTTGTTTGTAAGTGAATATTAACAAATTCACACTTTCAAATTTTTTCTACAAGAATTTTGCTTGGAAACAAGAATTTTAAACCGAATGTTAAGATTTAGGACTTGAAGAAAATTATGGAAGCGATTTGTGGCCTAATTTTATATTAGTGAGGTGAAAAAAACTGTTAAAAATGAAAATGCTATTAAAATAGCTCACATTTTTTAAAGCTTTTAATGGATTATACTTTGCGGATAAATGTAACTATACAAAAATAAAAAATAAATTCTTGTATAAAAATGCTAATTTATGTTACATGAAAATGATGTTATTAGTTTATCTGCTTTAAAATATAATTGCTGTAAGGAATATTTAGAAAATGGTAATTCTTTCCGATAAAAAAAATCGTATATTTTTCTTCATTTTAGAATTCCATAACAGTCATTCCCTTTAATTATAAAGAACAGAAAAAACACGAAATATGAATAATGCAAAAAAAGCAACATAATGTATATCCAGAAGTTATACAATAGTCGCTGTTCTAAGCATTAAGATTTAAAATGCTTAACTTTCAAGATAGAATGTTTCAAAATATTTGTATTTTACTTTTAAGTAATTTCTAAACATACAAATTTCCGGTACTTTCAGAAAGCCTTCTGTATACACAGTGAAGCAAATGAGTTCAATATTATATGTTTTCATGCAATGATAGTAAACTCAAATAATAATTATAAGAGATTTTCAATCAAAAGAACCTTTCCCTTTCTGTTTCAAATTTTCGAGACAAAACTAGGTATTATCCTTTCTCAGTTACGCTCAGGTTAATGCTTAATTTTTGAACAAAAAACGTACTTGTAAGTTAATAATTTTTGTATTTTTCATTACAAATGAATTTAAAAATGATTTTTGAATATGTCTCAAAAATGCTTATAATAGTTTTTTTTTCATCCAAAGGATTATTTTAATTTATGTCTCAAAACAAATAAGTATAAATTATGTGTTTTCATTACTTCCTCATGGTTACTTACGAATTTCATTTCGCTGAGACAAATTTGCCGCGTATCCACTGGGGTTACAATAGGTAGTTTGGAAATTGTACACAAGAAATGCACAAATCACAATAATAGCTGTGTAAACTCTTTCTCAAAAGCAACAGCTACAACAACAATGCTCAAACACTTTTCTGCACTTTTTTATGCAAATTATGCACACTTTTATTTTAACACCACAAATTTCCTTGCTATTTGCTTTGGATATTTACTATTTTCTCGTGTTTGGATATGCTGCGAAAGCACAACTGTTCGTACATGTATGTATGTATGTAAACAGCCAAATTGCACTTTGATTTAAAACAAAAATTATAACAAATAATCTTTTTGTTTACGTCTTTGGTTTCGTGGTAAAAATATATATGTAAATAGATGTAATATATATTATTTGAAGTTAACCGCGCGGTGCCTTTATCTGTAGCAATCACAATTGGCGTTGCACTCCTTCGATTCGTACTTTGTACAATTTCAAAATTTTTACGTGTTCACTGGGGCAGACGTGCGGTTTGGTCAGGCGTTCGAGCAATCTGTCCGTCGTGCACTGGGGTAGTTAGTTGAGTGTCGGTGCCGTTGGTTGGTTGGTTGTCGGTTGATTGTTGGCTGTGCGCTTTTGGAGGTATTAAGAGACTTGTGGTAAGACACTTAATGAATTCCAGTGGATATGCTTAGTTGGTTTTATATTAAACACGAAACAATAAGATTTGCTAACATTTTACTCTCAAATTGGAGCATAAACTTCAGCAAAGAGACTCAACTGGCATGAGAGAGCCCGTACATTTAATGAGTGTGCGAATACATGAGTGAATTTTCCAGTGTTTTGCTAACAGGCGTACGTGATTAACCGATTGATGTTGAGTGAATTTCAATGTTTTTAGTAGTTTACTTGCTCGTCATTTTAGCTGCGTGCTGCTGCCATACTCAAGCATGCTAAACGTTAGCTCGATTCTGATGTGCCATGAAATTCTCTGTGTGTGCGAGTATTCTTTTCCTTAATTTAGTTGTATTCTCGTTAAAAACGACTTTCACTTGCGCCAAGGGTCATTTAACGATACGCGTTGCTGCAGATGCTGACGCCGACGCCGACGCCGACGCCGACGTGTTGCGTTACATGAAATGCATATAGTGAATCATTAGCGACTTGTCGCTAATGCAAACAGAATCTTTATTAAAATGCGAGTTAGTCACGAGATGAAAAAATCATTACATATGTGACATTAAAACACGATTTTAAAGATTTTAAGGAAGCGTGTGAAAGTCGTCAATTAAAACGAACGATTTGTAAAGCTTACACTTCACCTTTTAATTTAAGCTCGAACTGCTGATAAGATTCCTTAAATAGAAAAACTTAATCTTTAGAAGCAAAGAGCTATTTTATTTAAATAAATAAGAATTAATCAGTTTAACACGTTTTTAGACTTACACGTCTCTGAAATATAACTATGTATCATTTTAGGAAATTTCACTGATTTGCAAAAAGTATTTTAAGCGAACTTTCCTTTCAAAATCCCTTATACTAAAATCAAATATAATAAAGTGAGATGCTTTCAAGCCTTAATATCATTACTCATAAAATATTTCTGCATTCGAAAAGCGCTTCACTGAGTACATTGCCATTTAAAGTTTATGACTTTTATGGTATTACTGGAAAGGGCCTACCTGTTAACAACTCTTTTTATGAAAAACTATGCTTAATTGTACAATGAAGGGGTATAATAAGTTTGCCACGAAGTTTCTAACACCCAGAGGAAAACGTCGCAGACCCTATGAAGATCAGGGTAACGAGCTAAGTCGATGTAGCCATGTCCGTCTGTATATACGCAAAATATTTCCTCAGTTTTTGAGATATCGATTTTTTTTTGAGTCCTCCAATGTTTATGAAATGAAGTCTGCACGTGCAATTCGCGCTCTGTCGTTCCATAACCGCTTCAAGAGCTTATTCTAGTAAACTTATCAATAACAACTAATAAACGAATATCGTATTATATTTTATACTTGAAAATGCAAATGACACGCCCTGAATCTAAAACTGTACCATGTTAACCGCATTCATAGCCATTGATTAACACTTATTAAAGCTAATTTCCTATGTTTTCACGCCTCTACGAATTGCCTTCAAAAAATTATTATTATTTTCAATTTCGTAATTGCAAATTTTTCACGCGCAAAACGCAATTTTAATACGCATTTGTATATACACTAAGTAGCTAATTAAAAATCATTGATCAATAAATCACGTCTTGCCGAATTCAATACATACTTCGAGTAGCAACATATCAATAATGCAAAAATGAAAGTATGAACTACTTTTATTTCATTTAGCATTGGTGAGCAAGTTTTGCTTTTCATTCCACTCGTAAATGCTTAAATGTGTTTACAAATGTTTTTAATAGAACAACCTACAATTTTGAATGCATATTTTTTCTATTGTAATATTCTACATAATTATATATTTGCATAATTACAATTGGCGATAATAGCAGCTGCATCCAAATGAGGGACTTTGCGAAGAAACTTCCGTATTTAAACGCAGCGGTGCAAACGAACACGCACACTATTTTTATTAGCACGAGGTGTTCTTTTGTAGACGGAAATGTAAATATTCACCCTGAAATAGGTTTTTCTTTTGATATTGAACTGAGTAAGTAGGTGCTAGCTTTAAATTGACCAAGGTAATAATAAATACTCCAGACGGTCTATTTATACACAATTATTTTAAATAGCATATATGTTTACGTAAATTCATAGTGATGTGCTTAGTGTTCATTAAATTCTTATGATAAACAGTAAGCTCGGACTCGTACGAAAGCAAGTAAAAAATAATAAATGACTTGGTAATTAGTTTGTTAGAAAGAGTTCAGCGTCCTAAGCATGTCATCCACAAATTGTTGAAATACAATTCTCTTTAAAGAGACCAACTACCGTTCAGAATATGTTCGAAATTTTCTGTAAATAAATCTTTTTCCAGTTTTTGGTAAATTTTTTAGCACTCAGTGATTGTTTTTGAGATTTTCTATTTTTGTACATAATGGCTATTTAAGCAGAACTCAGTGTACTAAGTAGTTGTAACAAATAGTAAATAGATAAAACCGCTTGCCTATACATGCTTAAAATATTTGAACAAACGTCGTCTGTAAGTTTTGAACTTTACATTATGATTTTAAAGCAAAATCCATTATTGTTCAGAAAATTATTCAATGAATTAAGGGATGTGGGACTTCAAGCTCGCCGACCCATATAAATCTTTCTAGAATTCCATTAGATTTTTTACTTTCCAACAAAGAGAGCTCCTCACATATGGCAACTCTGATGCAAAATATGTCGGACTTGAATCATTCACTTAAAAGTGGAACTGTCATTATTAAGCAACAAAGTAAAAATATTAATTTTTAAAAATTTTTGCTAATTCACTGGTGCCAACTCAATAATTATCCAAAGCGCTCGTACAACAACATTGAATTCTCCGTCACTTCCGTAACTGCCGAACTACAAAAGACTTAAGCGACAAACTACATGTAATTGCTTGCACATAATGTATGCACATACTTGTACTTATGTATGTACACATCTGTGTGCGCAAATAATGACATACGTGCGGTTATGAGCATGCATAATTGCTTTCATTATATGACGCTGCATTTCACAATTTTCACCTATTTTGTTTACTAAAATCACAATAACAATAAACAGGAAAAGATACTTACATATGAAAATATGTCACCAGCATGACTTGAGTATTTATTTTCATCTTACGCTAAGGACAGCTGCTTAGTATGAAAATTTGATGCGAAAATGCTCATAATTTTTAATTTAACCTTGAGGGATTTAGTTATCGGTTTTCAAAAGTTATTGGCTTCTGTGCTACTATATATAATTAAATTTAAACTCTTTAATGGATTGAATTTTAGAATATCAATATTTCAGAAAAACTAATTAAATTGTTTTTCCACCTGTAACATTTCGAAGCTTGCTTAAGTCTAATTTTTTTTTTTTTTGAATTGGCAACTCGGCCAATTTTGAACACCTTCATGATTCATTTCTACACAGCAGTATACGGATTGGTGCAGCAGTTGCGTGTTGTGTGGGGCCATTCACTTGGAGCCCAAACGGTTCAATAGTGCTCAAATTATTCGATTGTACTATACATACACAGATTCTATGGACATCACCGTATGATCCGGAAGAAAAAACGGTTTTAATTTTTTATAAAATTTGAAATTTTTTAAAAGTATTATATATTTACTGAAAGTAGTATTTAAAACTTTCAACAAATCAGCAGCAATCAAGGCAGTAACCTCGTACCGCACATCGGCCAGAAGTGTCGTGGGAAGCAGTGCATCAGTTGAAAGTTTTGCCAAGAATAAGCAACTTTTCTTCTACTGGGTGCCAGGCCACAAAGGCATCGAAGGCAACGAAATAGTGGATGAGATTGCCAATAATAGTGTGCGGCTAAACTCCGAAAACGTGAAACCCATGCATTGTCCATACCAAGTTCCCGACAGAATCATGGTGAAGAAAATCAAAACGTGGTGGAACGAGTTACCTGGGTGCATAACTGCAAAAGTCATGTGCAGCACGATGGCACTCGATAGAAGAAACTGAAGGAAAATGATCTGAATACAAACTGGTGATGAAAGATCGAAAAAGCTACAAGAAATGTTCAGAGCAGGGCACCAGGAAAACAGTGGAGCATCTCTTGTGCCCCTGTCCCGCATTGGCAAGACTACGCTATAAGTATCTGGGGTCCCCAAGGAATTATGCACTGGAGGCCGCAGAATCTGTTAAAATTCGCGTCAAGCGCAGGCATTCTAAAGAATGACTACTTCTCTTGGACTTAGGAAGTGAACTCCATCTGATATCAGAAAGGACCAAAACTGGTCTATACGTGGCTTATTGGCCTACCAGTTTAACCTAACCTGAATACCTATCCAAAAATAGCACTTATGTTATATAATATTAATTTATTTTCCTTTCCATCAGATATTTTTTTTAATGGTCAAAATAAAATACATTTATAATGGTCATTTAGTAACAGGTCACTGAATCCAAATTGAAACACGCAATACAAATGGTATAATTACAAGAAGACGAGCTTACCGCATTTAAAGCCAATATTGTAAAATTAAATTTTACGTACGTTACGATTATGTAAACTTAATTTTCGTTTTGCATCTCAGAAAATGTGCGCTGTTATTTACATTATAGATGCAAAAATGTTCAGTTTAATAAGACTCAAAATCAATCGGTATATTATTGGGCGTATGTTGAAGAACACAACACAAAAATATTAATTTATTTTTTTTCACATTATACGTAAACATTTTGTTTCATTGGTAATATTTCATCAATGTGTGTGTAAAGGCATACTTTAGTGTCGCACATATGATATTTTGATTTGAAAAACATACGGCTAAAATATACCTCGTCATATCTTTGTAACTATAAGGAAAATCAGTACAATATTTTACCAGATGATGAAAAAAATGACGTACACGATTATTCGCATGTTTTTAGTCTGGAACTCGCTTACGATATATCTTTCTAGTCTTTTTATCGAAATTTGGGTTGTAAGAATACCAATTTTATTTTGACATTTCATATATCCCCATCTCATCATTCACAAGCTCAGTAAATTGTATGAAAAAATCTGCTATACAGTTCAAACCTGGTTCTTGTTTTTATTCCTCTTTCTAAAATTAAAAACACGAAATTAGTTATACTATTAAAGCATTTATCAAATATAAACCTATATGTGATATGCACTTAATAAATTGACTTTGATATTAGTGTGTTTTAACCCAACTCGATCGAACTCAGGGCTCAAATTCAAATGCATACAATTTTTGAAATCGTTATTATTATTTTTTAACTTAACTCGAATTCAAAGTCAGAGTTGAAAACACTGAACTTGTAAAATAAAAATATTCAAGGCAAATGTACAGATAATCAGACAAATGAAACAAAGCCAATCAACTGTGCAACCGACAACCTTATTAATAACTCCATTAGCGCGGCAAAACTTATTAAAAATCAATTTGATTGCTTTCAAACCACAATTTTAACTTTTTGCCTTCATGCAAGTTTACAGTTTTTGAGCTGTTTTTTCTTTTTTGTTCATTTTGTTTGAAGGGAAACAACAAAAACACGAAGCCAGCACGTGGAGCAGCGTACTCACTTCACAGGGTTAGTAAATGGAGTGCTTTACAACAATGAAAACTAACTAAACAAACCTCCCCAAATATTTATTGTATGTACAAACAAATTTGTACTTGAAATGTATCCCTGCAAATTGTGCAATTGATCTTCAAAGAGTGGATTTCCGTATTACCCTCTATTGGGTACAATATGGATTGAATTAGTCTCCAATATATACCTTTAGGATACAATTTGATACTAATTATCCCAAACATATATATTTTGGGTATGGTTAGTAATAAATTCTTTGAATTTTTGTTTACATTTCTACTCAATGTTGCCATGCACTTTTATACATTTGTCTATTACTAAATACAGTTTAAATATAATTTACAATCTCTCAATAATTTCAAATACAATCTAGATTCTAGAAGAATGATTAAAAAAGAAACAGAAAAGAATAAACTTCGTTTGAGATGACGTTGACTTATGCGTTTCTATCCAACTTGTCAGAGTTGACGAGAATAAAAAGATACCCCTGAATGAGCCAAATTGCTCAAAGAATGTACCTCTTCTACAACTAAGAAAGGGCTAAGATCGGGATCAACCGAACATTTTATACTCTTGCAACATTGAAGAATGAAAGCCAGGGAAATACTTTAAGGTGTAAGGTTTTACACCATATAGTAATCACATAGACTGATATTAGTTATATAGGGGCTAGGCCAAGTTTTCTTTGGCACAAAGATAGACTCCTCACACCTAAAACACGGTATCTTGTTTTCATTGAGATAACTCACATACTCGTATTGGCCGACATATGCAGTACAAAGTCACCCCGAAGTTCGAAAATGTTTATATTAGGTATAGGTGGGCTAAGGGAAGTATTGTTCCGATTCAACAAACACATTGACCGGCATTTCTGATGAAATGTCAACTATAGGTACTGGGGTCTAAATAAATTATTTGGTACCTAGGGACTTGAGCAGGTTTTATTGGAATTCAACAATTTTTGGTCATAAGGTGGCACATACTAAAGACATTTGTCGTGCAAAGTTTTATACCGTTATATTAATTGCTTCTTGATTTGAGTACTGGAAACTGAACGGAAGAAGTGGAATTTAAAACTGTGCAATATGTGAAGTAGGCGTAGTTGTAGTCCGATTTTGCCCATTTCCATACTGTGACATAATACTATAAGAAGAATGCCACTTACTTACAAAATTTTGTCGAAATCGGTTGATCGGGTCCCGAGATGTGGGATTTCACCAAAAAGACGCCGTGCCACGCTCATCGTCCAGCTTTCACACCGGCTCCCAATAAGCTTTCTCATACCATCTAGGCGGTAAAATTTAATGTCTTTGGTATATTTAGTTATTGGTTTATCGTGCTTTTAGTAGTTAGTAGCAGTGGTCCGATTACGCCCATATACGAATTCGATTTTTTTTTGTACTAAGGAACCTACATACCAAGTTTTATCAAGATATCTCAATTTTTACTCAAGTTACAGCTTGCACGGACCGACAGACAGACCCACAGTTCTCGTCATCCTGATCATTTACATATATATATATAACCTGAAGCTCGATTAGTTTTACGTGATACATACAACCGTTAGGTGAACAAAACTATAATACTCTGTAGCAACTGGTTGCAAGAGTATAAAAAAACTGAATTTGTGGGTAGTTTGTAAACAAGTGTCGCGTAAAACATAAATGCGACTTTGATGATGTAGAATAAAAATTAATGTGTATCACATTTGAGGATAAAGTTGCTAATAAAATAAATGCTTATATGATCGATAAAACAGTAAAACAGGTAGTATATATAAGTAGTATATATAAATAGTATTTACAGTTTTCATTACTATTTTCAGAATTTTTTCAGGAGGAATCAATGAAAGAATGGTGTTGGTATTGCGATCTACCATTAAGCCTACGTTTGAGAAGACAAAATACTTAAAAAAATTTATAAAAAAAATAAGAAAGGCCTAAGTTCGGGTGCAACCGAACTTTGGTATTTTATGTATACATATACTTTACATAACTCATACACTAACCGACAAATGCGACATTCGATTTTCTAGAAAAACGAAAATCATTACGTCGTGTATATGGAGTTGAGGTAGAATCGACTCGGTTTTATCTATTAACTATTATCATGGCACATACTCCAAAAGGTTCTCTAGGTTTTATTAATGTACCTCACATACAGTCACCA
Organism: Bactrocera dorsalis; assembly: GCF_023373825.1. NCBI lineage: Eukaryota > Metazoa > Arthropoda > Insecta > Diptera > Tephritidae > Bactrocera > Bactrocera dorsalis. The sequence continues at coordinate 48,564,672 of NC_064304.1, read as the reverse complement.
ATCATATGGACCAAAGTCATGCGAATATTCGAAAATCCCTTTGTTAGTTATATGGGGGCTAGATCAAGTTTTCGCTCAATTAATTATTTTTAAAAATCGATTTTCAGTAGTCAAAGTGGATTAAGAATCGATTCTTGACATTCGAAAAATCGATTATTTTACGAGAAAACTCGGTTCTCGAGTAGAATCGGAATCGAGTTTACCATCCCTCCTGGCAGCCATCGGGGCACATATAAAACCTCCGCACAATAACCACCACAAAAAAAATGACTTTTTTTCTATGTAATTTATATAGAAAACAGAAAATTTTAAATAGGCACCTCTTAATATTAATATTAGGAGCTCATCTTTTAAGTGACTTTTTTTTACAAATTTTCGAAAGTTTTGACCCTGTTTTTCAGTTGAAAAAAAAGGTTGCCTCAGAATGGCACACCCTAATATATATGTATTATATATACATATGTCATGTCATAAAGTAACCGCCATAATTGGCATAAGGTTTTACCATATACTTACATAATACTATATCCTAAACCACTAAAGCTACAAAAACTCCATTCGCCTGGAGTAAATATTATAAAAAATCCTACCTAACATTCTCACATAGCGGTATTATTAAGGGGTTACATAGGTTTCCTCGGATAAAAAAAATCTTTTTTCAACAATTTTCTTCTCATAAAAAATTAAATATTTTAATAAAAAAAATTATTGTAACAAACATACACTATTAACAATGAAATTCTGAAATTTCCGGAAAAACGTAAAAATTAAAATATCGCGATTTTTTTATAGTTGTAGTCGAAAAAAAGCCTTCGTCCAAGTCTTTAAGAATTGTATCTCAAAGACCTGTGTAAAATTTAATGAAGACTAATTGAGTAGTTCTCGAGAAATTTTGCCAACCGACTTCAAAAACACAATTTCGAAAAAAACGATGGCGCACATAACCCAGCTGGTATCGAGTCCACAAGTTCTCAAGGCTGTATCTCCGAAAATATTATTCGGATCAATTTAAACATTTTGGACATAATGATCAAATCGCAATGGGCAAAATCGGACTGCAATCACACCTACTTCTCATATAACACTTTGCACGAATAAAGCCTTTAGCGTATGCCACCTTATGACCATAAATTCTCCAAATCCAACAAAAACTGTTGAAGCCTATAGGTTCTGAATATTTGCACCCATTACTTATAGTTAACTATTTACCGCAAACTGAAATTCTGGAATAATCTTTTCCTGATAATAGTATGTATGCATTTCAAAAATGGATTGTATCGGGACAATGTTTCGCTTAGCTCCCATGTACCTAATACAACGATTTTAGAACTTCCAAGTGACTATGTACCGCATATATCGGCCAACATGTGAGTTACCTCAATGAAAATAAAACTGCGTGTTTTACTGATAACATTGTACCTAAAATATATAAAATTGGGCGAAAACTTGACTTAGCCCCCATATAACAAACACATAACATCCGGGTGACTTCCATATGATTGGTGATGATATGTGAGGTACCTTAATAGATATCAGGTAACATTTTATAAGTATGTGGCAGGTTATATATAATGTTGGCTAAAATATATAAAATCGGGTCAATACATCCCCAGTATCAGAATTCAAACCGATAAAAAAAAGTAGTAGGTGTCATGAATTCATACATATCCATCAAACCAAGGTCAAAGCAGAATTTGCATCAGTTTTGGGTGTCATGGAAACCAATTTTATCGGTTTTGCTATCAGAAACAAACCAAGAAGATAATCGCTGACAGATTTGACATAAGAATAATACAAGAAATGTCTTAGTTATTGAATTTTTGGAAAAAAAGTTGGATATTTAAAAAAGATTTACATAACGCAATAAACGTTATTTAACACACAAATGCGTCTTATTCATTCGATAAATGTTATCTCTTAAAATCTTCCTTTAAATCAGAACTCATTAAAAACTTTAATACAAGGAGCTTTCGAAAGTAAACAGGACTTTTTAAATCTAGCGGCCCCTGGTGGCGCCATCTATGTGTTGACTGGTGCGTTAGAATTTACTATCTTTATCGATTTTCCATTGAATTTCATGACATTTCATTAATTGGAAGTGAAGTTATTGCGTTTTAAGTGTCAGTATGAAATTGAGCTTCGAACAAAGAGCCAGCATTAAATTTTGGTACAACTTTTTCAAAGTGGTTGTAAGAACATAAATGACGATCAACATGTGGGCCAATCAAAATCCGTGATCACCGAAAATTCCATTGAAACTGTGCGTGAATTCGAAAATCATCCGAAATCATCATTGAAATTTATGGAAATTGAAGTGAACATCTCCAAAATATCGATTTCTCGCATTTTGACCAAACATTTGGGCTTACGAAAGGTGTGTACACGGTTTTTTCCGCACTAATTGACTCACGACCAAAATTTCTCAGAATCCAACATTCGAAGGACATCATTGTGATCAATTATTTGACCAAAAATCACATTTTAACGATTAACCACTCCCCGTATTCACTTAAAATGACACCGTGCGACTTCTTCCTTTTGGGAAAAATGCATTTGCCCATGAATGGATAGCGTTATGCAGAAGTAGAGGCCATTCAAAAGTCTTGCACCGGCATACTGGCGGGCATACCGGCCAAGGAGCTAAAATACTCTTTCGACATGCTTTTGGACTGTGCAAAAAGCTGTAATGAAGCAGAAGGAGACTATTTTGAATAAAATAAATGGATTTTGTCGAAAAAACCATTTGTTCTGTTTTTTTTTAAAGTCCTGTTTACTTTGAAAGCACCTTGTAGGGTGGCTTCCATATGCATTCATTTTCAAGTTTTGTCACATTAGTAAACAGCAGATTCGAATATTGGTTTTGCGTTTGCTCAAAAAAACGAAAATCCAATCAGATTTTGTAACACCATCGAAAATCAGAACAGAATTGGTTTGCAATAACTATTCAAATATATCTTGGATTTCACAACACTTCTGATTATTATGTTTAAATTCACTTACGTTTTCCATTTTACAGCGTAAAAAGCAAAACGCGCGTAAACAGCTGATTGTGATTTGCGACAAATTGCCTCTGAAAATAGCATAGTTGTAATTTGGTCGCAAAATAAATTGCATATAAAAATGAACAGCTGTCTTGAGACATTGCCATTTTGTGAAGTTTGCAATTAATGTCAGAAGTTTTCGACTATAAAAGAGTACCCCTATTATACGTCATTGCATTTAATGGTACTACCTCTTTCGGTTGTTTCATAGAATTGGTTCTTGTGACTATTAATGATTCACCCTCCATTAATACCCAAATTAAACTGAAAATAATACTCCAATTATAAAAATGGTTAATAACGGGAAAATTCCGATGGGATATTTAATTTTTAAAAATATAGATTTACAAATACGAAATTCGCCCGACACGCTCCTGGTTACCTGAGGCTCCGGTTGATGAAAGTACAAGGAAGTACTTAAGCCATCAGTAGCATTTTGTACCTATTGGTCGCATACGAGTACAAACATTAAGTGTAATAGATAATTAAGTCACTATTTATCTCGATTGCAAGCACGACTACTGTGTTACTGTTACCAGCTTTGGAAATTATTCAGGCAGATCAACACAAACGGCTAATTTGTTCGGTTGATTGCTACCGGATCATGCCAGTCGGCAAACGTCCACTGTAAAAGTTCACTCGCTAGACTGAAATTCATTTGCTCGTTGGTCCCGTGTTATGTTGATCGGCCTTGAACTTGAAATATGAAACGTGATATTTATCTGCCACACACTCAATCGATGAGACTACAATATTCATGCATATATTTGCACACATGTGCCAATGTAAAGTTTTGCATAGATTTGTATATACTTATGTACATGCGACTGCGAAAATATATGGAATCATTACGGATGTGACCATACAACAAATGTATATTTACTTTTACATATACGTCGCTAATCATTTACTTATGTAGGTAATGCATTGAAAATAACGACCAAATGTTCTTTCTATTCTCCGTAATAATGTTATAAACATATTAGTTAAAAACTATCTGTTAAATAACTAAAACATTCTCTACTTAGTAAGTTTATACCGTTAATATCAACAACAACTAAGATATTTTTACGGCTCGATCAAGATACAAATGATTCCTTAAAGCATCTTAAAGTACATACATACCTTCTGCTTAGTAGTTCCCTACGAAAAGTGCTAATAAATGAAAAGTTCGAAACTTAAATTATTATAATAACAGTTTTTATAAAATATTTTATTTTGTCAAGCGTTGGTGAATTAGTTCTCCCATCATGTTACAGCAAGTATAATTGCTTATCTAAAACTAATCAAGATAGATATAGACTTTTACGAGTCTATACATTATATAAGTTATAACTATGCTCCAAACTAAGATACAAATAGGATCCCCTCTGTGCAATATAATTTAAAAAATTAGGCTTAAAAACCACAAAATATATATCAACCAATGTTCATGAGGTCAAATCTTTCCGATACCTTCTTAGAAAGTGTGATAATGCATGAAATGTGACAATTACCATGCCAACTCCCCATTTATCACAATCTTAATATCCATATGATTCTTTCACAGTATACACATAAATCGACGTCAAAAATTTGTCGAAATCGATGAATAACTGTTCAAGCCACCACATACCGAATATATGGACACCAGTGTCTATGTCTCAGTTTTTACCGAAAATAAAGTTGTATCTGTGAGATGTATTATTGAAATTTAGAGATAATATTTTTTTGATAATCGGAATAATCAGGTCTAAACTTCCCTAGGTCCCATATGCCTAATACAAAGATTTCGAACGAATATAAGTATGTATAAGTTATCTTAATGAAATTCAGAGAGCGTATCTTTCTAATAGTAAACTGCCCTTTTACTTTAAGTGGATAAAATAAAACCAATACTGCTGGTATTAGCTCCCTTATAGTAATTCTAAATTTTTTTTTTTACTTAATACCATATATACAGGGTTTATCCAGAAACTAATAGGACTGAGTCGATTTAAAAAAATTTATTAAACCAATCGTTACAATTCTTGAAAAACTTTCAAAATAGGCTCCTTCTGCGTCGATGCAGCGCTGCCAGCGCGATTTCCAAGCATTGAAGGCGTCACGGAAGGCATTCTCCGAAAATAGCCTTGAGAGACAGGTGCCTGCTGCTTGGATTCCCTCTTTCGTCTCAAAAGGCTGAAATGTGGTTGCCTTCTTTGGGCGAGGTGACGCCGGCGTGTGCCACTCGGAAGATGTCAGATTGGAACATCTGGCTAAGCCTGCTTGATCATATTAAACGACTCTGCTGCATTTTCGGCTTTCACCACTCACATAAATGGAGATATGAAATTTCATCTAAAATTCTATCGTGATCATAAAATTTAATACTTCTGAATTCTTCAGTGAATTATCGCACTTTTAACAGTTTTCAACACAACCTTTATATGAAGGGTAGGAGTGGTTATTCATTTTCACAGGTTAAGAAGAGGAGCTAGAAATACTCGGTCTTAGCAAATTTGGTCAATTTATCTTTGGTAGATTTTGAAATATATGATTTAAACCTCTCATACAAGGATCCCCGGTAGCCTAATTTGTGACTTAATGAGTTTTCGGTTAACAGTATTTTTTAGGGTTTCTATGATTCGGATTCAGCACATTTACAAAACCAACCTGCGCTAGGTGCAAAAAAACACGTACTAAGTAGTTAGTTTTACGTTATACAAACTTTTGGGCGAAAAAAGCTATTAAACTGTAATATAGCATCATTAAGTGAAGGTACATATACTAATTATTAATTTAGAGTGTAACGGACATGACATTGTTGACATTCCAAAGAGGGTTTACAATTTCAAGTTTACACAGTTCATCTATGCGAGACGAATGTTTTCTGTCTTCGCTTATAGTTGGCGAACATTAGAGGTCCTACATCTTTTGATTTCTTGAGGATTGTAGAATATATTCTGTATGAGGGGTTATTCAGAGTTTGAATTTACTCGAATGGAATACTCATTGGAACAATCCGATGCAACCGCATTGTTTATGATCATCATAGCTACATATTAACCATCAAATAGTACCATTATTTTATGAAGGTTGTTGAGGAAGGAACGAAGATACTTACTTTATCTATGCTACCGGTGGAGCACGCAAGATATTCGTCATTTCATCGATTCTGGCATCAATCATGATGTCGAAATACGATATTGCTTCCCTTGTTGGGGTCGTCAAGTAAAAATTGCGCTTACCTGTAGAAGCTGCCGTTGAATCTCATCTCAGGGCCAATGTTCACAATGATTAAGAGCTCGCGACAGCGAAATTGTCGTCACGAAATCTACTGCCGCTGGCAAGGGTCAAATTTCTGTTTGAACTGGATGGACATCGTTCTCCGGCAAAATTTGCAAGTTTACATCGGGGGAGCACTGGTATTTCACAAAATTATAAAAATCTTAATTGAATTAGTGAGTGGACTACTATGAATGAATACTAATAGCAAAGGGTACCTTTAATTACAATTTTGTAAACTTATGAAAAGGAAAGATCAAGAACTGGAGAGTAAAGTGATTCAAGTGACGATCATCAAGGGAAATTTGAAAAGAGAATAGTAATTATCACTCAAGCTTCGACTATCTTAACTGATCTTACATCAAGAGGATTCGGTTTCCCATCGATTTGATTTTGCGATTAGTTGGAAATCATTGATATTACTCTCGAAATTCAGCTCGGATGTATAAAAACCGATGTCGATGATTCTTTTTGCACTGAAAACCAAATCTTTTTTCATCGCTCTCTATCAATTGCGATTCCTATCATGTTTATCCCATTTAATTCTAAATATCGCTGTTTTATTATTCCGGAGTTTATCTGAAGGCACTAAATAGAAGAGAGATGAGGATCGCCATACTCTCTTGTATAAAAATTTAAAACTCATAAAGCACCTAACTTATTACTCATCTTGTAGATATTTTAAATACTATTAAAGTTTTGAATCCAATTGACATATGGATCCGCCTGCATGTGTATACGTGCTGACATACATATATTTTTACCAGATTCCCAATTTTGTTCACGCTTCAATTAATTGCATGTTAAAGAAACATATGCGGAACCTGTTATATCAATAGCAATTTCAATTTAATAATTTCTTCTTGGGGTGTATAATTATGTATGGTACAGTATTCGACAAGTAATATATTAATTTCTTGTATTATGTAATTTATAATTATTAAATCAATAGATAGACGCCCCATGTGAATAGCTCACTAGCGACGTGGTCATCATAATCACTCAAATACGAATATACGAGTATATCCGATGCTAGATTTGCGCAGAACTTTTTCAATATAATAAATACGTTCAGCTTGAAAAGTCAATTAATCATCGTGAAATGAGTAAATGTTTAAAATAAATTATTCAGGAAGCTTTTTGGGTTGCCATTATTTAACAATTTAATAATGGCTGCTTAATAGCTCCATAATGTATAAGTAAATATGTATATGTTTATAAGTTTACTATGTAGTAATTAATTGGGAAAATACTGCAAATATAAATTATTAGGATGACGAGACGAGTTGAAATCCGGGTGACTGTCTGTCTGTTAAAGCTGTAATTCTTAAGGGGTTAGGGGTAGTCAGAGGAGTAGTCAGAGGCACGAAATATGAGAATTTTCAGTATTTTTTTTTGCTATCAAAACGTGTTATTTTACAAAAGTAGTAATATGGTATTATTATATAATGTGTTGACTTGAAGTCAAGAAAATTTCAAAAAAAGATTTAATTTCCAAAGTTATAGTTGTTTGTGTTAACCCAGTTCTAAAAAAGGTACTTGCGGTGACAACTATGTTATAAGTTCTTGGAGATTCATCTAAAATCAATCGGACAAAAAAATTGTTTTCTTTTTATTTGTTTTTTTTTTTCAAAAATTAACAAAATGGCGGCCTCAGGAATTTTTTTCTAAATTTTTGGAAAAAAATAACAGTTAATTGATTTTAAAAAATCGAAATTTTTGAAAAACAAGAAATCCTTCGATCAGGCCCGAGTTTATTATGTATTCTAAAAGCTGTATAAATTTCATTAAAATCTACTAAGCGGGTTTCGAGTTACAGTTGTCACCAATTCAAAAAACATAATTTTGAGAAAAACAGTTACTATTTGAGGATGTAACGGTGTTTCAATAATGGCTTGCGGTTTATCATCACTCCAAATTCGACAAATTTTATTGTGAAACTCGAATTCTATGTCCATCTCGTTTTGGGTCCATTCACTGAACGTACGAAGCTCGTGTTAATATTTTTGCTTCAATTATTGAACGAGTTGAGTTTTGTAAGCCCGCAAACCAAGATCCTTCCTTAAAATCTTCCATAAAGTGGTTCCGCACACTTCCAATTACTGCGCGCAATGGCGGTTGGACTCATTCCAGTCTTCTTCCATACTCTGCTACACAGCAGCAATAGTATTTTGGTCCGCACTTTAGGGCATCTCAGAGTATGCGCTTTATCCCTTAGAGTAAACGTGGTGCGAAACCAATCCATGGTTGTTTGAATTCCCGCCTCTGTCAAGAAAGCTTACACTGGAAATCTTTACAGAGGATATCTTGATTTCAAATTGTTAAGTCTGTATAAAATGTAAAACTAGTTCTGTGTTTTTTTTTTTTTCAAGTGAATTTTCTTCATTTATTCCTTCTTTTCCTTGGAAATTTGTGGCAAAAAATAATTTTGACTTTTTCTTAATTAACTTTTATGTGGCAACTCCGCACCTCGTCAAATTGCACTCCATAATTGCAACACTTGATTCTGGAAAATCTTAATGTAAGTATATGCAAATAAATGTATGTATGTATAGTATATGTAAGGAAAGCTGCTAAAAGAGTCCATACACTCTATTTCTTTATATTTCGTTAATAAGTTATTCCAGCATTTATTTTTCTCAATTTTATTTTATATTTATCACTTTTCGTTTGTCAAATTGCCAATTCATTTTTTATAAGATCAATAAATTCTGATACTGCTGCCTGCTTTAGAAGCTTCAAACAATCGACTTTTTTTTTGCTAAATCTCTTTAAAAATTATCTAACAATATTTCCCCAAAGTTATAAAATTGGAGATATTGTCGAAGCTAGAAGGGAAATAGTTACTGAGCGTCTAGCAGATATAACAGCGCTTGGGCAAAAAGCGAAAACTTTGAGGCACGATTTCTCGGTTTTTCAATTTTACGATTATTCTTAATTGGCGGTCAGGACAGAAAAAAAACTAAATGTCGTATGGAATTAGGGCAAAGTTTATTATCATTGGCATAAAATTATCTTCTATTTAAAAAAATTAAGAAAAGTCAAGCTTGAACATATTTTTAAACAACATAAATTACAATTTTTTTGGTCAAAAACCACTTTTTCCAATTTTTAAACTTGTTAAATTGTACACTTTTTTTTATTTTCTTAGTTTACCTAGAAGATAAATTATTAAAAAATATGAATCTCGTTGAATTTGTTGTTTCCGGTAGAAATTGCGAACTGCATCCTGCCCGCCGTCTGACAAATGCACTTGCGAGACGCATCGGGCAATTGCTTCCCAAAGGCAGAGTATCAAAGATTTCGTATCCAAAAACTTGTGAAAGATGTTCAAATATACATATAACAATAAATTTCGCTATAATCAATTATTTCTTTCCCTCCCAAAAAAAAAACCTCCAAAAATCGATTTTTTGAAGCCTCCAAAGCAGGCCCCCCTCTTAACACTTGCCATTGTTCGTCCGCGATCTTCACTGTTCGGCGACACGAGAGAAATGAGATTTTGTGCGCACATAACTCCATACACGACACACATCTGCGCACACCGATCGTAAAAAATCAAACATTTTCGCGAACATGGATCGGTAGGCGCACAAGCCCATACACGAGTAAACCGCATTCCCACACATACCGATCGAACGCACATGTGTGTCGTGTATGCCCACTTGTGTAAAATTGATACCGTACATTTACCGCACTTTGAGTGTTTTTGTGAACGGTTGCTGCTGAGTAGAATACGAGGCCCCACCAGTTTTCAAGTGCTCAAATTCGTAGAAAGGCCAGATAAGGCCACTTTCTGAATCGAAATTATAAACGATGCCATGTTTTTCCGGTCAACGACTACGTTGAGAAAGCTCTTTACAATTATGATAACCACCTGCGGACTCTCGAAATACCCCGGGAAAACTATGAAAACGCTTCCTTAGAAGACATTACTCGCTGATACCTAGGGAGCACACTTGCCAACGATTTCCGTATGACTGCCCCACAAAGAACGAAAGATCTGTCCACAGATTTGGAGAGAGCTTGGGTATGATACTGGGTATGATACGAATGAACTATCATATTTAATAAAAACATATAACAAAACATGACAACTGACGACGCAACTATATAACCTGTACAGTTCTTAATACTTATCTTTCGACACCACTCTTTAGCAAATGCTAAGGGATTGCACATTGAGGTGGTACACCGACGGCTCGAAAACGTCGGAAGGAATAGGTGCGGGTATTGCAGGTCCGCGTACCAAGCTCTCCATACCGATGGAAAGCTTTCCGAGCATTTTTCGGGCCGAAGTCTTGGCGATAAGTCGATGTATAGAGATAAACCTCCACCGCAACTATCGCAACGAGCGAATAGCTATACTTGGCGATAGCCAAGCGGCACACCAAATCGATCTCCTCCTACGAGATCAAATCGCTACTAGTGCAGGAGTGTAGAGAACGGGTGAACAACCTAGCTGAAAAGAAGCAGGTGCACCTGATCTGGTTGCCTGGTCACAGGGGTATAGCCGGCAACGAACTGCGAAGGCCCTTGCATCCATGTTTCCGGATAGGGACCACATCGCCTCGCTAGCACACAGCAGGATATTGGACTTCATCAATGTGCTGGGGCTAAGCGAGTCCCTGTGAGTTAGGAGAGGGCACAATAGACATAAGGTCGCAGTGCATTCCTCAATTATTTATCTATCTTATCTTTTCTTTCGACATGTCAGGGGTGTCCTCCCATGAGTTGAAACTGAATGTTGTAGTGCCTGTCATACTGATACGTAACCGGACGCGCCCAGGCTATGCATAGGCACTAAGTTACATATCACAGTGCTAAGACGGAACATCGTCCAGGCCACTACTTGAGGGGCGGTATTGATACCCAGAATCCTTATATTACCCATAAATCTACCCTTCTACTTGAAATGCCTACAATTTCCTATGAAAGTAGCTTTCTCTATCACAATAAAAAAGTCAAGGACAAACTCTAAAAGTAGTCACCATTTACTTGGTCTTACTTCTCCCACCGACAACTATTACTGGGTTGCTCGCTTGTCTCGAGAGCAAAAAAAACTGTATTTACTCAGAAAACAATCTGCAATGTTGTTTAGTAATTACATATTTTTACTTTATTTTCCCTAATAAACCGCGGATAACACCGAGGGCCAAAGCTAGTCTTTCTTAAATATTGCCTTTTCAGACAAGGTTAAAAGATCATCACTGATTCAAGTGCATATTAAGCTAAAGGAAGACTATGTTAAGATGTAGTTGGAGTATCACTAATATCGTTATTCTGCGTGAGACGATTGTCTCATATCTTTAATTGTCACAATAGTAATTTAGTGACCCCGTTAGTCAGGAGTCTCATTTTGGTATTCTGGCAGACACAGTAAAGTAGTATACTGTATAGTAATATACTGTATCTGCCAGAATACCAAAATGAGACTCCTGACTAACAGAGTCAATAAATGAAGATTGTGAAAATTAGAGACATGAGACAATCGTCTCAAGCAGAATACCGATATAAATCTAGTATATCGACTTAAAGGGAGGCAATGTTAAAACATCTTTGTTTTGCTTAAGTAAATTTTTACAAAAACAATTTGATCACGAGCATTTGAGCGCATATAAATTTGTTCACTCGGAACAAACATGTTTATATGTATTATATTATAATACAAGGAAAGGTATTTGTCACAGCACTGAGTAATTTACGGCGACACAGAGCCGCGCTAAATGCAATGAACTTTTAAACTTGGATTCTTCCTGTGTAAGTATGTATGTAAATTCTGTAAAAGTGTATTTATGGAGGTGATTTGTATTGCATAAATTGAATATTTTAAACATGCGAAAACCTGCTACAATATTTAAAGGAGCGATTTACACTCGCAATGACCAGATGGGCTGAAAACCTTTAAATTCTTTTCTCCACGGTCACACAGGTGAACGAGAAAGCGTGACATCGAAAATATAATACAAATGCAAAAAATTAAAAAATAAGAACAATATTTTATTGTACATTTATTCACGTTCCTGCAATATTTTCTTTACACCTGTCTGGGTCAATTAACGCTTACAAAACTTAGCGAGAATACTTCAATAATTATACATTTGAATGTCAACTTTACACTTCATAGCTTCAACACATACAAGTATGTACTCACATACCCTATAAGGCACGCAAAATACTTACTCGTTTTTAAATTATAATTACTCAAACCAAAATCAGCAAATTCAGCTCGTAAATTAGGCATAAATAAGTGAACTAAATAAATAAAATATCAATCATTTAATAGGCAGATGTCTTTATTAATTGATTATTTCCTTAAAGAGGAAGAATTACTAAATGAAAGCCTAAAGCACCAGTCTGGATAGTAAGGATTTTTTTATTAATTTACTTTTTTGTTGCACTTCACGTAATCAGCTACGTTATATGCCAATTAGTGTTAACGGATATTGTCTTATTGTACATATGTATATTATTTTTTATGTACATACTATGCAGCAAAGAGGAAGCTAGTCAATTCGATGTTCGAACTTGGAGCGATTTAATTCGATTTTTTTGGTTATGGTTATGAAACTTTAGAATGTTTTTAAAAATAGTAAACAATACTACGCCAGAGCTGAGCGGAACCGAATATTAGACACACGCATGCTAAGTTGTTTAACTTAGATTACGAGATAAGTCACTATAATATAAATACTTTCTTATTTCTAAATGAATACATATGTACAAGTTTATTCTAAATCTGTTGCACGAAATGTCAATCACTTGTTGCAAGATCATTAGCCATACATACAGACGTATTATAAAGAACGGTGAAAGGTGAATGAGAAATACTGTCATTGATAATTCAAAACTTTCCTGCATGTCACTTGACACAATATAATGGCTATACACACATAATTATTTTTCATTCCAACTACTTAACGCTTTATTACCCATTATTTTAGCTTACAACCAGCATTGTTTATGTCTGCAGTTATATGTGAAATACATCAACTTGAATTTAAAGTATCACGAACAGAGACCTGCATTGAGTATGATCGATCCGCTTTGATCAGCCTCGCTCAAAACGGTCACAACTCAGCACAGCGGTTCGCAACAAAATTGTTCGATCGAGTTTCGTGCTCAAAACGAAGGAGTTCGATCAGTTGATTGGATTGCTCTGCTTACTGATTGAAACTGATTGGTTGGTTCCGGTATGATGATTGGAAATGATTGTACAGAAAAAGACGATCAAGTCCAACGATGTACGAAAACTCAGACATCGATCAAGTTGCGTTTGAATTGATTGTGATTAGACCAATCAGATCGAGAATTGCCCTGCGAATATGTATATACATACATAGTTTGTATGTACATATTTGTGTGTTTTAACGGAAACAAGTTGCGATGCATAAAATTAACTAAAACATTACTGCATATATTTCTTCATTTTTAACGCTTAAAACTAAAATTCAATTAATGCTTAAAATTAATAAACAATGGTAATGCTTAGGGAACACAAATTTCTAATTTTAATCACTTCTTCATTGAGATCCACAAAAACTTAAAATTAAAAAAGGGTTTATTTTTTGGTTTCAATCTTAATCGCTAAAACTTTTATAAAATGAATTTAAAAAAAATAAGCTTTTAACTATTTCTTTTTTCAGTTATAATATTTCAAGCTAAAGAAAAAGAACGCTCAGCGACTGCGCTGCTGGCAGGAACCAACCGGTATGACCAAACGGTATGATTGTGATCGATCAGAATGCAAGCAGCATTCTCGAACATTCTTTGCTGCTCACACAAGGCTTTCGATCGAGAAAAATCTTGACGAAACAAGCAACAGTGATTGAAACTGATTGTTCGCTTCGAGCACGCTCGCTTACGATCATTCATTTTTGTTGAAGCAAAGTTTTCCGTCACAAAAAATCTGAGTCAATGATCGGGTATGATTGAAAAAATTGTGATCGTTGCAGCTCTCTGATCACGAACAGATAGAGGTATTGTCTTGCTCTTGCAAAATCCTTGCATGATGCACGAATTGCAGAATTTTCCACTTGGTGCAACGGCACAAAAACAAACACACGCAGAATATTATTTGCAATGACTGTAAAATATGTCAGGTCAAAATCCATGTTTATTTTCGTGCAATGACACGTAAAAATAGAATTGCAACCCTGTTTTAGCTATCATTTTACATATATAAATATTACGCCGTTAAATTGTTGAGGAAGGTAAGTTTTAAATAGATTTTATAATTTCTATTTAAATTATAAGGATTTGTTACAGTTTTTAAGTTTTTTTAATGAAAATTGACCGAATCAGCTGTTCTTATATCACTAGATTCTACAATGGGTGCTCTCGTACTCTTGGATATTTCGATATAGGATTTTTGCACTTTGTGTCATCGTGCAATCTTTCAAGAGCAAGAGACTCCCCCTTTTATATTGTAGATTTTGATAGTATATATGTACCTCTTTTTATATATGTCCTCATAAGATGTAATAAACAAAAACAAAATTCAAATTGTATATGATTTTTTTAGAAAATAATTATGCATACATCTGTGCAAAATAGAGAACCCCTTGAAATTCATATCAACATTATTTTATATAATAATGTTACCTGTAAGTCAGTGAAATTTAAATGTTTCCAGTACCCTATAGTTTTCGTGGCATTGGTTCAACTACTTCTCAGAGTGTTTAGGTCTAAAGCCCATCTCACTTGGAGCAATGAGGTTATCTATGCACTAAAATTAAAAAATGTTCATGGTTTATAAATTTCATCGAAAAAAATCAAAAACTGCTATGTATTTCAGTGAACAGCCAAAAATACTTGGATGTGTGCAAAAATATCAAAAAGAAGCAAAAAACTAAACAAATCGAATGGGGTTTTTACTATTTTCTTATCTTCACGTTCTATTTAACAAAATATTAACAAAATGTATTCGTTTTCGCTTCTGCTGCACTGCTATTATAATAAACACTGCTTTATGAGACGGTGGTTACACTTAAAGCAAGTCTCTCTAGAATGTCGTGTATCTCACCAACATTTGTGATGGCCATCTGAATAATCCATATTAAGCTCTTTTCTTCTCTAAAATTTACGTTTTGAAAATAGTCCTCCCAAAACCAATATTTGTTACAAAACACGGGTATCTTTTTGTCGCCTTTTCATTCACGGCCGGGCTGGTTTAGATTCAAACTTATGAGCAAGCCTAATTCTACTTTTATCTGCCTACAACTCATGCCTTCGCTGGTTGCTAAGTGATGAATGCATCTTTCGCTTCCGATCCGTACAACGTGGTATTCTTACCATATAATTAAAATCAAAAGTAGTTAATTATCTTTATATGCTCTCGATTTAATACCTTTAACTTACTTCTTTTTCAATTAACTTCACACAAATAAAGATATGTTCATTTTCTATAAACTATATAAATCACAATGCCTTCCCTAATGGAGCATCTCTAAAAATCTGTATTCCTAGCAAGTTGCCAAAGTTGACTGCAAATTGTTATACTTTTGCAAACTGTTGCTAGAGAGTATAATAGTTTTGTTCACTTTACGGTTGTATGTACCACCTAATAGTCCAGTCATTTAAGCTTAAATTAGGTAAGAATCTCGGAATTCGAGATACCCAGCTGTACTTGTATATTGACACCCCAAAAGTTGTCTCAAAACCTTCATATGGTTGGGTGCACGCAAATATTAAATTTCAATGTCAAAGGTCACAAAAATCGGTTTTTGGCGCTTTTTTTGTAAATATCTCATTCCCTATGGGTTTTTTGCTATTTGTATTTATTACACCAGTTTACAGTATTGAACTTTTTGTCTGTTGCCGCGAATTCTGCGATTGATATTGTTCACTTATTACTTGTTTTTGTCAAATCTACCCTCAAAAATTTTTGAGCATCTCGAGTTACTTTGTTTTTGATTTTTATCATTTAAGCATATATATTAATCGAAAACAGGCATATTTTACTGTGTTAAGATTAGTTTCTCAAGTTTTTGCGTCATGAGTAGTTCAAGAAGACGTTGTTTAAATAAACCAGATCATTTTTGCTACATATGCGGAGAATATGTGTTTAATAATTGTAGAAAAGTTATATCAGAGTTGGTGAAAAATACCTATTTTGAGTATTTTGGAGTGCTATTGAATACAAATAAGAATTCTTGGGCTCCCAATTGTGTTTGTAAATCTTGTGTGGATTGTTTAAGATTATGGTGGTAAAAGAAGTGCTTTTAAATTTGGAACACCGACTATTTGGCGAAACCACGAAATCATCTCGTAGACTGTTATTTTTGTAGTGTGAACATAAACGGTTTAAACACTAAAACTCGAGCTACATGGCAGTACCCAAGTACTAGTTGTGTTCAACGTCCAGTGCAGCGTTCACCTCACTCTTCAGAGCCTAAAAATATATCTGAACCATTAGAGCAAGACATTGAAGGACCAAGCTCATCACAAAATGATGCTGATTTTGAAGGTATGTGTAATGAGCCAAAACGCTTATCCCAAAATGAGTTGAATGATCTTGTAAGAGATTTAAATCTTTCTAAAAAAGCTTCAGAATTGTTAGCATCAAAACTAAAAGAAAAAAACTTGCTATCCTCGGATACTAAAATAAGTTTTTATCGTGAAAGAGATGCAGAATTACGGCGTTATTTTTCCGAAGAAAACGGCATTGCCTTTTGTTCAGATATCAAAAACTTGTTGATAAAAATGGGCTTGAAACGAAACGAACCAAATGACTGGCGTTTATTCATTGACAGCTCAAAACGTAGCCTTAAATGTATTCTATTACATAATGGAAATAAATACGCTGGGGTACCTATTGCCCACAGTACAAAGTTAAAGGAGGAATATTGTAACATTTCGCTAGTCTTGAACAAAATAAAATACAATGACCATGAGTGGCAAATTTGTGTCGATTTAAAAATGGTCAACATTCTTCTCGGTCAACAAAGTGATTATACCAAGTTTCCCTGTTTTATATGTCTTTGGGACAGTAGAGCTAAACAAGAGCATTGGGTGAGAAAAAACTGGCCCTTGAGAGAAAAAATTGAGACTGGAAAGCACAATATAGTTCACAATTCATTAGTAGCTTGTAAAAAAATTATCCTTCCACCATTACATAAAAACTGGGCATCATGAAACAGTTTGTAAAATCACTAGATAAAGATGAGAACTGCTTTTCTTACATTTGCCAAAAATTTCCTAAGCTCACTATGGAAAAGATTAAAGCCGGAATTTTTGATGGCCCCCAAATTAGACATCTTACGAAAGATACTTGGACAGCATTCGTATCTGTGATGCAGAATTGGAAGAGCGCTATCAGGGTTTCTGGGATACAAAGATACAATAAGATGTCTGACTATTGTTGGTCTCTCATACGTCATTTTCCAAAGTATACACATCGGAGAAGAGCTTTAAAACGAAGTTTTTTAGATTAATTATTTTTCTTAATAAAATTTTTATTAATAAATACATGTTTTTTTCTCTGTAATACCTACATAGCTGAAACTCTGAAACTAGAGCTGATAAAAATATTTAAATAATATTTTTGGAAATAGCATACTTATTATATGTAGTCAGCAACAGCTACAAAATTCGGCAACAAATGTCGGTCGTAACTATACATCTTGAACATCTGTCCCTACTGGCTATAAATAGAGAGGTCCGTAGTGTATAATAGGGGCCCGTATAATTCCCAGGTATAATTTTTGACGTAGTGGAAGGATTTTAAAATTTACAGATTTTAAAGAAGATGCACTTAAGTATTTTCTATTTAAAACGTCATTAGTGTTAATGGGAATATAATTGTTTAAATGACTTAAGCATCCACCCACTCTACCCGGGAAAACTGGCGCACCCTAATAAGAAAGCTTAATTCACCACAGCTGAAGACACCAACACAACTCACCTTACCTATACACCAACTCATCAAAAAGGATGGACAAGGAGAAAGCAGATACAATTCGTTCTACACAAGCCGCCCGGCCACAATCGTTTCATACTTTCTCTTCTGTACTGCGCCGCGGAATTCCCACTTGCTTTCGGTCGTCATCGTTCCACCCGCGCCGACAGCGGTCCAACACATCCTTCAGCGCGATATATTAATAAGCAAACCATTGTAATGCAAACGGATAACTTTTAATAAAATGTACTTTTCAAATATATAACTCTTTTTTTCATTTTAAACACTCGCGCGAGTGTGAGTGCATACTGCGTCACCAGTGGTTTGTATTCCCCAATAAATTGGGTCGTTAGGTATTCATGTTCGGATTGTTTAGTATCGAATTTTCGTTATTATCCGCGGTTGGTAGAAAGCATAATTTAACCAGCGGTCTGGTGAGTATTCCGCTTTGAGTACGCAGATCAACGACGCGGATGTGACCGTCTGAGCCATAATGGAGATTTTCTATACGGCCAAGTCGCCACTCGGTGGATGGGAGACAATCGTCGTTAATAAGTACACAATCTCCAAGCTTTGGCGCATTTTCTGATGTTTTCCATCGATACCTCTTGTGGAGGTCCTTTAAATAGTCTTCTTTCCATCTACGACTGAAATTATGATGGAATTTTATTTCTCTCCCATCGATTTAATAAGGATAGCGACTCCACGCCTGGCTCAGGTGTGGCCAGAATGGGTGCTCCTTTGAGAAAATGCCCTGGTGTTAGGGCTGTGAGATCTGAGGGATCTTGCGAGAGTGTTGTTAGTGGCCGTGAATTGAGAACGGCTTCAATGCGAATTAATAGAGTTGTAAATTCTTCGTAATTTAATTTGTAGTTTCCAGCTACCTTTTTTAAGTGGGATTTGAAGCTTTTTACAGCTGATTCTCATAAACCACCCATATGAGGAGCTCTTGGGAGGATGAATTGCCAATTAATGCCTTGGGGGACGTACTTTTGTACAATCTCAGGGGAGACTTGTTTAATAAAGTCCACAAACTGTTTTTCTGTGGCTCTTTGAGCTCCGATAAAGGTTTTTCCATTGTCGCTCATAAGTTTGGACGGAAAACCGCGTCGTCCGACGAAGCAAGCAAATGCCGCGAGAAAAGCCTCTTTTGTCAGATTAGTACATAGCTCGAGGTGCACTGCTTTTGTCGTAAAACAGACAAAGACAGCCACGTAGCCTTTCATTAGGGTAGGAGACCTTATCATGGACGCCTTTATCTGAAAAGGCCCAGCAAAATCAACACCTGTGATAGTGAAAGGCAGAGCGAAGTTGCAGCGTTCCGGTGAAAGTGCTGCCATAATCTGCGTCCTCATCTTCTGTTTATACATAGTGCAGATCTTGCACATGAAAATGCACTTTTTATTTGAGGCTTAAGCCGGGGAATATAGAACTCTTGGCGGATTATATATTGCATTAGGCGATGTTCCGCGTGCAACATTAGTATATGTACATACTTGAGTAGCAATGTTGCAAGTCGAGACTTCTCTGGTATGATTAGAGGATGGCGTTCGTTATATGTCATGCTTGAGTTAGCAAGCCGACCATTAGCACGAAGCAGACCTTTCGTATCCAGAAATGGATTTAGTACTAAGAGTGAGCTCTTTTTGTCAATCCGCTTCGATTCTCTTAGTAGTGACATCTCGCAGCTGAAGTGGCGCGACTGAGTATAAGCGATTAGAGCGACCTTTGCCTTTTCTAGGTCTAGGTGCGTCAATGTATCGCCTTGGGGATATACTGTGCGTATTCCCTCAATTCTAAGTTTGAGTCACTCTATAAAGTTGAGCATGTAAGCAATTACCCTGAGGGCTCGAGGGTATGATGAAAATCGCTCAAGGATGTCAGTATCATCCAATGTCGTATGAAAGGAGTCGATTTTTCGACTTTCGGGGGCAATTATATTGCGTATGGGCGATCGTGGCCAAGAATCGGGGGATTCTATTAACCATCGAGGGCTATTCCACCAAAGAGTGGTGGTTGCAAGGTGCAGAGGCTTGCACCCCCTTGTACCTAGGTCAGCAGGATTGTCAGCACTGGCCACGTGTCGCCAAGTGGCTGATCCCACTAGGTCAAGGAGTTGAGACGTTCGATTGGAAATATACATCTTCCATGCATGTGGAGGTTTTTCTAACCAAGCTAATACAGTTTCGGAATAAGACCAGAGATACAATTTATATCTGGTCATATTTAGATGCGTTTGCACCATGGATACTAGTTTGGCTAATAGTAGCGCACCACATAGTTCCAGTCGTGGCAGATTTATTGTTTTTAGCGGAGCCACCTTTGCTTTGGCTACCAGTAGGTGACTGGTGGTCGCTGTGTCAGATTGTGTGCACACATAGATGGTGGCACAATATGCCTTTTCAGAGGCATCACAGAAGCCATGTAGTTCGACTTTGTGCTCTGGGGCATAATTTATCCATCGTGGGATTTGTAGCTGTGAGATATCATTCAGATTACCCGCGAACTGGGACCACTTTTCTAAACGAAGTGGTTTCACTTGTTCATCCCAGTCAGTTCTATCTAGCCACAATTCTAGTATTAGAATTTTTGCTTGTATCATAATTGGCGAAAGCCATCCTGCGGGGTCGAAAAGTTTTGCCACCGAGGATAAAATTTGCCTCTTAGTTATAGCTGATAGTGCGGATATTGCCTCATTAGTGTATGAAAACTGGTCAGATATCACATTCCTTTGTATCCCCAAAGTTTTTGTTGTGCTTTCCTTTTCGAATTTAAGAAAATTAATGTCTAATAGATTTTCTTTAGGTATGTCCTTTAAAATATTAGGGTGGTTCGCCGTTATCTTTTTCAACGGAAACCCTGCTGTATTGAGCGCTTGTGTCACTTGTGCTAGTGACTCGTATGCCTGTGGAAGATTGTGGCTTCCAGACAGAATGTCGTCTACATACGTTTGTGTTTTCAACACTTGTGTTGCCAGAGGAAATTCTGACTTTGTGTCTTCTACCAGTTCGTGGAGTGTACGAATGGCGAGGTATGGGGCACAGTTTACGCCAAAGGTAACTGTTTTTATAAATAACTCGCTGAAAATCTTGATCTTCTTTATGTACGACTATTTGTCGATACATTTTCTCAACATCCCCATTGAAAACGTATTTGTATATAAGCCAATTTAGTATAAGGAGCATTAAATCTGGCTGAAGCGTGGGTACCGTAAATAAAATGTCATTTAGGGAATTCCCCGAACTTGATGATTTTGATGCATTAAAGACAAGTCTTACCTTTGTGGTTTTTTTGTCTGGCTTTATTACTGCATGATGTGGCAGGTAAAAAGAATTGTATTTACCTTTTATATTTTTTTCGCCAGGGCTGACTTCCTCCATGTGGTCTAAATGGAGGTATTCTTCTAAAACCCTATCGTATTCTGGTTTTAGCTCGCATTTTTTAAGTAGGTTTTTTTTTCCATACTTAAAAACTGTTGGATAGCAGAGGTACGAGAATGACCTAAGACGAGTGTGTGGGGAAAAAAGCAAAAAGAGAGAAGCAAACATACATACATACATACATGAATACCTAACGACCCAATTTATTAGGGAATACAAACCACTGGTGACGCAGTATGCACTTACACTCGCGCGAGTGTTTAAATTGAAAAAAAGAGTTATATATTTAAAAAAGTACATTTTATTCAAAGTTATCCGTTTGCATTACAATGGTTTGCTTATTAATATATCGCGCTGAAGGATGTGTTGGACCGCTGTCGGCGCGGGTGGAACGATGACGACCGAAAGCAAGTGGGAATTCCGCGGCGCAGTACAGAAGAGAAAGTATAAAACGATTGTGGCCGGGCGGCTCCTTTTTGATGAGTGGGTGTATAGGTAAGGTGAGTTGTGTTGGTGTCTTCAGCTGTGGTGAATTAAGCTCTCTTATTAGGATGCGCCAGTTTTCCCGGGTAGAGTGGGTGGATGCTTAAGTCATTTAAACAATAATTATATTATGATTTAAGTTTTTCCATTAATTATTTTTTAATTTTAGGAAACGGTGATCAGTATTATTGAATAGATATAGATTTAAGGCATGAAAAGAATTATAAAATATAATATAATAGTTAATAAAAATTGACAAATATTTATAATCATTGATTTATTGATAGTTCATCAACTATATATGGCGCGTTTTTGACCGGAGGCACCGGTTGACCTGAAGTGATGCTGAGACCGCGCGCTCTCCGCCCTCTATCTCGAAAACGGTTCACCGTATGAAAAATTTTTTCAACCAAAATTTGTAGAGAATTTTGTATTCTATAATATTGATAATAAATACAAATAGCAAAAAACCCATAAGAAATGAGATATTTACAAAAAAACGCAAAAAACCGATTTTTGTGACCTTTGACCTTGAAATTTAATAGTTGCTTACACCCTACCATATGTAGGTTTTGAGACAACTTTTAGGGAGTGAATATACAAGTATTTACAGACTTACAGCTGGGTATCTCGAATTCCGAGGTGAACTTCCTACAATGACTGGACTATAAAGCTAAACGATCTAGCTATAGGGTTATGTATACATACATATATATACTGTTACAAAAGTAGTATTAAGTTGTATTTGTATTGCTATATGCATCCCTTATTGTGAACAATAGCTGTAGGTATATGGAATAGCATTTGTCTTGTTGTAGACATCTGGCGCCGCACTGTCTGCCTGTCTACTTAAACAATTGCTGAGTCTGGCGCCGCGGCTGTCTGCTTGCGTCTGGCGCCGTATAGCATTATGTTCTGGTAATTTCCATACGCAATATTCTAGAAGGACACGTCGGCATCAGCGAGAATTGCGTGGCTATATAAGCCGTGGCAGCGCCAACGTAATCAATCAGTGCTAAGAGTAAACTGCTATAGTGTAGACGAGTTGTGAAATAAAGAGTTGTTGAATTTTTTGTCAATCCAGAGATACGAACCTAACAAAGTGAACTAGCAAGCAGTAAATTCGTAACAATACTATACATCATCGAGTTGAAATCCGGGTGACTGTCTGCCTGTCCGTCCGTCTGTGCAAGCTGTAGAATCAGTAAGGATTTAAAAATCCTATTGAAACTTGGTATGCGGTTTCGTAGTACGAAAAAAAGGGGTACTTGGATAGGCGTAATCGGACCACTGCCACTCCCACAAATCGCCATTAAACGAAAACCTTTAAAGTGCAATAACTAAGCACTAAAATAAAATATAGAACTGTAATTTGGCACGCGGAACCTGTGGGTTCAAATTTTTGAAAAAGTGGTCTAGTAGATTTAAGCCGATGCAAATATTGCGCGGCGAGTGTGGCACCACCCCCTTTTAGGTAAAATCGCATATCTTAGTACCTGCTCGACCGATTTTAACCAAATTCGGTACATAATATTCTGCTAACATTTTTATTTCACAATGCAAAATTGGACTGTGACTTTACTCCATATGATTGGTGATGAAAAATTAATGAACTTCAGAGAACATTTTACTAGTATGTGGCATATTAAAGTATGTAGAATTGACAAAAATAGATAAAATCGGCTCGATTCTACCCAACTCCCATATACTACATACATACAAATGTATAATGATTTTCTAACAAGCACTTTGTAGAATATGTCGATCAGTATATGAATTTCCTTCCATAAGTCTCTCTAACTCGAAGATTTTTTATAGATTATGGTGATTCGAGTTAGGAAAGCCAACCAGAGAACTTAGAAGAATGAGAAGGAGCAAATCGAAGTTTGTATGATATTCGATTGGACTGCTAACAAAGCTGAAAAGCTCCAAATAGGGAATTCACCACATACGCTGCTATTTAGCAGAAATATGTAAAAACCGACTGTTTACATACCGAGGATTGTCTACGAAATGAGTAAAATGGAAGAAGTTAAACAGATAATAAAGTCGTCGTGTCACATATGAATGCGTTATATTTTTTTTATGAAGAAAAATTCAAGAAATTATATTTTTTAAGCAAATGTGGCATTGATAAAATGCGAAAAATGAGTCAAAAAAGTCGTTTTCACACCTTTTCAATAATTTTTGCTTATTTTGGTGTTACAAAGTTATGAAGACATATTGCACGGTATACACTTATTGGATCATTCCTTTCATTTTTGGCCTTTTGGCTTTTATTTTTATTGCTTTATATGCAATCGTATTTATTGACATAGGTATAATTTTGCTAATTTGTGTGAATGCATGTAGGAGAATGGAGTCATGTGTCCAGCATAGAGGAATTCACCAAGCTACCTGGCTCTCCAGATCGAAAAAATACCAACCAGATCGATTTTGTTGTGATATACGGAACACACGTCCCCAGTGTTTTAGACGTGCGTGCGCTCCGAGGTCCTAACACTAACTCGGATCACTATCTTATTGCAGTCAAGATAAGCAACCGCCTCGGTGCACCAAAAAACGGACGTCAACAAACAAAAAGAAGGTTCGACGTCGAGAAGCTGCAATAACAACAGACAGCCGTACAATTTTCTACTCGACTTGCACTCCTGCTCTGTGAGTGCACTCGTCAACAACTCGGTAAAAGGGAACTGTGGGACGGTATTTCAAGTTCCTTACGTACAGCTGCAACCGAAACCATTAGTTTTCGGAGAACGCAAAATAACGTTACAACGTTAAAATCAACCACAACCAGTGCGGGATGGGATAAATACCGTAGTTGAAGAAGGAAGCGAAACGCATTTGCAGTAAAAAAGAGAGAGGCCGAAATAATAATAAGAGCTGGACAAGCTGACCGACAGGGGTAATGCTAAAATTTTACGAAAAGATGCGGCGACTTACAGAAGGTTTCAAGACCGGAACGTACTCTTGTAGAAACCGCCTTTGAAGGCTCGAAAAGAACAGCCGCTATACCACTATGTCTGAACGAATCTAATACGCCTCTATAAGCTGTCTTTGAACAACACCAAAGGCTCCGTCAGGACCGAGAAGAACCTCTCCGAGCCGTTCGATATCAAGCGAACTTCAGACAAGAAGACTCCCTATCGTTTGACTTCTTCCATCTATTGTTGGAGAAAGTACGAGCCGCAGAACTAAATAGAGAAGGTAAAATCTTCTATGAGAGTGTACAGCTGCTGGCGTACGCCGATGGTACTGATGGTACATTTGATGTGTCGACGTTACGAGTTTCCGAGGGACAGGTTCTGCGGAAGGTTTATGGTCCTTTGCGCATTTGTCATGGCGAGTAGCGACATAGTTCAGCGAATTAAGAGACAATGGCTGCGCAGACTAAGTGATATAGCAAAAATAAATAACGATTGGCGTAAGCGGTGTCTACGCCAATAAAGAAAAAGAAGAATGTTAATGAAATAAGGGAATTCTTGCCCTTGCACGGTGCACGAATTGCAGAATTTTCCTCTTGATGCAACGGCACAACAACAAACACGCGCAGAAAATTATTTTCAATTGCTGTAAAATATGTCAGACCAAAACCCATGTTTATTTTCGTGCAATGAAACGTAAAAAAATAAATGCAACCCTGTGCTAGCTGTCATTTTACTTAAATACATATTTTGACGTTAAATTGTTGAGGAGGGTAAATTTTAAATAGATTTTATAATTTCTATTTAAATTATAAGGATTTGTTAGTTTTTAAGTTTTTTTTTTAAATGAAAATTGACCGAATCAGCTGTTCTTATATCACTAGATTTTACAATGGGTGCTCTCGTGCTCTTGCATATTTCAATATAGGACTTTTGCATTGTGTGTCATCGTGCAATCTTGCAAGAGCAAGAGAATCCCCCTATTGATATTGAAAAATGGAAAAGCAAAAATACAAAATAAAATATTGTGGAGTGATAGGGGAGAAGCTCTACTCATTGAATTGTGGCAAAAAAATTAGTGCTCTTCGCAGAGCGCTATTGCAGAGATAAAGAGGTGTCCAATTAAGTTTCAATTACAAATGATTAAAAACATTTATTAATTGAGAACTAACAGGCTTAATTCACCTTATTAAGTATTGAAAGATCAAAATTCAGTTGTTTTAATATACCATAAAAACATAAAAAAGGATTTAAGTAGTTTCGCCATATACTAAAAGACCAATATATGGTGTTTTAATTTAATGCCCAAAAGCTCTTATTTTGTTCGATCTGGTCATAATGGAAAATTTTATAAAAAACGCTAATTTTGAAGCGCTCTCACACTGGAATAAGTTGGACATCCCTTTATTCCTGGCTATTGCAACATGAAGAGAATTTCGGAATGAAAGGGCAGAGATAAAGAGATGTGCAACTCCTCTCTCATTGGAAGTGAGAGAACAATTGCTAAACGTCAAAACCTCTTAAACCTGCGCAGGCGCCTACACATCGTCTGCAACGAGACGTAGAAATCGGAGGCGTCGCCTGGCCAACGCAGGAGGGACGAAGCAATATAAGACCGGCACCCCAAGAGGCACGCAGTCAATCAGGAAAGAGGAAAAGCGACAAAATAACTCCTCAAGAGCCACCCAGCTCAAAAAGAGTCAGAGCAGACAAACCACAGGAGGCCAGTGGGAAACGCTCCAACCCTAACCCACCGCCGTCAAGGACCGTAAACCGTAAATACGAGGAGGCCGTGAGTAGCACCCGGATGGCGGTGGTGCCCCGCAACTACCCGGCGGAGGCCTTGGGGTCCGAGGAGCAGACGGCTCTCCAAGACTGCCTAATAAACGCCTTATTCATGGGCGATGGCTACACCAGCGCCTTTAATGGCATCTACTTTAAGGGTGGTATGCTCCTGGTCGACTGCCAGGACGAGATGTCGGCCACCTGATTAATGAAAATCACGCCAAGGCTGGAAGGTTGGAAGGGTCCGGTCCTGTGTGTTAAAAGAGGTGAAGAAATACCGCGACTGCACAACATGACGGTATTTTTTCCCCGGAATGCGGACAAAACCTACGACTTCGCGCTTGGTTTGGTAAAAAAACAAAACCTGGGTTTAAGTACTTCGGCGTGGAAGGTCGGAGCGAGCAGTGTTGAGAGGTCATGGTGGAACCTCAACATAAAAATAGATGACGAATTCTACTAATATGTTAGACAGAACGGTTTCCGGCTAAATTTCCGAATCAGCAAGGTAGTAATGAGGCCATGGAGGCCCAAGGCAACGCCAACGGCGAGCCAGGAGCCTGCGACGGGGATGACTGTAGCACCGACTCCATCCATAACCAGCTCAGCAGCGCATGATACGACTGCTGCCAACGAGCAGGAAGGCATGCTTCCATCTACCCAAGAGCTTCTGGAAGGACTGGAAATGCAGGTTGATGATACTATAAGCTCCAGCGCCGGCATAGAAATTGCCGAGGTGAACCTGCATCAGGCATCGGCAGCCTCAGCTGTCATCGTGAAGAGGTTCATCTCGGATAACCTGGGCATCCTCTTAATCCAAGAACCATGGGTGTACAAAGGTGAGGTAAGAGGCCTCAATTAGAGGAAAAGCAAGGTAATCTGGGATCTCTCTTTCCTCCTCTCCTTTCCAGGAGAGACAGCCAGTACAGAACCAACAAACTTCCCCTGACTCTAGGTTGCGATGCCAACGCGCATCACACGGAATGGGGTAGCACGCACTGCAACGAGAGAGGTGAGTCACTTCTTGAATATGTAATTAGCAATAATATGAGCATTGAAAATGTGGGCTGTGAACCCACAATCGTAACTAGTGTTCGTAAGGAGGTCCTGGACATAACCTTGAGCAACGACGACATGATCGGATTGATCTCGCAGTGGGGGGTGTCAAAAGAGCCCTCAATGTCGGATCATTCGTTTCGCTCTAAAAGTGGAAGTCGAGGACCGACCTCCGATACGTACCCCTAGAAACACGAACTGGTGTATTTACAAAGAGACCTTTAGTAGAAGTATAATCGGAGTGGGGCGGGCAGATGGTAGGTCCACTACAGCTGGACTGGAGAGCAGACTGAGTGCCATAAACCAGTCCATAATGGATGCCTATCATTGCGCCTATCCACTAAGACTGATTACCAGTAAACAAATCTGTCCCTGGTGGTCTAGCAAACTCTCAGCTCTTAGGCATAGGGTGCGAAGGCTATTCAATAAAGCCAAGCGCACAGGCAACTGGGAGGAATACAAGCAGCACCCAACAATGTACAACAAGGAGATTAGGCTGGCAAAGACAAAAGTTTCAGGAAATTCTGTGAGAGCGTCTCCTCGACCCCAGAGCCAGCTCGGCTGCACAAGGCGTTGTCGAGAGGTAAGACAGACACGGTATTATCCATAAAAAGACAGGTAGATCTGCAGACAGAACACTGCTCTGTACCAACTCAAGTCTCAGCTGCAGGATTCGCTGGATAATGGTGAGGTTGCGATCTGCGCCTTCCTAGACATTGAGGTTGCTTTTGATAACGCGTTTCACACTAGTGTGATTAAGGCACTTGAGAGAAGGAACATAACAACTCCGGTATACAGATGGATAGGGTAGCGAAAACAACGGTGGGGGAAAGCAAGATCCGTCTTGGCACCACAAGGGGCTGCCTACAGGGTGGAGTACTATCCCCTCTACTATGGAGCTTGGTAGTAGATGAGCTTCTTCAGTTGCTCACCAGCAATAGAATCCGCTGTCAAGGGTACGCGGACGACATTGTCATAATGTAGATTTGAGAACAGCCTATGCGACTTTGTTCAAAGAGGCTTAAACCTGGCGAAGAGATGGTGCAACACAGTAGGGTTAAATATCAACTTGGCAAAAACTACTGTGATTCCTTTTGCTACGCGGAGATCTCTTCCGGGCTTGAGGCACCTAACAATTGGAGGCATGGTGGTAAAGATGTCGAAGGAGGTCAAATTCCTTGGCCTCACTTTAGACTCATTCTTACGGTGGAGTAGGCATTTGGACTAAATGCTGTCCAAAGCAACTAAAGCACTTATGATATGCAGACGCCTGGCCGGCAGATCCTGGGGATGCAAGCCAAGTATGGCTGTATACCATAAGCTGTAAGCCCCATTGTCACCTATGGAATGTCCTCTCGACAGATAGAGGCACTAGCGGAAAGCACACCGCTAGCCCTCCTTCCAAAGGACGGCACCACGAAGAGGATTAACTTCAAAAAAAACTTCAGGCTGCTGGAGCTTTTGGAAGACATGTGATATAGAAGAGGGCACAATAGACTCTAGGTCGCGATGCATTACCTCATTAATAATCCATCTATCTATCTATCTAAGGAGTTAGGGGTAGTCAGAATTTTCAAAAAATTAATTTATATTCTCTGAAAATTTCACGTTGATCTGATAATTAGCTTTTGAGTTATTCGACAAATAACAAAGAGAGCTCGGGCACTTCAAAGCGCTAGTGTAAAACCTCAAACGCGTTTTTCTCAAAACTGGTGACACTGTCGAAAACCGTTCAGTTTTAATTAAATTTATACAGCTTTTAGAACACATAATAAATTCGGGCCTGATCGAAAGATTTTTATTTTTCGAAATTTTCGATTTTTTAAGACGAATTAACCGTTGATTTTTTCCCAAAAATTTAGAAAAAATTTTCCTGAGGCCGCCATTTTATTAATTTTTGAAAACAAAAAAATCCTTCGATCAGGCCCGAGTTTATCTATTTATAAAACTAATTTTTTTTTGTCCGATTGATTTTAGATGAATCTCCAAGGACTCCAACTATTACTTTGGAAATTAATTTTTTTTTGAAATTTTCGTGACTTCAAGTCAACATATTCTATAATAATGCCATATTACTACTTTTGTAAAATAAAACGATTTAATAACAAAAAAAATATACTGAAAATTCTCATTTTTTCGTGCCTCTGACTATCCCTAACCCCATAAGAGAAAAGTTCCTTCGATTCCAAAACAAATGTATAGGGGTATTCAGACCAGCTTTGTTAATTCGTTAGTCGTTACTCGGTAGTTTTTTACGTGGGTTTTTTTTATAAAATTAACAGATTATCGTTTTTTGTTGTTCTTTCACTATAATTGTGTACAAAGAAGTTATGCGTTACTAAAAATAAGTTTATTACCTGATATTGTGACTTTATTATTTCAAATGTTTGGCAATAATGCCAATTAAGGTAACTACGAACTTTCATAATGCAACTATGTGCTATTTTACAAAAGGACTTATGGAATAGGAACATAACAGTATGGCATTTATAATATTAATACATTTGCAATTGCTGGTATCTAAAGACAGCTTAATAATGAACTAAAATGAAAAACTATTTTATAACTTTGTAATGAACATATATATATATAAATATATATATATATACTTTGCTGATATAAAAAGTAATTGTGTGTACATAAATGATTACAAAAACATTTTTATTTTGGCGGTGCCTGTGTTAGCTCCTTAAGGTTGATTTCATTTGTTTCAGTCATGGTACAAGGGTTTCAGTCAGCATTTCATGAATGAGTCCATTTCGCTGTCAATTAGAGTTTGACGTTTAATGTCGGTGGTGAAAAATTTCTAAAACAAAAAAAAAAGAGTTTCTTATTGCAAAATTTTTCGATTCATTTACATTTTGAGTTTACAACATCTAATTGCGAACCGCTTGTTAAAACACCACTATAAATTTAATTTGATGGTTTAAAGATAATTTATCGTTTTGAGAAATTATCGAAATCAAACCTGTTATCATGTGAAAACCAAAAAACCATTTGTGTACTATACGTAAAATTCAAAATACAGAACTGTACGAACGACTTGTAATAAAGAAATCTTGAAGAAACCACGAATTTCCATCGATCTAGGCCTATAAATAAGTGGCAAAATACTTTTGTAATAATCTTTCACCATCATCAGCTTAATTTATTGCAGACGACGTGTCCACGCCCACTGAAAAACCATAATTAAAACATGAATAAAAGTTGATTTCAATGCAATATGTACATATTTGTTATTATATTAACTCTAACTTTGTTAGACTAAATATGTGCAGTATAGTACCAAAAATTGATTATGCGATATTTAAATTAAAATAATATGAATTCCATTTGAAGTAAGGCAACAGTATTTTCATATGTGTATAAAATTCAAACAAGTAATTAATAGATTTTCACGGTGGAGGCAAATTGGTTGTGACTCAACAATTCAAACGGTATCAGCAGAGCTTATTCTACTAAAATTCGGGCCGCGTCTTCAGCAACTTTAATAATTACTGTTTTTCAGATGGTGACGAAACGTGTGTCACTAGACTGACTGGTTATGGTATACTTATTAGTAGAAACTTACGTTTGATTACTTTTATGTTACATTCATGTCATTCCAGTACTACATATTAAAAGTCGAAATCGATATTTTTTGTATTGTGAAACGTTGGTCAGTACTTAAAATTAAATTGATTTAAGCATTGAGCGTTATGCTAGACAAAAGTCAAAAGAGCTCCCAAAGCTTTATTTGTTATTAATTTAAATAAAACAACAATTAAAAATAAGTGAAACTCTTTTTACTCTGAATAAATCGGAAACAAGTAAATATACAAATGAGTGCAACTATGAGACAACAAGATGGGCAGGTGGGCACGCGACCAAAGATGAATGCTTCTAGTGACTTATTGACCAAGGATGAGAATGAAGTTGTCTTCAGTTTGCTGGGCAAAAAATGTCAGGTGAGTAGTATACACAGTTATATTTTGTATATTCGTAGCTACATACATATGTAACAAAACTTGCACATATCACATCCGAATAAATGAATTAACCGCCTGATTTCTTATATGAATAAACATGTATTCTTAACAATAAATATGTTTTTATGCATTCATAAACATACCATAACTGCAGTGAGTAAAAAGTAGATTTTCCATTTTATAACAATAAAAATATAATATAATGAAAAACGAAAAACTTACTTATAAATATTTATTTATTAAACTGAGGCGAATCAGCAATATTCATTTGAAAATATAGCTTAGTTAGTCACTAGTAAAATCAATGATAACATAATATATTTTTTTATCAATAATTCCCTCAAGAATTTCAACCAAGGTTTCTTTATATGTCGCTTTTGACAGTAGATCCAAGTAAAAGTGTTGCTTGCTTTAGCAGAAATCATAATATTTTAAATAATGTACTATACATGGTAGTTACATATGATTTCATTAAATATTTAATAAAATAAATTTTGGATGGAAAATTAACGTTATTCCTAAACTTCGTAAAAGTGGTAGTTATTTCTTATATCATCATACTTTGTCTTATCTTGAAAATTTTTGAGCCGCACTGATAATATTATGTACATATTGTAGATTTCAACGTTAGTATATGTAGATTAGGAAATACATATCAATATCTACAAACTATTTAACTCATATGTTTGCATGAACGTATAAATGCAATTGGTTAATTACAGAAATGCGATAAGATAAGTTATAAAATTCGCTATATTTAACTTTCCACCATGACAATCAACTAAAACTGAGGGCACGATTCCGATTACTTTGGCGGCGGGGTAAAAAAACCGAATTTCCGTATAAATGGGGTATGTACGGATAGGGGGGCTTCTATAGAGGTGGAATATCCAAAAATCATGTGAAAATAGCTAATATTTTTAAAAATATTCACGTTTAAAAAATCAAAAATTCGCACTAAGAACACATGTTATTTCTCCATGTTTCACAGAATTTTTCACGTTTTTTCTTTCACTATAATTAAATATACACTCTTAACATTGAAATCAGTTCGATTTTCACTTTCATTTCTTAATTTTTCAGCCAAATTTAGTAATTTAAAATCACATATAAAATTTATGGCTGAAAAGTTTAGAGTGTTTATATTTACGAGGAAAACCAGCGTTGCCACACCTTAAAAACCAAAAGTGAAGAATTTTTTAGCGTTTCACAGCGTTTTTATATCGATATTCGCAATATACGAGTCTGATCATGAATTGGCAAAAATGAGAAATACATAATAGGAAAATTTATAATTAATTATTATTGCAGAAAGAAGAAGAATTTGGACACAGAAGAATTTTGAACACCGCGGTTTTGGACCGACCAGGGATATTATTTTTCGAGCGCTCGAAAAAATTTTCCTATTATGTATTTCTCATTTTTGCCAATTCACAATCAGACTCGTATATTGCGAATATCGATATTTTTATTTCTTTTCATTTTTCCAATTATTATTATTTTTATAATATGTATTTCTCATTTTTACAAATTTTCTTTCTGACTCGAATATTGAGAATATCGATATTTTAATTTCTTTTTATTTTTCCAATTAATAACATAAAATTAAATAACGCGTCATACACATTCGTGAATCGGAATTAAAAACGAATTTTTTAAGACAATTCCCGTGAAAATTGGTTCACGTTTTCGGAAAAGCCGCTCTGCTGAACATTTACCGTATATAATATTGCTTATTTGCTTAATAAATTTATACAAGAAAATATCCATATGCATGAATAGAGGAATTTTGCGAAAAAAGAGGAATTTCACGAATTGCCTTATCATCACATGGCAGCGCTCCATTTCGTCGTAATTTTTGGTAAACAAATGAGGTTCAAACAAGCGTAAAATGTAATTTTTAAAATAAAGATTTTTTTAGGTAAAAAACCTGTTAAATGTGTAAAATGTGGTTTTATTTAAAAGTTAATAGTGTAAATTAATTAATTTGAAGTGAAAAATGTGAAAAAAGTGCGTTTAATGTGGTGAAATAGCGTCTTGAAATGGTCCAATTTTGCGATTTTTCGGACTTTAAGGTCGAATATCTCGTAAACTAAGCGTTTGCGGACTTCCTCTTTCCAACGGTACCTTCAGATCGCGGCGCCAAAGTAATCGGAATTGTGCCAAACTGAGTATTATGGTTTTTGTTTAAAGCATTTTATGGAAATATGAAGAAAAGTTTCAATTACACCTCTGTTTTAAAAGAATTACTATAAAAACATATGGATATTTATTGTTAGAATTCTCAGATATCATAGCAAACAACCAGAATCCAAATAATATACCCCATCTAGAGAAAAATAACTCTTTTTTTAGTATTATTTTAGTACGAAATTAGAGTAAGTTAAGATTTAAAATGTGTTCTTATTATAGTAATTAAAATCTGAAATTTTTACACGTAATAACACCTATCTCTCTAAAAAGACAATAACATATTGAAAAATATATTTTATATTCTTATCAAATTTGAATCCTAGTCATAGTTTTTAGGTTGCACAATGCGGAAAATAAATAACTCAACTCATATGTTTTACGCCACAGGGTTCATTCTGGTGATAATTACTACAACTGCTTAGTGCATAAGCACGATCTGATGGGCGACATTGGTTTTAAAAAATCACCTGTGTAATCACGTCTACTTCTGCTCTTATCGATTTTCATACAATCTTTCTCTATCATACGGTTATACTCATGTATTTATATTACCATGTATTCAAGTAAATAAGCTTTATGATTTTTTCTTTACTCCTAATAGGAATATATCCATTAATATTTGTAGGCTTTGGTTTGTTAACAATATATAATATACAATTTATTTATTTTTTTTTTGTTTCTATTGCGATGCTCATCTGATTTGTTGGTTAATAGTTGTACTAATGGATACTGTCCCTCTTTTCTAAAGCTAATAAAAATAACATATTGCTTACTATATATAAAATTTTTTACATGCATTCGAGTTATCACTATATACCTGCATGAACAAGATTTGCGATAAAACGCACAAACGAAAACAATTAAAATGATTATGACACTTATCAGAAAGTTGCAAACTTGTTTGTTTAGTGTGATTTTTGACATGAAGTTAAGAAAAATATGACTAAAGTATATCATGAATGTGGCATTATTTTCTTTTCAACACATTTTGGAGTAAATTACATAAATGTTAGTATACGTACAAATGAAAAATTATTGACGATGGTCAAGAAGTGGTTTACCTAAAAAAAAATTAATAATACATCCAATACAATACAAAACATCCTCGTAGTTGGATTCAAAAACCATTTGTCTCCTCAATTGTGGGAAATTGCATAGGTTTCAAAATTCTCAAACATATTACACATTCTTGTTCTACAAAAGCTTCAACATCCTAAATTTCAAGTTACTCAAATATACATATCAACAAAGATAGAACCAATTTTTTTTAGCTTTGAAAGTGTTTTTTAAGGGTTTAGGGGTAGTCAGAGGCACGGAAAAATGAGAATATTCAGTATTTTTTTATTAACAAAATGGCCTTCGGAATTTTTTTTCTAAATTTTTGGAAAAAATTAACAGTTAATTTCTTAAAAAATCAAAATTTTTGAACAACAAAAAATCCTTCGATCAGGCCCGAGTTTATTATGTATTCTAAAAGCTGTATAAATTTCATTAAAATCTACTGAGCGGTTTTCGAGTTACAGTTGTCACCAGTTCAAAAAACATAGTTTTGAGAAAAACGCGTTTAAAGTTTCACACTAGCGCTTTAAAGTGCCCGAGCTCTCTTTGTTATTTGTCGAATAACTCAAAAACTACCCAGCGGGATATGGTAGACATTGGTAAGCGAGCAAAGTAAACGATGCAGCATGATTGTATCGCTTACTCCGACCGATAAAAATTAACACGGCGATGTCCTACGAAAGGGAACAGGTCACCCCTTTCGCTTACCATAGAAACAAAGAATTCTTCGATGCCAAAGTTAACGGAGAATTCTTCTATGCCAAGTTCAATTAAAAAAAAAAATTGCATATTAATTTTGCTTTATTTATGAAAATACATGTATGAAATTCGTTATGAAAATAAGTACCTACATATGTATAAATGGGAATGGTTTTCTTTTAATTTTGTGGCTGAGTCTCTTTTCGTTTTTTTCCAAGCAACGAGACTTAAGTGCATTTAAGTGCTTCACTTCCATAATTTTTAATTAGTCTTCTCATATGCCTTTTCGAGAATTTTAATATTATTTCTTTATTCAAAGTTTAAATATAAAATTAATTTTTTAATTAAAATAGCAGCTCACCTAAACACAACCAACTTTCTGCAAATTTTCTTCAAATGCTTGACGATTTGACCAAATAATGAAAATATTTACTGATAAATTTTATTCCTTCAATTTGTATTTGTTGTTTATATATTGTATTGTAACGTTTTTCACGTACTTACTTGATTGTAGAATTTATAGCTCACTTTTATGCATTACCTGGTATCGAAGAATTTTACATAGAATTTTCTTCAAAGCATTCTTTAAAGAAAAATATAAGCGGTGAACTATTATCCCGCTGGGTAATTATCGGATCAACATGAAATTTTCAGAGAATATTTTTAAGATATTAATTTAAACCACAAAACTGAAAAGCATATATTTTGAAAGCTCTCTCATTGAGTATTCCCAATTTCTCAGTAATTTTTCTAATTAGACTTACTGTCGACATAAAAATATTATATAACATTTTCCATTCCGATATTTCACCAGTACCTGCAATGGAAAATAACATTTTCAGGCAAGGTCAAAAACCACAGTTACAAAATGCATTGCAAACAGCAAAAAGACAATGGCAAATTTATTGATTCGACAAAATGCAGGTTAAAGTGTGGCGCCACACATAGACCGGTTGGCCTACTGCATTCACCGCATCCAAATACAAAGCTCGCATAAATAGCAACACAACAATGGGTCAAAAGGCACTTTGAGTGCCACGTAAACAAGTCATTATTGTAATGCTCACTGATATAATTAAGTTGAGAAGCTTGTCTAACCTTGCGTTGATGCAAGTTTATTTTTTGTGCCAATAGTAATGTTAGGAGAATTAGGTAGGGATGGTACCCCAAACCTCGTATATTAATGATATCAATATTTAATTATTATTAGGTTACTTACATATATGATGAATACTTTTAAAGAAGTCAGAAAATGTAATTTTCACTTAAACATTGAAATAATATTTCTCTTTTCGGGAATGTTACGTGTGGTCGTGGTTACGGTGTTTGGTCTAATCTTATTTCGTTCTGGTAGAAATTGTCGACTTTTTACAAAATTTTTATTAATTCCGGCAGCCACATCAACTTGACAATTATTGATTAGTAAACTTCGGCTTAGTTAGGCATAGAATTTCTTGAAGTAGATAATCGACCACTGACCGTCGACAATTTTCATTGCGTTTAAAATATTAATTATATACAAAATATGTAAACTTAGAGACCAGCAAACAGAAAAAATGTCTATCTTGACTTAACCCCTTAAGTACATGTATTCAATACAGGCTCCTGACAAACACGTTACATATTTTATAACAATACATAAATGGCTATAACAACTACATACATATGTATTTACTTTTGTAAGCACACAAGCACAAGTAGTATTATATGCATGTTTTCAGAGTTGGTGCAGTAGCTGTCCCTTGTGTGGTATGTGTGGTCGACTGTGTTATGAGGAGTGCAAGGATTGTTCATTTTGAGACGCTTTCTCAAGTTAGCATTAAAGTTTATAAATATTAAATCTTTGATTTACCACTTTCGTTGCAAAAACAAAAAGGATTTTTGGTAATTTTTTTGGAAGAGACAGGTTATTGAATATTTAAATGCAAAAAGTACATTTACAGAATTACATGTACTTTTATAATCGGAAATTTTATTTTGTAAAATAATGACTTCCCAAAAAGTTTTAAATTATTGTCAAAACCTTATTTCTTTCATAATTTCTGGACAAATGTATTTTAAAAGGTCGTGTGAAATTTTCAGCCATTTCAAGCAAATTTTCCTCACACTCTGAAAACAGTGATTCAGGAAAATGGTGTTTAAAGTTTTAGGGACCGATTACATTAACTTTAAAAATTCTTACATATCTCTGAAACTATTTGCCGCATAATACTTTCAAATATATGTACATTCGAAATACAGTAAATATATCGATGTTTTGAAATTCACAAGCTGACTTAATCCCTTAAGGTGCAAAAACACCTAATATTATACCTATTATAACTTTAAGAATTTGAAATTATATTTTGGGGTTTTTTATTTAAACATGACCACTATTATGACATTAAACATATTATAAAAAAGGAGCTCTTAATATTATATTTAGATATATATAATATTATTGTGTGCGAAAAGTTTTCTAAGAAATTGCAATTGGACGACCAAATACTGTAAGTATATATACTACTATATGACAGTCTTCGGTTGGATTAAAATTTGTTTCCGTCCCGACTGCTTTCGGATATTGCACAGTACACAGTCAATTTCTTTGCTTAAGTTATAAATCTTATTATCAAAGCTATATTTTATTAGAAATCCTGTATTTATACATACTTGCTGATACGAATACTAGTCTATTGACCGCTGGGTTGGTGGGCAATTTTAACACTCTTAACGCTTTGGCTATAGCTTATTCAACACCATGAACTACGCTTACAATGTTGTTTTTTTGTTTTTGTGGGTTGCGCGCAAGTTCCATTGACATTGCCAAGTGTTTATCTGTATGTCGATATGATTTTTACGTGCTCACAATGCCAAAATCCGAATACATAAGAGTAGCCAATAACGCTGATTGTCGCGCGCATGCGCAATCCACATCTCGAGCACCAAGTTACTAGTAAGCACTAGAGTAGTCTTTTCATCTTTATTGGTCAATTGCAAGTGAATGTTGCCTTGTCACTTTACAACTAAAATGCATTGATATGCAAAATAAACTATTTTGTCGCACGTTCATTCGAACCATTCATATATATATTAGTATGTATGTATATAAGAGATCATCCACAAATACATACCCATATCATGTCTACCATTTGAATTCACTCTTTGCATTCGTATTACTTCTGTAATTGTGCGCAACGATCGTCACGACGCTAATACCCAAAGTGGGCAAATGAAATTGAAAGTGCATAGTCAGAGTTTAGACGCGTCAGTACGGTCAAACGGGAAAGATATGCGCATGACCGGTAGACATCATATTAAAATATACGGCATTCTCATAGACAGAGTTTCTAATGATCAAACAAACAAAGGTTGTCCAAAAAACAAAGCACACCAAATGTTTGAATATTTTTTTACTCTTCTTAATTACTTTGTAATTGACTACGTAGTGAAAATTGTGCAGAAAATGAAAGTGAGATTCCGGAGTTAATCGATTTTGTAATTTTCGTTATGTTTCAGACGTTAAACACAGCCGTGGTGCAAATCTACAAAACGGAGGGTTCCGCACATTCGCATTGGAAGAAAAAGCATACTGGTGTCGTGTGTTTTGTAAAAGATAGCGCGAAAAGATCGTATTTCTTACGAGCTTACTGTTTAATAAAAAACGAACAGATATGGGAACATGAGTTGTACGACGCCATGAAAATGATAAAGGCGCGACCATTTCTTCTCACCTTCGAAGGCCAAGTAAGTCACATATATAAATTAATAGACGTTATATAACATTAGGAATGCGCATTTTATCCTTGCAAATAAGCAAAATAAAACTTAATATGGAAAAAATATTACTGCCAAATTGTGAACAGTAAACCGCTTGAGCTAACTAAAAATTGCAAAATATTATTCCAAAATTCTATGAAAAAATTCATATTTCATAGATTTTAGGATAACATTTGAAAAGTATAAATTTTCGTACTCTTATTTTGAAATTTACAAAATAAATTTTGTAATTATTTTGTATTAAACTAGAAAATAAATGAGAATTATTCCAAAATTACTAGAGAAAATTTTCAAGTCCAATCGTTTCTAATTGTAAGAGCACCAGTCACTATATGTATTTGTATTGATTCATATTAACTGCTCTTGGAAACGGCGAAGAAATATAGCAAAAAAATAGTTTATCAAAAATATACTATAATATGCTTCTATATCCACTTAAAAATATCATTGTACATACATATATTGATATTAGAATTTTTACGGAAGATAATCAAACTAATAACAAAAATTGTACGCATTTTTTACCAGGATGGGCACGTAGGTTTGAATTTTGTTTCTGAGGAGGAGTGCGATTCCTTTTATAGAGCTGTGGACACAACAATTGAGACGAGAAATCGAAAGAAATTAGGTTAGAGCTCTGCTTTACGCCAATTTTAAAATAGTTTAATATAAAAATGTCATAAATATTTGTATTCAATATTTTATGCAGAAAAACGGAACCGTGCTAAAGCACAAGCAGCCCCAAACATTCCCCCGCCGGTTAATAGGGACTCTACGAGACCAACGCTTGCGATCAGTCAAACGACAACGGACTCTAGCGTGCAATTGAGAAACCATCCACAAAAAATTAATTCGGTTACACTAACTCCTGGACCTAACCCGGTGGCAGCATCAAAGAATTTTCTCAGCAGTAGTTTTGGTCTCTCAGGCTCATCATCCGGCAAGGACAAGAAGAGAAAAGTTACAAAGGCTGATATAAGTACACCGACAAATTTTGTGCACATAAGTCATCTCGGTTGGGACGCAGATAAGGGTTTCGATATAACGGGCAATGAGAATGATGAAGTACTCACAAGTTTCTTTGCCAAAGCTGGTGTATCTGAAAATGAGCTGAAAGATCGTGATACGCGTGCATTCATCTACGACTTTATTCAGAGTAATAATGTGTTAGCATCAGTAAAATCGGAGCGCGTTGAATCGCCAAAATCTACTGCTCCCGCTGTGCCTCCACCTGTGCCAAGCCGTCACCAGCATGTAAGTTAAAAAAAACATGAAACGGTTCTTAATATAAATAATAATATTTACAAATGATTAAATCGCGATCAGCACCAAAATGGTTCAACTGTAAGCCAAAGAACTGCACCACCACCACCGCCTCCGGCAAGACAACCGCCTCCTCCGGTGCCCACAACAGTGCCAGGTGCGACACGTGCACCAGCACCACCCACTAGACCGCCACCCATAAACGTTGCTCCACCCCCACCAGCACCACCTCAAACCATAGTGGCTGCACCAGCCACAGCAGTAAGTTTCCCAACAATTTCCCCCAAATGTATTTTGGTAATGTTTTTTTTTAATTACAGCCACCTCCTCCACCGCCGCCGCCTCCACCACCACCACCGGCAATAACAGAATCACCATTAGCAAATACGACTGATGCACCGGCGGTAGAAACAAAGCGACCAACAGCAACATTGCCAGTTGTACCAGACGTTCGGAGTGCGCTCCTGGAGAGCATACGTAAGGGCAAGACATTAAAGGTATTTAAAAATATTAAAGTCATTTTATATATGTAAATAACCGTTTTCATTTGAATGGTTGCAGAAAGTAGATACGGCTGCACTAAGCACTGGCAGTGGGGATTCTCATAGTGATCTTATGTCCGAAATTCGCGGCGGATTTGAATTGAAGCCGTCACATGATCGCACGCCAGCTAATCGCAATAGCGATGACGCCACTGGTCCCGCCGGTAGTGATGCTCTGGCAGTCGCTTTAAGACGAGCATTGCTCGAACGAGAACGCGTCATGCAGCCGTCAGATGATGAAAACGACGATTCGTCTGGTAATGACGATGAATGGGAGGATTAAATGCTAAATTGTATAAGTAATTTGCAATAGAGTTGTGATGTAAGCATCTGTACGTTAACAATGAAAGAAATGTATAAACGATGAAAACGAATGCATTATAAAGTTCAATATTTCATTGATATTTCGTTAACTAATTAAATTATATCTAATGTATCTATGTATACATCTGTTACAGCGATCTACCATATACATATGTACATATGTATAATTACATATTTATACCCTGAAATTATAATTTGTCGTTTGTAACATCCCGAAAGAAACGTCATAAAACCTGTAAAGTATTTGTATGGTATATGTAAACGATCAGAATGATTAACTCTGTATGTACGCAGTATTTGAGATATCGCTCTGAAATTCTGCACACGTTTCTCCTAAGAAGATGCTCATTTTTCGGAATCGCCTCATAGTGATCTTATAAAATATAGCTGCCATACAAACTGCACTACAGCATATACATAACTTTCATAAAAACTGATTGATCAAAATCCAGTCTTTGTATGCAAAACTTTTGTATTTGATATTCTTGAAATTTGGTATGGATTATTGTCCTAGACAACGGTACAATTTCCTAAGAAATTGTTTAGATCGGTTCGGTATAGCAACAGCTGCCACACAAAGCCCAATAAAAATCATACTTTAAATTTTATTATATCCTTGTAAAAAATGCTCCTGTGAAAGGTATTATGACTTCGGTGCTACCGAAGTTAATTTTTTTTCTTGTTTTCGTTTAATTACTGGTTTCTGGAAATTGGTAATGCCATCAGAAATAATATATTGAATAAAAGAAAAATTATAACTAAGGTGAGCGTAAATAAAGTTTAGTTTTAGTTTCAAATTATAATTTCCTGTCATTTTAAAACACATGACACAGCATTGGGTTTATAAGCAATAATGGGTTGTCATTGCAATAACGTGCCGGCCTTTTGCAGCATATTTCTTAAAAAAAAACACTAGCTTACATACATAGTACAGATGTAACTTGCATATCCTTGCTCAATTAAAAGTTTAATTCTTTACCACTAAGTAGCTAACGTTAGTATAAAGATATAAAAATATTTCTATTTATAAACAAATCCAAAACAAGTGATAGACTTAGGGAATGTTTCTTGGAGTGAAACAAAGTTTAACTTGTATAGCATAACAAAAAGTCGACTTGAAAACTATAAACTATTGTACAAAATTAAAATATATAAATAGAAAATGTGAAACTAAATCTGAAACATAGTAAACCCAATGAAGTGGTGAAGGGAAGTTTACGCGTATGTAATCGTATGTTAGTTAGCAAGATGCATTTTTAGTACTTTTACAATTGGGAAAATATACAAGAAGACCAAAAGAGAAAAGTTTTTAGGGTCTAAAATCGTACGATCAGTACATGGACACTTCTTAGCATAATGCAGAATGAACACATAGATATGTACGTAGTACAATTAGTTCTGATTTATAAGAAACGTTGAAAAGAGCAAAACCGAAAAACTTTAAAAACATTATTAAAGCCAGTTAATAAATATTTTAAGATTCTTCTTTTCAATTTTCCATTAATTACGTGCGTCTGTATTTTTCGATTTTGTTATTCCTCTAGACGTTTAACATATCCGAAAGCACAGCTTTGAGTGACTGATTAATCAAACAAATAACTTAAAAATACTATTTAATTTGACTTAGGCGTTCATCGAGGGTATTTGAAACT
Source organism: Bactrocera dorsalis (assembly GCF_023373825.1). Taxonomy (NCBI): domain Eukaryota; kingdom Metazoa; phylum Arthropoda; class Insecta; order Diptera; family Tephritidae; genus Bactrocera; species Bactrocera dorsalis. The sequence continues at coordinate 48,521,402 of NC_064304.1, read as the reverse complement.
TTGAAGCAAAAAAGCAAATCCTTGAAATCTAAAAGAGTTTTATTTCAAATATAATTTTAAATACCATATATGTATATAGATCATTGGTGTGCCAAAAAGTTATTCATAGATTTTTAAAAATTATAAAAAATGTACAAATAAAGTAAATTTTGAAGCTAAGTCAAAACGACTGGAGGCAAATGATCTTTATGTGGAGATCAGCTTCAATTCCACAAGAACAATAATTACTTCACTTGCAACTATATATGTATATATGACACCTGTGCATATACATATGAAACATGTGAAGTTTTTCGAAATTCAAATACATTATCTTTTGCGTTTATAGGTACATATGTATGCATTTGGTTAATATTTGAAATTCTTACTTACATCAATAATTATATGGAATTATTTTTTGCCAATATCAGTAAAGCAATTGTGATCGTGAACTTCATTGAAACAGACCAGAATAAAACTGAGCTAATATTAAATAAGTATACAGCTATAAAGATGCACCCTGTATACAACGTAGAGCAATTAAACTCGAACAAAAGCAAAATTTATCCACACAGATTCAAAGTAAAAACTAAAAAAAAATTAATTAAAATTAGTAAAGAAGCAATACTACTAAATGTATATATACATATATACAAGCATGCACACTCAAACTTATATGTACATAAAAATTTATTTGCTTTTGAACTCTAGATGTATAATTATTAAGTGAAAAATATAAGTTGCAGTTAAAAAAATATCACTTTTTTGGAAGTTTTCGCTAGAGTCGGTTAATTTAGTACCAATATTAACCATTATCTCATATAAGTTAATATAAGTTACTTGGTAACAAGAACGCATTTAATGCAAACAATTAGTCATTTCTTTAGAGTGTAAAGAATTAGTTGCATGTATGCATAATATTTGATAAATGTCAACTTATGTCATTAATTCATATGGCAGACTATTATTACATATTGATTTAAAAATAAACACCAAAATATTGTTTTGGTGAAATATATTTTCAAATGAAACTTCTAAGATTATTAACATATTTATTACAATTATATGTATGGCTAACCAAGTTAAAATATAATAAATAAAAAGATATTAAACTTACCAAAGATATCCTACTGTTTTTTTTTTTAATTTTCAAATATATTGTTACGAATTTACTCTTGCTAGTTTACTTTGTTAGGTTCGTATCTCTGGATTGACAAATAAAATCAACACTGTTTAATTTAATTCAACAACTCTTTATTTCACAACTCGTCTACACTATAGCAGTTTACTCTTAGCACTGATTGATTACGTTGGCGCTGCCACGGCTTATATAGACACGCACTTCTTGCTGATGCCGACGTGTCCTTCTAGAATATTGCGTCTGGAAATTACCAGAACATAATGCTATACGGCGCCAGACGCAAGCAGACAGCCGCGGCGCCAGACTCGGTAATTGTTTAAGTAGACAAGCAGACAGCCGCGGCGCCAGATGTCTACAACAAGACAAATTCTATTCCATATACCTACAGCTATTGTTCATAATAAGGGATGCATAAAGCAATACAAATACAACTTAATACTACTTTTTGTAACAATATATTAAGCCAAAGACTACTAAACCCTAAACTTTCCGTTCCCACGACGGTCGAATTTTTTCTGCTCCAACGACAATAACAACAAATCCTAAACTCTGGGTTTAAAAAGCCTTTAACAATTGTTGGCTAGAGTTTTAAATTATTATTGCCCAAAAGATTCAAATCGAAGTCGATACAAAATCGAAGGTCAGGACTTAGAATGTTACGCCAGTTTATTTACCAGTAAATTATTTTATAATCTCTTTTCGGTGACCATCACTGATCCTGGGAAATAATATAGTGCCTTACCTCTGTGAATGGAAGTCACCTTGTCGTGGTGCATGGGTTTAAGTCGCAAGGCATACTCGCTGTTCATGTACAGTATCGGACAAAACATTTGCAACTAAAGCGAAGTTCTAGATTTTTTGTCGTACAATGCCATTTTTCCTTCGAATTCCTTTTTGTTTTTAAATTTAGAGCATTGTTGTTACATATTTTGCAACGTTTATCGCGATCTTTTTTATTTTGCCGGCTATATTTGAAAACAATTTCAAGTGTATGCCAATCCACCCCGACAAAACAATTGCAACTCTGTATTGTTCATATCTTTTCTTCTTTGTTCGTTTATTTTTCTAACGGTGTTGAGTTTGAATTATTTAGAACATTTACTGAGCATACTTTCTGCTCTGAATTTTAGCGAAAACACGTTTTTATTTTAAATGTTTTTACAAAAAAAGTATTGGCTCTAAATAAATTCGGCGAAGCACTCCGAGCACGTATTTTTGGTGATTATAATAACGGTGTAAAATTCACAAGTCATCAATCTCACAAATAATTTCGAACTTTATTAGGAACAAAACTGTCGTAGTGCATCGTGAACGTCGACCAAGAAAAACTGGCAGCTCAATTGTAAGAGAGATAAAAAATATCAATTTTAAATATCCGCAGTTGGTAAAGGAGCTTGGGTTACCAATCTACTCAAGAACGGTCGCTCACCGTCTAAATAACGCTGATTTACACAGTTACCGACCAGCGAAGGAACCGCTTATTAGCAAACGTAACCAACTAAAACGATTGTGTCGCTTCATCGTATTAATGGTAGCAGATACATTATGGAATCCGTAATGTTGCCACATGGTGAATGGGAAATGCCACTTAAGTGGGTCTCCCACCAGGACAACGACCCGAAGCATATGGCATAGGTCCTAAAATCGTGGTTACAGAGGAATAAAGTGGATGTAAAGGAGTGGCCTCCACAGTCCCCAGACCTTAATCCCTTACAAAATTTATGACAAATTGTAAAAAAAAAGAACTGATCGCAGTAATGTGGCAAATACTGATCAGTTTTTTCAAAGAGCCCTGGAGGCATGGAGAAATATACCCCAAACCATTGTTGATAACCTTATAGCTTCAATGCCACGGCGATGCAAAGCAGTTATTGAGAGTAATGGATTTGCTACAAAATACTAAGTTTTTCTTTTATTTTCTTAAAAATAGTGAAACTTTTTCTTTGAGTTGCAACTGTTTTGTCTTATTGAATATATGTATGTAGATGTTATATCGTTTTTTATATACATTAAACAAATAAACCGAAAAATATTATTAAATTTGCTTTGTTTACCTTAATTAACATCTAATATTTAAAATAAAATTAAAATAGTAGGTCTCTGGCAATTATTTTCTGTGTAATAGACAATATTTTCAAAATCATATTTTAGTTTCAAATGTTTTGTCCGATACTGTAGATAGTCATCACCATCAAAACAATAATTGCTAATGTTTGTATTACGAATTTATTAGTAATCTATATTATGCAATTATTAATATTTTTGATACAATTTGATTACAAAAAAATAATGTACTTATAATGCTTTTCACGTATGTATTTAATTTACAAATTGGCAATATGGCATTGCTATATGCTAGAAAGTTATTTTAACATACATTTCATTAAAATGTGCCTATGGTGCAATGAAAAACGCGCCATTTTTGGAGCACGTAATGCCTTCAACTTAATATTCATAAAAATAATATATATCCAGTTGGGCCTTTAGAACCAATTGCCACATAAAAATTGTTATATACATATTTTGTGTATATAAGTATATGCGAAAATAAATCCTACTCTGGTAGAGTAGATTGAGCTCATAATTATACACCATGGTTCATGTAAATAACATGTTTACGTAATATAAGCTTAATTTTCTTACCTAATTTAATAATTCAGCTTAAGTGCTACATTAATCAACAAAAAACTGAAAGCTATAATAAATATATAAGTATAAATCCTCTGACAAGAATTAAATAGTACATACGTATTTTTTATACTTAAAAAAATGCACATGATGGTTAAACATATAATACAAAATAAAAGCTAAAACATACCTAATTACACCACTACTTTACTGAATAATAGCGAAAACCAGCTGGTGTGAACGCTTCAAGCCCAACTAATAAAAAATATCAATATCCTAATTCTAATTGAACTTCCGACTCTTTGTAATTTTTTCACATAGTACCTAACCCTTATTGTTTAAAATGTAAATTGTATGTATGCCTAATTTATTTCTATTTTCATGTTATATCAGTTGTTTTTCTATCGCTGGTATCTGTAATGTTTCGTCTATCGGCGTCATTGTCGCTAGAATTGGCCGCATTCGAGCTCGCAGTTGTTGTTGAGGCAACATCGTCTTGTAATTCGCGCTCAATATTTGCATTATTGTTATTTTCGGCGATTTCATTAATGTTACTCTCATCCATCAAGAATGCATTATTGATGATTCTGCTTTGACTTGTTCCCTCAATACTGTCATTGGCACTATCACAGCATTCTAGTTGGTTTGGTTGCAAGATCATGTTTGTTCTTGTTGGAACGTCAGGATGTGGTTCTTGTCGCTGCATCTGTGCTTCGGCTACGCTTTCATTCATAAGATTTTCGGCCTCTTCAACGTTTTGTATTGGCGCATTCAATGTAATGGATTCATCAACACCAAGTAACAATCCTTGGATGGCTTGTGCCTCGACCACTTCTTGGTTAAGAAGATTCTGCTCTTCTTCAACTAAGTTCTCACCCATCAGTTCAACCGGATTGTTCTGCGCAGAATCCAAAGCAATATTTATATTCGAATTTAATATCGTTTGTGACGAACTCATGACTGATACGTTATCTACTCGAACATCAGGAAATGGCTCAGCATCAAGAAGCGCATCTTTGTTTTGACTTATCTCAATGCTCATCGACTGTGGTTCTGGATGTGTATCAATGATACCACTTCTTAAATCACTACGTTCATTGTTTCTTATATGTCTGCTTTCAAAAACATCCCCGACCTCCGTCAGTTGCCCGGCAAACGAAAGTGGAAAATTGTCGATCAACTTATTATCATCTTTTGAAAAATTATCAAAACTGGTCGAACACCCAGCAATGACACTTGCAATTTTTAATGCTGGCATTTCAACAACAAGTTCTTTCGCACTATGCGAATACTTTATTTCATCATGGGGCGTAGCTGTAGCATTTGTTTGCGGGAATCTCTCAGGCAGCCCACCGTCGGCTTGACTGTAAATGTTTGTTATCATTAATGGAGGTGCTAGTAAATCTTCATTACTCGGTTGTAACATATCAGAATTCATTAGCAAAGCACTTGCGGTAGGCTCATTTACTGAAGTAGTGATATTTAAATCGCACTCCGATTTCTTTTGTTCGTCGCTTCTGCTTTCCATTGACTCTCTCATCGATATATCGTCAATAACTTCATTTCGTGGTTCCGATATCTTAAGCGTACATGCAAACTTATCTTCAGAAGCGTGCATATTTTCACTTGACTCCTGAACCTCTGTTGCTAACAGCGGCGGCATGTCGAGTTCACGATACTCGCGTTTTTCTTCTTCTACTTTTTTAATGCCTACCCAATCATCATCATTGCCATCATCTTCCTCATCTTCATCGGTTTCTTCATTATACATACTATCCGAGTCCTCATCGTTTTCAGAATATTGAGATTCTTCACCATTTATTCGATTTCCGTTGGGTATGGCATTTGCCACGATATGTGTATTTGTCATCTCGACGTCGGACACATCAAGATCTTTTTCTTGTTTGATTTGAATAGTTGCGAAGTCAATATTATTTAAATATTCCTGCTCAGCCATCTCTCTCACGGATAATTGTAATGTCTCTGCCGCGGAAGAATTTGTAGCTGACTCATACGCATTAAATATATCCTCATAACCACGATCAACTGGTTCAGGTTTAATTTGAATTTGGGGAAGATACCCTAAATTGCCTTGAGAAATACTACTGTCGTTATTTGCGCTTATCTTATTAACTCCTGACGTAGACTTGTATGCCTTTGCGGTTCGCGCTGGTGTCCCAATCTTCTGTTCTGTACGTTTATGTTTAACAACGTTCTGTACGCTTTTCTCAAGTTTACGTTGTACCATACTTGTAATTGGGATATTAGAATTTGAATTTTCACTATTACAGTCTGATTCTCTCTCAATTTCACTTCCTTGTTCATGTTCCATCTGCACACCACAACTAACGTTAGTGATTTGAAATAAGCGGTCTAATTCAGCTTTGTTTGGTTTAATATCCTCAACTTCGCCTTCAACACAAGTAGGTTGTGCTGTCGCTGCTTCACTAGATTCATCATTAGCCTTGCCTTGGGTACCGGACTCGATATTATCGCTAAATTCAACGCCACTTGAAATTGCAGATATTTGGAATTGCGGTATTGGAATTGTGGTCATGACCGTTGGCTCTAGATGTATCGCTTCATTATTTTCTAACTTATTACTCTCATATTCCTCGTCAGTTTCGTCCAGTTGCTCTTGTTTTACAGACCCTAATAACTTTTGATTTAACAGAGTACCACCAGCAGCTTCAGATTCGTTGTGCGCAGTCCCATTCCCAGACAAAAGGTCATTTTCATCCAACTGAAAGTTAATAAATCGTATTACCATTTTTTCATATTTAACTTCAACTGTTTTCAACCTTTTGTTGTACTTACCCCCTTATCTTTACTACGCATCGCATCTTTCCGTTTTTTCTTCTTCTTTTTCTTTTCTACTCGGACACTTTGGTCTTCGACAATCGATGAATTTAATGTGCCATGTTCTTTTTTGATTTTCAATTTTAATACTGGCATTTTAGTAGTTGGAGCTAAATTATCATTGTCTACGTCAATCACTTCTTGCTTAATGTGCATAGCACTTTGAGCAAAACATTCCTCGGCTGGTTCACGTTTGATTGCTACGTCAGCTGTTTCCCCTTCACCATCATTTTTCGAATCATCATCATCATGCTCGTCATCATCATCATCTCCATGATGAAAACCGTCATCGTTGGTCATATCAGCCTCCTCCGCTGTGTTGGCAGTTTCATCGGATGGTGCTGGTGTTTCGGAATCAATTCCTACATGAACCTCTGGCTCATGCTTAATGCTCACCAGTACATCTAATGTTGATTTTAATAAGTTATCTACCCTTTTAAGATCTTTTCGAGAGACTCCTTTTTTACTGCCCTTTTTTCCGGACATTTTTCCATCGTCAATTTGTGTTCCAGTACCATCATTGGTATATTCTGTTGTAGTACAACCAAGACTAGCAGCCAGAATTTCAGGGGTCGAAATACGAGTTAACGACACGATTGGCGTCATTTCCAACGATATGCCAGCGTTGCGAGCAAACGCTTCGGCAGCAGCGGCCTCTACTTCGTTTTCATTTTTAATACGAATTGTGGATTCGGCTGCAAGAGCAGCGACTGGTATATGCTTTGAGTAATTCAAATAAACTTTTGCACAATGAGCTGCATGTCGCTGATACTCAACCTCATTACGTAATTGGCGATTACAACCAGCACACTTTTTAGTCCGTACTGCACATGAATGTGTATTATAAAGAAAGTTCGTTAAAAAAGTGTGATGACATTGAGGACATTCACGATCAAGCACCCACAAATTTGGAGGAATTTCCACAGTGTGATCCCGTAGATGTCTGTTAACAAGAAGTACTTTTAAAATCAAATTTGTTTTATGAAAAAATACCTATATATACCTTGAATACGCATAGGAACTTATCAACGATTGGCCACAATGTCCGCATATGTAAGGCGTTTTACTTAACTTATGCCATAACTGATGACTTTTGATGTCGTTAGTTTTTTTTATAGTTTCATTGCAAGCGGTGCAAATATATCGTGGTATGTTTGGTGTATGTACTGCCCCAATATGTTGATCTAATTTTACTTTGCTAATAAACCCTTGATCGCATATATTGCACACATGTCGAAATTTCGTGTTATGGGTATTCGTAGTTGTTGGTTTCTCCATATCCATGGGTTCTTCTTTTCTGCGAATATTTAGAAATATAATTACTATGAAATCTATACGGTACAATTGTTTTCTTCATAATTGAAAATTTCATATTATATTTTAGATAATCCATTAACAAACATACTTCTTTTAATACTATATATTGTTATTAATACATAATTACATTTCTTCTTTAGGCTTTAAAGTTTTATCAACTGTTTTCCCAAATTTGCCTTTCTTTTTTGTGTCTGGTGGCTCGCTTAAACGTTGCTTTTTATTTGTTAGCATTATTGGGCCGGTTTCCCGCTTTATTTCCGTTGTTTCCATTCTTGCAATTATCTCATCTGATTTTCGCTTACGTCCACGTTTTACACCAGATTCCTCTTTTATATCAATACTAGGTTTAACATCTGCATTAACGATCTAAAACATAAACACTTTAAAATTATGTTTCAACTTCTGTAGTTTTTACCTTTTTCTGAGCCCCGCCTTTCAATCCGAGTAACTTCCTCGTCTGAACATCTGTGGCATAACACATTTCACGAAATTCATAAAAATCATTGATTTTATCCACGCAGAGTCCACAAACACTTTGAGGCATTCTATCATCCTTGCAAACCTAAAATAACAATTGGTCAACTTATTTCATGTAAGACAATTATACATGTATATCGTTTACTGTAATGCCAATGCATTGAATAATTTTTTGGTGCAGTTTTAATTCGCCGTCACAGTCTACCGGCTCCTGATCTTCTGTATTAGCATCCAAAATGTCGAACTTGTCCTCTCTATCGATTCCACAAAGACGACATATTTTATACAAATTCGCCTTCAACGCTTTATCTATCTTGAATGCAAACGACATTCTCACACAAACCGAGGTTTTGTTAAGAAGTTAAAAAAAATAGCTCTCGGGTTTACCCAACATAAAGGACTAATGTAGCTAATTATTTTACAATCAATAACTGCGTTAATATATTTAGTAAAAAAAATCTTTTACTAATCAAGTATTGTTTAACAACAAAACAAAGGATCGGTCAAAAAATCAATTCTATTAAGACATTTCCAATTAATTTATACGAAATAGTGAAAATTGGAAACACCACCGCACACGAAAAATTAGACTCTCAAATTGTCATTACAATTGTGAACTATTGTATAAAAGAAGAAGCGTTAGACAACAAACCCAGGGTATCCGTTAGTTTTTATAACTTAAAATTATGTCTTTACACAAAACATTCGATAAGTCGATTTTCAACATTATAGAAAAATTGGTTTCCAACCCAACTGCATTTTGGTTGAAATTTCAAAATTCGGTAATATGGTAAAAAAAATTTCGGTTGAAGAATTGCCAGTGGGGTTGATTAAGTATCAAAAAAATTTCAACTGCTAACAAGCAGTTCAAGTTAAACATTACTCAATTCATTTAGGAAAAATATTAATTGAAAATTGGTAATTTATAATGGGAAATTATAAATTTCAATCTTCACTTGAACTTCCCTAACTTGAATCCCCATTCGACTTAAAGAGAGTTACGGAGGGAAAATTATATGATATTTGGCTTCGATTTATAGAAGTTCGAGTTATGGAATTTCAAATCATTTTAATTAATCATTACGTACAATACTATTCATACACGAACAATTCGTTTAGCTAGTGAAGCCAAATACTAAAACTGAATGAGGCAAGCAAAAATATCGATATATTAAAATAGATGGGACCGTGAGACACTTCCATCATAAAGAATCGAATATAGTATTCTTAGGAATATACTGTTTGAGTATAATTTAATTTGTGAAGCTTCAGTTGCTTTAGTTCAAAGTTAAATATGTGTCCAACACTCTCAGAGCCATATTGTTTTCATCCATTTGGACGACGGGATGATGACATTGAATCACAATAATCCTTGAGAGAGTACTTTACTTCTCAATTGCCTATTTAGTCCGAATTAGCACCTGTTGGCAAGAGTTATTCAGCGTTGGATTTAGATGCTGACGTTGTTGTTGGTGTTAATGCTGGTTCCGAGATAGATGAAAGTATCTACGACTTCGATATTATAACTATCAACTGTGACGTGGGAGTCAAGTCTCGAATTCGACGACTGTTTCTGTTGTGTATCGTTCCCTACCAGACCCCTTTGCTTCGCTTCTTTACCTTATTCAGGCTGAAGATAGCAGAACTAACGCCGCAATTGTTGAGGCCGATGATTTCATTTTTATCATCGCAATATAAATTAAAACTAATGTCCATTTTAATAAATTTTTATTTTATTTTATTTTTTTTTTTTTTGGCAACAGCAATTTTTTTTTTTTGAAAATCGTAATAGCAAAAAAGAAATGAATCAGTGAACATAAAACCAGAGAACGTAAAGTCAATTGTTTAATTTTCTCTACTCTAGTCACAAAATACTATCTCAAATATGTAACCTGATAGAAGTAGGTCACAAAATTAATAATAAATAATATTAATTTACTAATAACTCTTAAGAGTTCTTGTTTTCCATTTTGAATATACTGACACATCATTTATAGAGATCATCATCGAATGTTGGTTTTATATTTTGAAAACTATTCAAAACCTTAAAAGTTAAAAAAACGTTATCAATAAATTTCGTAATTATTGTGACTCAATTGCGTTGTAGAAATTTACGGTACGATACAGTCTTAAGTATCCAAATTTGAGATTTTATCAGCGCGATTTTGTAAGCAGTCTCTAGTCACTATTTGAGAGATTTTGATATAAAGTCTCAATTTGGGACTAGTTACTATTCAATAAACCGTCTCTATCGTTAGTCTCAAAATATTGTCTCTAATGATAATTAGCAGGTCACAAAACTAATAATGTAGCACTTTTATCGATTTCTTTGTATTTCGTTAATAAGTTATTCCAACTTTTATTTTTCTCAATTTTATATTTATCACTTTTCGGTTGCCAAATTGCCAATTCATTTTTTATAAGATCAATAAATTCTGATACCAAATCTTTATTAATGGGGGCGCCTGCTTTAGAAGCTTCAAACAATCGATTTTTTTTTTTTTGCTTAAATCTCTTTAAAAATTATCTAAGAATATTTCCCCAAAGTTATAGATTGGAATTTGAAATATTGTCGAAGCTAGAAGGAAAAAGAAATATATGAGCGCTTGGGCAAAAAGCGAATACTTTGAAGCGCGATTTCTCGGTTTTTAATTTTTACGATTATAGATAGAAATAGAAAAAAAACTAAACGTCGTATGGAATTAGGGCAAAGTTTATTATCATTGGCATACAATTATCTTCTATTTAAGCTAAAAAAAATTAAGTCAAGTTTGAACATATTTTTAAACAACATAAAGTACAATTTTTTTGTCAAAAACCACTTTTTTATACTTTTTTTTTAATTATCTTAGTTTAACTAGAAGATAAATTATTAAAAAATATGAATCTTTTTGAATTTTTTGTTTCCGATAGAAATTGCGAGCTGCATCCTGCCCGCCGTCCGAAAAATGCACATGCGAGACGCATCGGGCAATTGCTTCCCACAGGCAGAATAAAATTTGTGAAAGATGTTCAAATATATAACTATAAAGCCTAGAAATTTCAATTGAATCAATTATTTCTTTCCCTCCCAAAAATATCCTTAAAAAAATCGATTGAAGCTTCTAAAGCAGGCTCCCCCCTTAACACTTGCCATTGTTCTTACGCGATCTTCACTGTTCGGCGACATGAGAGAAATGAGGTTTTGTGTGCACACAGCGCCATACACGACACACATGTGCGCATACCGATGGTAAAAAATCAAACGCAACACCCAAATCAATTTTCGCGAACATGGATCGGTACGCGCACAAGCCCATACACGAGTAAGCCGCATGCGCACACATACCGATCGAACGCACTTGTGTGTCGTGTATGGGCACCTTAAGCAAGTCTCAAGTCACTATTTAAGACAAAGAAGTAAAGTCTCAATATTGTGTCAAATTTGTGACCTGACAGTTAGCAGTTCACCAAACTAAATAGAATTTTTGTTTGACATGTTGTATATACTGAACGGAGGTCATTATAAATATTAATCGGTTGTGGTATTTTGTATATATTTTAAACAATTTAAACACGAAAAAGTTAAAAATAAATCAATTTCACTAAATTTCGTTAATATTCTGAAATATTGTCAACATATATATGTATTTATTTCTATTGGTAATTATGATTTTTGACTATGTTATAGAAAATTTAATATTTATTAGCGACATATTTATTTCCATTCAAGTGTAAAAACATCTCTGAATGATGAAATGTAATAGATTTTGTGACTGGCACTTACAGAATAGCAAAATCGTCTCAAGTCTCAAAAATTGTCTCTAACTCAAAATCTCAAATTTAGAGACTTGAAACTGTCTCACGTTACAGAATCCCACGGTTATTTTCATTCAGGTGGAAATAATGAATTGCAAAATCGGCTCAATTCGCAAAAATTGTCTCTTATCGAAAATCTCAATTCTATTGACTTGTAACTGTATCAAAGTACAGAATCGTCCGGTTAGTCTGACCTTGTCGGATCGATAAATTCACAAAATTTGATATTATATGGTAAATAGTTTATTAAATGACTTTACAAATATATCATCAAAAATGTTAAATCTTATTTATAGCGCGATTCTGTAACCAGTCTCTAGTCTCTATTTGACACATTTTGAGGCAAAGTCTCAATTTGAGACTAGTTACTATTCACTAAACAGTCTCTAGCGTTAGTCTCAAAATATTGAGACCTGGTAGTTAGCAGGTCACAAAACTAAAAAGAGCTCTTGTCTGCCATTTTGAATATACTGAATAGAGATCATCATAGATATTAATCGATTGTCGTTTCTTTATATATTGTAAGCAACTCAAACACGAAAACATGAAAAATAAATCAATTTTACATAAATTTCGTAAATATTATGAAACAAAGTCAACATATATTTTTATTTTTATTGATAATTATGTTTTTTGACTATGTTATAGGAAATTTAATATTTGTTATCGACATATTTATTTTCATTCAAGTGTAAAAACATCTCTGAATAATGAAATGTAATAGATTTTGTGACTGTCACTTACAGAATAGCAATATCATCTCAAGTCTCAAAAATTGTCTATAACTTGAAATCTCAAATTTAGAGACTTGAGACTGTCTCAAGTTACAGAATCGCACGGTTAATATATTGTTAGGGCTGTTTTCGATATAGTTGCTTGAAGCAAAAAATTTTCAAACAATACACATATGTATATTATTACATTATTACATCTATAAAAATACAACCCTGTCACTGACAATACATAAAAGTCTAGATTAGTTTTTTATTGCATAAAAGATGGCGTCCAAAGAAGATAACGTTTCTGATGAAAATTTAGGTAATTACACATAAAGTTAATCCGCACAGTTAATATTCGCTAATAAAACTACGTAGATTAGCATATGAAATTAGCGGTGGTAGGAGTTTACTTTTATAGGCAAACATTTTTATTTCCGTCTAGAAAATTGGCGCATTGATGTCTACTTGTGACATCTTAGTAAGATAAAAACGTGAGCCTCGTGAAGTTTGAGATAAAAAATAATATTAATTTTAAAACTCAAAAATTTCTTTGGTATTGCGGAAAAAGTATTCACTTATATGTTTAAATTTCAGGGCGACGAACGAGATCTGGAAGGAAAGTTGTAGCACCTCCCTTAAATCCAACGCCAGCGCGTTCGACTAGAAGAACCAAGCGAAACCTACAAGAGCAAGTTAGTAGTTATATATCAAAAATAATAATAGGAGTAATTTTATTACATTAATTCTTTTATATTAAAATTATAAATGATGAAAAAAAGCTTGTATTAGTGTAAGTGTGGCGAAGTTCCATTTGCACATGATTTGCTAGCGTAAAGATGATTTCAAGCAAGGGCCAACTGAATTAGTTATCAAACATTTTAATAATCGAACAAACTGTGAATTGATGTTAAAAAGTTTTTTATTTAGATTACAGAAACAGACGACGAGTTGCGGCAAGCTAATATAGAAAAGGAAGTAAATGCCGTTGAACATCATTCAGACGTTATAAAAGAAATGTTGGAAGAAGCAGCACAAGGCGTTATAATTGAGAACCCCAATGAAGATGGGAATGATTTAGTCTATCAAGAACAATTCGTGGAAAGTGAAGAAATAGTTGAAGAGGTTCCACAAGATGATGACTGTATTGTATATGAGGAACAAGTCATTGAGGAGGACCATCAACAAATTGATGATGATATTGAAATGTTCGCTGTTCAAGAGGAAGAACAAGTAATCACAGAAGCGCCCATAATAACTGATACAGGAATCGACGAAAAAAGTTCATCTTTTCCTTTCGGGCCAACTGGGGGACAGTCTGAGACTTCAGAGGATGTACAAAACGAAGATGGCACGAATGAAACTGGTGCTGTAGAAAGTTCATTACTGGCTTCTTTAGCTGGGGACAACGCGAATAGCTTGCCATCAGTTGGTGGAGGCGAAGAAAATGATGTCAAAAAGGAAGACTTCGAAGCAAAAGTTGCGGCAGTGGAGGCAAATTGTGAAAAAATGGAATCGGAAGATTCACTTTCTGAACCAGCAATAGCTGAAGATATTGGAAATGCCGCCGAAGGAAGTGATGCAACAATTGTAAATACGGAATTAGTTTCAGAAGATGAATTACCATTACCAACGAAGCCAGAGATAAATGACGCAGAAGAAGTTTCTGATGATGAACTTCCAGCACCCAAACGAGCTGAATTACCTGCCGATGCAGAAGTAATATCAGAGGATGAGTTACCCACTGCAACCTTGCAAGCAGAGAAGAAATCGCCTCCCTTGTCACCAGAAGCCTCTAATAAGAGCACTTTATTAGAGCCAACTTCTAAGGAATCAGTAGGTCAAAAAAGAAAAGCTGATGATGGGGATAAAAGTGATTGCAAATACGATAAACAGCGCAAAGTTGAAGAATCAAAGAAACGGAGCGAGGAACAATACAATCCAATGAGCCCAACATCAGAAAGTAACGACGCCACACCTATTTCCTCAGTGGAATCGAAGAAAAACAAAACAGATGTTAGCTCAGTAGGTAAGCATTTTAAAGGATCTAGAAAACTATACAACTTAGAATAGGTCAGACAAATATAGAACAGATCAAAAATGAATTACTTTGATTTTATGTTTTCAGAAAATGAGCACAAAGAAAGAAAAAAGGAGAAGGATCGGGAGCGTGAGAAAGAAAAAGAAAAGGAGAAGGAAAAAGAGAAAGAAAAAGAAAAAGAACGTAAACGACTACCCGATTTAGATAAATATTGGCGCGCAGTCAAAGAGGATCCTGCCGATTTTACCGGCTGGACATATTTATTACAATATGTAGACAATGAGGTACGAATAAGTTACAAAGTAATACGCATTAAATTAAATAAGATGGCATAGCTAATGAGTTATATAATTGATTTTAAACGCGCAGTCTGATGCCGAGGCAGCACGTGAGGCTTATGATGCATTCCTTTCACACTATCCATATTGCTACGGATATTGGCGCAAATATGCAGACTACGAGAAGCGCAAGGGTATAAAGGCCAACTGCAACGCGGTGAGTACTGATAACATTCCGTTCATGAATACATTTGCAATATGTTGTATTTTTCAATATGCAATTTATTATAATTTAATAAAATTTAAAATTAATAAATGAAATTACAAAAACAGAAAAACCTCAAATCGAATACAGGGCAGCGAACTTTTTAGTGTGTCAATGACAGTTTTCGGTCTTAAAATACAAATGTTAACTTACACTGTCACTTTTTAAGAGTATTATAATGATTATTCTTTTTGTGGGCGCAATAAGGCGGGTGATGATGATACAAAAATTCTTTTTGATATTGGCAATGGTTGTCTTACATCAACAAATATTATTTATCACGCGCAACTTTTGTTGTTTTGTTTTTTGTAACCGGTTACTTGTAAACTTAATCCATCCTAAATTATATGAGTATTTTATTATATGTGAAATCAGCAGAAATATATAGTATTTCCGTACTTCGGGGTATATGTAACTATTTATGTTTCTAAAGAAAGAAGAAATGAACCCTTTAATATTTTCTGTCAGCACTTCACTTAACTAAGGCAGCGAAAGCATTAATTTTGCTGAAATACATCACGTGCAGGCCATGCGTAAGTACAAATGGCGTTTTAATGAAGTATTTGTGAAATAAAATTATTTAAGTTATTAGGTTAAGTTAAATTAATGAAAATAAAATTTATGAAAAATTGATATTATTTATATATATTTATATAAAATCATAAATTCCAGCTTCGCAAACAATGTGCACTGGTGTATTGTTGAATGTGTGCGATTCCGTTTTATCCAATAGTCTCCAACTCCCTTTTTACAAATCTATTTTTCATTTCATTAAATAAAGATAAAATTGATGTTAATAACTTAGACTAACTTTTATTAACAAGTTAAATGGATATTTTTCCGTAAAAAATATCACAATTTTATAAAGTTATCTATCACATTCCAATTTGTTTAAACTTTTTAAGTCAGTTATTTACCCGTTCGATACACAAGTCCGAAATTTCTAATCAAAAACCATTAGCGTATATTTCTGTTCGAATATTTTGAACTTGATGATTTCACATTTGTCAAATTAGAATTTTTTAAGATCCATTTCCAATTTCCTCCTCACCTCTTCCTTGACACACTATAGTATACACGCACAATACGAAACTAAACAGAATCAAGCTAAGTATCTGTGGATTACATTTTGTCAACTAAACGTTTGCCAACATTCTTTCTTCTCTTTTCTATTCACCTCAATTAATGGTTTTGCGTGATCACTACGACTTCAAAAACATCAAATACTACAATCAAAATGCACAACAATCCACACGATATTATATTAATGCCTAAAATTTAGGTATTCGAACGCGGTCTAGAAGCGATCCCATTATCTGTGGATCTATGGATTCATTACTTAGCACATGTAAAAAGTAATCATGCCGAAGACGAGTCGTACATACGTTCACAATTTGAGCGCGCTATAGATGCATGTGGGCTAGAGTTTCGTTCCGATAAACTGTGGGACGCCTACATTAAATGGGAAAGTGAATCCAAACATTACCAAAATGTTGTTAAAATTTACGATCGTTTGTTAGCCATTCCAACTCAAGGCTACAGTGGTCACTTTGATAAGTAAGTATTATAATAATTAACGTGTTGAACATTTATGTACTCTAATTTTTATACGCTTGCAACCAGTTGCTACAGAGTATTATAGTTTTGTTCACCTAACGGTTGTACGTATCACCTACAACTAAGCGAGATAGATATAGGGTTATATATATATAATGATCAGGGTGACGAGAGAAGTTGAAGTCTGGTTGACTGTCTGTCCGTGAAAGCTGTAACTTGAATAAAAATTGAGATATCTTGATGAAACTTGGCATGCAGACTTCTTATTACGAAAAAAAGTTCGAGTTCGTAGATGTGCGAAATCGTGCCACGCCCACAAATCGCCATTAACCGAAAACATACATATAAAGTGCCATAACTAAGCGCTAAATTAAGATAAACAACTCATTTTTGGCGCGGTAGCCAAGGCCAGCTTTGGAAAAAAAACGTAACGAGTGGGTGTAGCCCCGCCCTCTTATAAGGTTAAAGTATACATCTCCTAAACCACTTAAACTACAACAACCAAATTCGCTCATCACGAAAATTATAAGAACTCCTACCAATATTGTGAAAATGTTCACTCCCTATATAACGGTCCTGTTAAAAACTACTAAAAGCGCGATAAATTAACATCTAAATACGCCAAAGACAGTTTCCAGTAAACAAATCAAGAAGAAATTAATATAATGGGATAAAACTTCGCACTAATAATGTCTTTAGTGTATGCCATATTATGATCAAAAATAGATATTAAAATCCAATAAAACTGTTCAAAACCCAAGGTACCGAATATTTAGACCCCGGCACTTATAGTTGACTTTTGATCGAAAATGTCAGTCAATGTGTGATATATATAACTGAAATTCAGGGATAATCCTTCTCTTATAATGGTATGTCTGTATGTCAAAAACGGGATGAATCAAACCAATACATCCCTTAGCCTTTACTCTATATGATTGATTTTACATCTTAAAGTATTTCCTTGGCTTTGATTTTTGCAAGTTGTAATAGTATAAAATGTTCGGTTGCACCCGAACTTAGCCCTCCTTACTTTTTTGTAATCATTTTGGGACAGACAGAGCAAAGGTCTTGTTATTGAAAATTTAGTTAGTCTAATGTTATTACTTTTAAAATATGTAATAATATTGTACTGCATATTTAACAATGTTAACAATTTCTTGCTAAAATTTGTATGGACATTTTGATTGGTGAAGGGTATTATAGCTTCGGTGCAACCAAAGTCTATGTTTCTTTTTTTGTTTTTCAAGTTTTGAAATGCGTTAGATTTAAAGATTCAATACATAATTCATCTAAATCAAAAGTGTCAAAATTGTTTGACATATCCAGATATAAAGAATCTGATTATCTGATTGTTACATTCGATTTCACATTCCAGTTTCCAAGACTTAATAAACCAGCACTCAATTTTGAGTACTATTAGCACAGAAGAGCTCAGAAAGATTCGCTTCGAGCTTCGTGAAAGCATTTCGTCTCGTTCTTCATCGTCTCGATCTAAGAGTCGGCGAAGTGTTTCAAAGGACAAGGAAAGAGAAAAGGACAGGGAAAGCCGTGATGAGAAAAAGGACGATGAGTTGAGCAGCAAATCACCAAATGCTAAAGATGCTGAGTTTATCACAGAAGAAATAGCAGCTAATTCAAATAGTGATGTCCTGGGTGATGATCGCGACACAGACGTTGCTAGCCATATAGATCTAGGCGATGTTAGCAACATCAGCGAAGAGGAGGAAACCACTATCAAAGACAAAGTTATATCAATTCGGCGCAAATTGCACAAAGCCACCGTTACAGCAGTGACCGCACGTTGGACGTTCGAAGAGGGCATAAAACGTCCATATTTCCATGTAAAACCACTCGAACGCTGTCAGTTAAAGAATTGGAAAGATTATCTTGATTTTGAGATCGAAAAAGGTGATCGTACACGAATATTAGTACTCTTTGAACGTTGTCTTATAGCGTGTGCTTTATATGATGAATTTTGGCTAAAAATGATTCGATATCTGGAAACACAGTTAGATCAGCCCGGCATTGTGGCCATTACCAGCGATGTTTATCGACGCGCATGTGAAATCCACCATCCCGACAAACCAAGCTTACATCTAATGTGGGCGGCATTTGAAGAGTGCCAAAATAATTTTGACCGCGCTGCCGTGGTACTACAGAACCTAGAAAAAAAATGTCCGAATCTGCTACAAGTCGCTTATCGCCGTATTAATGTGGAACGCAGACGTGGCGATATGACCAAATGTCGGGAACTCTACGAACACTATATAAATGCGGCAAAGAATAAAACAATTGCTGGAAGCTTAGCGATTAAATATGCACGATTCTTGAACAAAATTTGTGATGATCTCGATGGTGGTCTACGTGTATTGCGACAAGCACTAGAGAAAGATACGGCAAACACACGTGTTGCTTTGCAAATGATAGATTTAGTTCTACAGCGACCAAAAGTAGATGAAGATGAGGTCGTACTAATAATGGATAAGTTTATGGCACGGGAAAATATGGACCCGGAACAGAAAGTGCTCTTTGCTCAGCGTAAAGTTGAGTTTTTGGAAGATTTCGGTGGAACGGCAAAGGGTTTACAAGATGCTCAGCGCGCTCTCCAATTAGCATTAAGCAAAGCAAATGAAGCCAAAAAGAAACGGTGAGTACAGTTTAGTGCTTAGCATTTGTTTAATAACCGCTGGTCTTTATTAAATGTTTTCGTTTTTGTTTTTTTTTTTTTTTGTAGAGAATCAAGCCCCTCCCGAAAATCCTCATCGAACAGCAAAGAAAGTTCAATGTCAAATTCAGCTATTTCCTCGGCATACAATAATGGTACTAGCGCTACTACTCCGAGCTATAACTACAATTCCGCAAACTCGGCTTATTATGGACAACAAAATAGTGGGGCTTATACAACGCAACAATCCTACGATGGTTACTATAACCATTGGCAGTATGGATCTAATTATGGAAATTATGGGCAATGGAGTGGCTATGGAAATTATTATTAAATATAATTAATTTCTCGAAGATTCCTTTAACTACTCACGTTATCAGGCGCCTCACCACTTTTAACTAAATTGGTTATTAATGTTTAAAAATATTTTTAGTAATAATATTATCACTATGTGTAAATTTTTAAGATGTTCTGTTGACAAAGAAATACAAAATACATTTTATACACCTTATTCTTTTACATAATGCATTAAAATGACCCATATACTTGCATAAATACTGGTTGTTCATGTAAAAGAAGTCATTGCGCCGGCATGAATTACTTAAAACTGAAGCTGTGGACCTGATATGGGGACCAACTGCAAAGTATACATACTGGGTACGATGACTGCATAAAATGTCTAAAAGGAATGAATCCAATCTCTTCAACGAACATGATGAATTAATTTAAACTTTTCTTCAATATATGTAAAATTGGCACATTATATTCTTTAATTGTCGATTAAACTTTTCGGACACATATGTATATGTATGCACGCGCTTATTATATGATGATGAGTACACCTAAGAACGAATTTCAATTATGCATCTTCTGTCCCGTGCCCAATAGCATGCAATTATATCTTAATTTGAGCAAATGGGAAATAATAAATTTTAAACAATAAAAATAAAAAAAATATTGTTTTATTAAAATGTTTATGTGCCGAGATATGTAAATGCATCCATATTGCAGAACCGAAGTTTGCACAATAGGCTAGACCAATGTTAAATAAGCGTTCCTTGGCTTATAATGGCCAGTGTGAAAAGCGACAAATAACCGAATTTATCCCTTGGGAGATTGATTACGTTTTTAAACCTACTGAGTTTTTAAACATCCATTAGCACCTTGGTCTGGCGCATTCCTTGGAGTTGCTAATAATTTTCCTTGTCTACTCTTTCTTCCTTGCGGAGCGTCTCCTTTATGATATGCGAACCAATCGCAACAAAGGGTTCCGGGCCTACCATTTTAGTGGAAGCTGCGGAGCAGGAGAGCCTCGTCAGCCAGTTCATTTCCGGCTATAACCTTGTGACCGGGCGAAAAGGGGCAGTTGGTTATGAGCTGATAGGCTGTTCAGCCGTTCTGTACAGTCATCATTAGCGATTTAATCTCTTAACCAAAGATCGCTTTGAGAGCCACTTCACTATTGCTATATGCCACTACTTTCATTGCAATACGTAACTACGTTGGAGGTTTATCTCTACACACAGACTCATAGTGGTCCTGCGACTCCTGCACCATTTCTCTCCGACGTTTTCGAGTCGTCGGTGCACCACTTGATTGTGCTATCACGAAGCAGTAAGATGAGAATGAAATCTTTCCATACAGCCTTACTGCTAAGGGTAACTTTAATTGTGTAAAGTTTTCCCTTTTAGTAATACTATCTCTTGGAAGAAGAGCCAGTGGTATTTCAACTCTTAGGGCTTTCTTTTGCTGGGACGAGATTACCTTTTCGGCTCAAACATTTCTGCTGTCATTTCTGTTATTTGAAGCAATACATACTTGGCTGATTTATTGATTACTACGTTAAGCCGTGTGAATTCCAGCACGACTGTAAGTTCAAGTTTCGATACTTGCAGTCTGCGATACTTTTAAAGCCAAAGTCCGCGCCTCATACGTAATTTCAGTCGCACGGCCATAGTGTACATCCCCCTAATAAGAGTGCTTTTGTAACTTTGATTGATGTCAGGTTCACATGCTGACTCCTCCGTAGGGAGGAATCCAGCGTGAGGTCAAGATATTTGATCCTCTTAGTTATCTCCAATTCTTTGCCTTTGGTTAAGGTCGCGGCCTTGACTAAGTCGTCACCTCTGCCATCCTTGGCCTGCACAGCGACCACGTTCTGTTAGGAACTCTAAAATACAAAAGAAATCAATATTGTTACTAAATACTTTACAAATTTAGGTCTCTCGCTAAAGAGATCTCAGATTACATTGTTTGAATCCCAGATTACATTGTTTGGATTCCCTTTATGGACTAATGTCTCCTTTATAAGCAAGAACTTCTACCACTATAAGATCGGTTCCATGACGAACTGATCCTCATCTTCGCTGGCCCCTGCATTGCTATCCAACTTCTGTTGTCCATCCATAAGCTCCTGCGTGGGGGATAGCAACTCTCCTTGCTCGCCTGGCTCTTCCTTGGTGACCCCTCCATAACCCTAACAGTAGCAGCAGTGGCACCTACCTACAAGTTTCATGAGGTGGTTCGAACACAAGTGAATTTTTACAAAATATCTTCGATATTAAGTACATATATAAAATTTAGGAACTAATTTTTCATTGTTATTCATATTATTACATTGTGAGTGTACAACTCTTTATCTTTCATAATAAATTTTGTAAAAAAAAATCGTTGAAGTATTTTTCTGAATATTAAAAAACAGCGAAGATCGTTTTGCCGCCCCCAAGACGTTGCGCCCGGGGCGACGGCCCCCTTTTTGTAAAGCATAGAATAAAGATAAAAAAAAGCGGAAGGGAGATATTTGACAACCTAATATTGTGTTTACCGCTACAAAAGTTTTCTAACTTCTATAAATATTATTTTTTTGGAAAACAGGGACCCCTTCGGGAACTGCGGACACGACGAAATTAAGCTTCTTGAACTTTAACCATTTTGAAATTTAAAAAAAAAAATATGCTTCTGACCTATTTAGAAAGTGAATTATATAGCACATTTAGTGGTTTTCAACATAAGGTGAGGTATTGTAATAAGTTTAATGTACATACATATCTCTTAAACTACTAAAGCTACATCAACCAAATACCGCCCAGCACAATTATTATAAGAACTTCTACCAACAGTGTGAAAATGGATGACGGTACTGTTTGAAAAGCGCAACAAATTAATAACTAATGATGCCAGATAAATTAAATTTTACCTCCAAGATGGTATGAAAGGGCTTTATGGGAGCCGATGAAAAAATTGGACCACTTTTGAGTGAAATAATTTATCTCGAGATCCGACAAACGGATTTCGACAAAATTTAGACAACAACCACGCCTACTTCCCATGTAACACAATTTTAAGTGCCACTTGATTCTTTCATTTTTGCGTACATAAATCAAGAAGCAATTAATATAACGGAATAAAACTTTGCACGAAAAATGCCTTTAGTGTGTGCCACCTTACGACAAAAAATTGCCGAAATCCAACTAAAATTGCTCAAGCCCTTAGGTACTGAATATGTGGGCCCAGTACCTATAGTTGACCTTTGATTGGGGAATAAGTGAGATATAAAATTCAAATTCATGGATAATAGTTCTCCGACAATGCTTACTCTGTATGCAAAGAAGAGTTGAATCGGTTAAACACTCCCGTAGCCCCCATATACCTAATATAAAGATTTTCGAACTTCCTGGTGACTTTGTACCAGAGAACTGCAACGAGTAATAAATTTTTGTTTATACTTAAGTACTGATCCGTTACTCTGTCTGATTCTGTCAATTCGGTTCATGTACACGAAGCGCACCGTTTGTCTTCAAATCAGCGATAGAGAACAACTTTGATTCACTAGCGATCAGCTTATACCTGATTTGCTTATGAATGTTCCCATCAGCAGAAAATACCCAAAGTGATGCAAACCCATGCTTCAATGATTGAAATGATCGACAGCGCTCGGTTTGTATATCATCCCCCAAACAATGATTTAGTCGGGCACTTCTGTTCTATTTCAATATTCATATGTTATATGTATAATGGAAATTCTATCGAGTACATACATACAATAAATATATGTATGTATACTAGCTGACGCCGCAGCCGTTTTCCTGCGTGAAATTATATGCTTTGAAATGAAAAGAAAGTTGAATTTATCTTGTGTTGTGTTAAATAATTAATTTTACCAGCGGGTAGAGTTCTCAACGCTTTATTAAGATGAGTACCATCTGCACTAAGTGACAATCAGAGAAGAAGAGGATTCTTACACACATGTCCTCCGGTATTTATAGGAGTTCAAAGGAATTTCAAATACCGTAACTTCGAAATATGAATAAACAAAGATAGTAACAAACAGAAATGTATGATAAAAGAGAGATGAGAAATAGAAAGCTTAGATAAAACAGTATTGCCAGATCAGACTTAATGTTATTAGAAAATAAACTTAAAACTAACATAAATAATCCTAAACATCCTGCCCGGTCGAGTCGGTCGACTCGAAATCCTCCTTCTCAAGCAACAGACATAGTTTCTGGACGGCTCGTTTCATGTATCCTCTAGCGGTTTTCAACGTGACATTGCGGACCACTCCATCAGCTCCGGGATGTACTGTTGTCACTCGACCCAGACACCAGTGGGTTGGAGGCAGGTTCTCTTGTTTGACGAGGACGATATCATCCACCCTTATATTCCTCGTACGCCGAAGCCATTTGTTTCGTCTCTGCAGAATGGTTAGATACTCCTCACTCCATCGCTTCCAAAATCCTTGTTGTATTTGACGTATCCATTGCCATTGCTTCAGACGATTGCTAGGGATTTGTTTGATATCTGGTTCGGGAACCGCCAGTAGTGGAGACCCAATCAGAAAATCACCAGGCGTTAACGCAAGTTTCTCCTCAGGATCGTCGTAAAGTGGTGTAATAGGACGGGAGTTGAGACAGGCTTCTATTCTTACAGCCAATGTCTGCAGCTGACTGTACCACATGACCTGCGTACCTACGCTGCGTACCAAATGGTGCTTAGCAGATTTCACTGCCGCCTCCCAGAGGCCTCCTTGATGCGACGCACTGGGTGTAAGGAAATGCCAATGTGTGCCCGAATTGGCTAACGATCGCTGGTTATTCTCACCCTGCCATGCCGCAAGGTCTTCTTTCAAGAGTCGGTTGGCACCAACAAACGCTGTACCGTTATCACTATATAAATCCCGACAGGGACCGCGTCGGCTGACGAAACGAGTGAAGGCATCTAAAAAGGCTTGTGCCGATAGATCATCAACCACCTCAATATGTACAGCCTTGGTAGCCATACAAATGAAAATTGCGAGATACGTTTTGATAAGCGTTCGAGAGCGTTTCGTTCCGATACGTAGTGTGAAGGGCCCACAATAATCGACACCAGATGAGATGAACGGCCTAGCTGCTCTAATCCTCTGCCCGGGTAAGGAAGCCATTTGCTGCTTCAGAACTTCCCCTCTATGACGCCGACACACTACACAGTTATGGATGAAACCCTTGACTGCTTGCCTGGAACTCAGAATCCAGAAGCGGCGACGAAGAGTGTGCAGCATGAGTTGTGTCCCTCCATGCAGTGTAGATTCATGTGCCTGATGTAGTAAAAGCTTGACCAACGGCGTCGATTTCGGCAAAATAATAGGGAATCGTTGATCATGTCCTAGTTCGGCCTTGTGAATGCGTCCTCCAACACGTAGGATTCGGTTCTTATCTATAAAGGGATTTAAAGGCATTATTCGACTGGAAGATGCCAAACCTGAACTAGACTTCAATTGACGGATTTCATCTGCAAAATGCTCCTCTTGCTCTAAACGGATTATAGTGTATAGTGCGTCGTCTAGTTCCTGAGCACTGATAACCGGTTGGCGAAGGTGTCGACGGTTTCTTAACCAACGTAGAATAATGGCCACCGTTCCCAACAATCGAGTGATATTACTAAACCGTTCAGTTAACAGAATAGCATGTCCGTTCGGACGACGAGTATATAACGGATGTGACACGAGTGCAATCAACTTGTACGTATTTCGGTTTTCGGCGAGTAATATATCTGACTCATCCTCGCTGAGAGGAACGTCACTGCTGTCCAAATAGATCATCTCTGCTTCTTTAGGTCCATGCCACCAGAGTGGATGTGCTAGTAGCTCTCCAGGGGTGATGCCTCTACTGGCACAATCAGCTGGGTTATGAGCAGAACGAATGTGATGCCATCGCGTAGGGGATGTCAGCTCCTGTATTCTACGAACACGATTTGATATGAATGGTTTTAATGTTGTTGGATCCTTCCTCAACCAACATAATACGATAGCAGAGTCCGACCATAGATAGTAGGGAACGTCAACTAGTCCCAAAGAGTCCCGCACGTTCTGGAATGTGTTGGCAAGAAGTAGTGCTGCCGCAAGTTCTAGGCGTGGAATGGTAGTAGCCCTGAGTGGTGCTACCCTGGTACGTGCCGTCAGAAGAGTGAAACGTACAGAGCCGTCTGTGTGCAACGTCTTCGCATAAATCACCGCTGCATACGCGTGTGAGCTAGCATCGCAAAACCCGTGAAATGATGTTTCAATGCGTGGAATCATGCCCATCCACCGCTCGATTCGAATTTGACTAATCTCTGGAAGCTGTGCCCGATACTTCAGCCATTCGCGGCAAAGATCGTCAGGTAATGATGAGTCCCAAGATAGACCAGCAGACCACAGTCTCTGAATGAATATTTTCCCAGTTACGATAACAGGCGCTAACAATCCAGTAGGATCAAAGAGTCGTGCCACCTCGCTGAGTACACGGCGCTTCGTGGGTATCTCTCCTCTTTGACGTAGATCGAAGCTAAATAATAACTGATCCGACTGTGCGTCCCATCTTAAACCCAAAACGGAAGCCTCACCAGGATGGAAGATATAACTAGAAAGAGACTGCTCATTAGATAAACGCATCATCACCTGACTATCGTTCGAGTTCCATTTTCTTAGCGTGAACTTTCCCGCGGATAAAATGGCGTCCACATTTTTAGCCAGCTCCACTGCATCGATAACGCTTTCACAACTTGTCAAGAAGTCGTCAACATAAAACGAAGTTAATATGGCAGTTCAAGCGCGAGCTGCCTGTTGGGCGTCAGGAACCACAGCGGAGTTGTCACAAGCACATTGTTGTAAAGTTCGTACTGCATTGTAAGGACTACATGCCATACCATATGTTATAGTCTTCAGGCGATATACTCGGATATCGTCTGCAGGAGACTCACGCCATATAATTCGTTGATAGTCGCGATGTTCAGGTGCAACCAGCACTTGCCGGAACATCTTCTCTATATCTGCTGTTATCGCCACTCGATAGCGACGGAAACGTAAAAGAATACTACTCAACGAATCCTGAAGCGTTGGACCTACCAGTTGGACATCGTTCAGTGAGATTCCAGTGCTGGTAGGTGCCGATGCGTTGAACACTACGCGGAACTTAGCTGTGACCGCATGGTGTGGAATGTAGTAGCAATTGGTGTGATTGTAAGGTGGTTGTACTGTCTCCATGTGACCAAGTGCTGCATACTCCCTCATAAACGAAATGTAGTTTTCTCTAAGGACTGGATCCGAAACCATACGACGCTCTAGTCTATAAAATTGCTGTAGTGCCAGTGTGTACGAGTCACCCAGTTCCGTTGCCTTTCGCCGTAAGGGTAACTGTACCATATAACGGCCGTCTGGGGTACGGCTATGAGTGGTATCGAAAATCTGCTCACACTCGTTCTCTGGCAGATTGTCAACCACCGCTATTTCTTCCATTTGCCAGAACTTTGACACCAGTTCCTCCAACCGGTGGTCCTCCCTGTCTAGCGAAGTGGTGAGTGTGAGCAATGATTCCTTTGCAGGAAGGGTCACTGCTGCTGGACCAAACACCACCCATCCGAAGCGGGTACGCTGGGCAAAAGGTTCGTCTGGTCTTCCACCGATGACTTCACCCTCTATGAGACGCCCCCACACGTCCGCGCCAATAAGAACGTCGATAATTCCAGGCGTACCAAACTGGTTGTCCGCCAAATCTATGCCTCTCAAGTATGGCCATTGGTTCATGTCAACCTTCACTGCTGGAGTCGGTGAAGTAATGGACGATAAAACCAAGGCGTCAATTCGCATTTCAAAATTAGATGTTGTTGATCTCAGAGTGAACTTAACGCTGCCTTTCACTCGAGTATTGATGGTCGCACCTACACCTTCTACCATCAAGTCACATTTTCGTCGATATAGCTGCAAACAGTTTGCTAGACGATCCGTTATAAAGCTAACCTGTGATCCGGGATCACACAGAACGCGTGCCACTCGCTGCACCGATGCTTCTCCAAAGGCATATGCACGCGCTGTTGCTAAAAGAGTTATCGGCTTTGGATTGGCAGCGAGAGGCTTTGCTGGGGCGGCTAGTCATGCTGTTGTGGTTGTTGGCACCTCCGCAGGTACCTTATTGCATACGGCTGGCGTAGTTGTAGAAGAAAACGTTGATGTGTTGTTGACCTTGTCTCGACATAGGATTGTGTTGTGCTTGCGTCCACAATTTCGACAATTACCAGACGAACACTGACGATAGGAATGACTCGAACGCAAACAGTTGTAACACAATTTCAATCTCTTAAGAGCTTCAAATCGTTGCTCGATACTAAGAGCCAATATTGCTGGACACTTGGCAAGCCGATGCGCTAACCCGCAATGAGCACACAGAGCGGCATCCGTGGTAGCTACATGCGCCCTTAGTGGTCGTTGCTGACGGCAAGCCGTTAGTGAGACCGATGGTTCAGGAGCTAGGCTATGAGCACGTCTTTCCAGAAACTTCAATAGATCTTCTAGCTGGGGTATCTCTGTAGTTGAGCACCTCATACACCAGTCACGCTTAGTTACCGCTGGAAGCTTAGCCACCACGATTGGTACAGCCAATGCGTCCCACTGATTTATAGGGATGTCCATAACACGCAATGCACGCAGCGACTCATGAACCGTATCCACAACACTCAGTAACGACTGCGATGACTCGTGGGTAGCTGGTTTGAGGTTAAGAAAACGGGATACGTGTATTTCCGCTAGCTGCTTTTTGTTGTCATAGCGGTCCTTGAGAGCCTTCCAAACCTCCTGATAACCACCTGAATATATTCCACCAATTAAAGGAACAGTAGCCGCATTTACCGCCTGCCGAAGTTTTCCCAACTTAAACGCTTCTGGATATGTAGAATTGTGCACCAGTGTTTCAAAGGCATCTTTGAACGCTAACCATTTACACATGTCTCCATCAAACAACGGGATAGCTAACGGGTCCAATTTGAGGTCAACTAAATGCCCATCCAGAGAAGTCGTGGGGCAATTCTGCGTTCCGTCAGCGACATTAGACTCAACCCTTGACGATGCGATGAGACGATTAAGCCTGCTGCATGCCGCAGTATACAGCTCCTCTACTGATTCCATAAGTGCATCATGTGGCCCCATCTCGGTGGACGTAGCTCCGCCAACCAAACGATTATGGTTCTCCATGAAACGCTCAAAATGCGCTTCCAGCGATTTAAGCTCTTGTTGGAGATGAAACATATCACGGCTTTCCATGGCACCATCCGAGACACGTGCATGTATGCGCTTTATTGCTTTCACCGCCGATGATCGCCAATTAAGTTCCGCCATGAAACCACACAACCGCAATAACAAACAATTACAAAATAAATTTAAAAATATTTGTCCTCACAGGAGGCACCAAAATGTTAAATAATTATTTTTTACCAGCGGGTAGAGTTCTCAACGCTTTATTAAGATGAGTACCATCTGCACTAAGTGACAATCAGAGAAGAAGAGGATTCTTACATACATGTCCTCCGGTATTTATAGGAGTTCAAAGGAATTTCAAATACCGTAACTTCGAAATATGAATAAACAAAGATAGTAACAAACAGAAATGTATGATAAAAGAGAGATGAGAAATCGAAAGCTTAGATAAAACAGTATTGCCAGATCAGACTTAATGTTATTAGAAAATAAACTTAAAACTAACATAAATAATCCTAAACATGTTGAAAATCATTTATTTGCGATTTTTCTATTTTTTTTTTAACGTAGCGCAGCTTGATGAACAAAATTTTTTTGGTTTCTTTTCTGGTGCGTAAATGTTCAGAGAAGATGGGTTTCGAACTCGTGAACACGCCACGTATATCTGGCCGTAGATTTATCCCACACTCTTCTAGCTACTATCCTTGTGTCCTGTTGATTGTCATTTCAAATGCAATTTACCCAGAAACTGAATAGGTTTGAACTGAAATGGCAAATCGTTGGAACTCAAAAGAATTCGTAGAATCAAGCATTCGGCCCCCTTTTATTCGATAGCTGAGTCACAATCAGTTGGGTTCCATTACACAGTTTCGGCGCATGAAGATTGCGAAACATAATAATGACAGATCCAACTTTGAGACGCTTTGAGGCGATGCTGCGGCATACCAAGCCTCTCCAAAGAATTTAGAAATTCCACTGGATAATTCACGACTTCGTGTCATTGTCAAGACGAGCGGAATTTGCCCATTTCCGATTCTTAGCGAATACAATGTAACATCTCATCGGCAATGTAATTTTTTTCGTATCCCGCAATTGACGCGAATTTGAAGGCTGATATGTCGAAATGACCATCGCGAAAAGTGTGCGAACTTCAGTGGCATGCGAAGTAGCTACCACTATCCACCATCCAAAGAAGAACATCGTAACTGTTGTTTGAAAAGTCGTGCTGTGACAACGTGACGATCGCTTGCTGATTGACCCCGATCCATAATTCCACAAATACAAATCAAAATATTGAAAAACAAAAGAAAAATGAATTGTATGAAAAAAGTCAATTTTTGGAAATTTCCAATTTTTCGACTTTTTCTAATGCAAGTTTTTTTTTTATTTCTGAACCTTTCCAGATCCACAGCGAACAACTTCTGAAAATTTCATGAAGATTGCTTTCGCCGTTCTCGTCTCTTAGCAAAATGAAATGTATATTTTTCAATCTTTCTGAGAGATTTTCTTAATATTTTTTCCATAAGAACCTTGTACAGAGTATTAGAAAACTACAAAAAAAAATAAGCCAAATCGGCTCAGCCATTCACGCGTGATGCCTACATGAAATTATGTGTTTTGAAATGAAAAGAATGTTGAATTTACGTTGTGTTAAAAATCTTTTATTTTCGATTTTTCTAAATTTTTTTCAATGTAACGCAGTTTGATAAACAACTTTTTTTGGTTTCTATTCCGGAGCGTAAATGTACAGAGAAGATGGTTTTCCAACTCGGGAACTCGCCACGTATAACTGGCACGCACTCATGCAATCGTAGTTAGGATAATTTGGCATAAACATTCGTGATGAGTTCATATTTCGTTGAAGTGAATTGACAAAAGGCAGGTGGAATTGATATCAAACCACTGGAACTGAAATTTGCCTATTTCCAATTCTTATCCAATACGATGTAAAATGTCTTCGGCAAATGACCATCGCGAAAAGTGTGCGAACTTCAGTGGCATGCGAAGTAGCTATCGAATCGTCCATCGTTTGATTACATTTATTATCATGTTCCAGCAATTGTAATTGCTTGCATGCTTCTCGAAAAGTTACATACACCGTACCATTCACAGTGCCCACGTATATTTATCAATAGCAACCGAAGGTATTAGCAATCGTCGTTTTTCGGGTGGATTATGTAAATTCGTCCTAAGGAATTAGTTGAGAACACACCTGGATGTCAATCTATTGGTTGGCCTTGCTTTATGCGTACCTATTTCTTCGGCGATGCATTCCATGCATAATATCAAGGCATTTCCAAATAGAGCAATGTTCTCACAAACGAATCACTGACGCAAGTTGAGAAAAAACTCGTCAATGTAAATTTTGTTGTTGGAAGTGCTTCCGCTGGCTGTACTGTATTCTCTGGGTTGAAAAACACTCTTTAGCCATTCTCCAAATGAACTGCGAAACGCACAACAGTCGGAAAAGTCGATTTCACCAAACTACAATATCAAACATTGGCATGAGTTCTGAATGTGAATTAGACAATAGTGGCGAGTATGGTACGATCCATATGTTGTCGACTTCGATATTAACTACTCTAAGTTGAATGGTAAATGTCCTGCCATTATCGTCTGATGAGCTACGACCATAGAGTGGATATCCATCATTTCCAGTTTGCGTTTCCGAAAGAAAAGCTCGTGGATAATGTTTCGTGCATTTATTGCAAGTGGGATTGTGGTGTCCGCAAGGTCCATGCACCATATTGGTTTTCATCGCTTCGTAGAATAATGGATCTTTCTCTGCATGAGGAATTTCCGCAGAAATGATTTCATCAATTTGGTCTGGTGTAACCACCATCCACCATTCAAAGAAGAATGTGTGCGTGGGGCAAACCTCTTTTTTGCAACTCAACAGAGTACATCCAGCATACATACGTTGCTTCTAGATTAAGTCCATCAAACATCGTAGCTGTTGTTTGAAAAGTCTTGCTGTATTATCGTGATGATCGCTTGCTGATTGACAGCGATCCATAATTCCACACATATGTCATCGCATCCTGGGAGTCTCATGTAGTTCATGTGTCTTGGGCTGCCATACGTTGATGGCAAAAAGAACGCCGACCGATATTAGCGCGATGTCTTCGTTGCTTCGTAACAAATTTCAATCTGTAATTGATCACTTCGTTTGAAACACACATAAAGTTTTCACTGAATAATTTTCAATAATTTTTCTGGAATAAAAAGTAAGTGACCGAAATTGAACGATTCAAATAATTTACAAATCAAAATATTGAAAAACAAAACAAAAAAGAATTGTATGAAAAGTCAATTTTTGGAAATTTCCAATTTTTCATAATAGAAGCAGAATTGAGCATTGTTGGTAAGTTAAAGAGTATAATGTACGAAATAAGAATTATTTGCTAAATAGTGTAAAAATCCCATGTTAATTAAATGGGAAAAGTATCCTTATTTAGGCAGGGTTAAACGGCATCTAAAAAATTTTTCTTTGTTTCCAAAATAGTTTTTACGTCAAAAAGAAACGATTTTGACGTTACCCAAGTGGAAATAGCCAACTTGGTAAATAACGGACACCCTAATATACATATGTAGATGTGTATGTACGTACTCGATGGAATTTCCATTGTTTACGCATCGAAATTTTGTAACATGCGCACATTTTCAAAGCTGATACATTTTTTGCCACACATGATTCAAAACAGTCCAGCAGAAAATTGTTGTTGTTTGCTGTACTTATAGATTTACCCAAAGATTTACTCGTAGATTTACTTATAGTTTACCCAAAGTTTCACATCAATTCAAACAATCCTCGCAACGCTATGAACTGGCATGATACGATTGGAATCGAAGCCACCCATACCGATTACTCGATCGTGATTGCCGAAGAACAGATTGTTCGTGTTGCATTAGATCAGTTGACGCTGGCGGCTTTTCGAATTTATTACCCATGGTCACAAGTCACAACATTTGTATTTTGCCCAGTTGTATTTTTACGATGTCAATACGGCTGTTGAATATAGAATGCGAGAACAATCAAATAAAACTTACGATGCTGTTTTAATGAGACTGTTTCTGTTGGATTCGATAGAATTAATCCATTTATTCTTTCATTTCGTACAATGAAGGAACATTGTTATAATGAAAGTTATTTGTATGGCTATTGCCATGACCACGAAGATAAGGGACCATTGCAGCATTTTGCATAAATCTCAAAAACTATTATTCCAGTACATTGTTGATATGTACATACATGCATATCGTCACCTGAGATGCAAAATAACGTATCATCAAATTCAAAATTGAGTTTTTTACTGATTACGATTCACCACATCATATTACATACATATGTGTCACAAATTTTAAGCTTCTGAGAGCAAAAATACCCAAGCTATATTAAAAATTCAAAAAAACGTATCATCAAGTGCTTGATTTCGTTAAACAAAATAACGTATCATCACTCATGTATGTAAATATAACAGAGTGTTTGTTTTTTTTTATATCGAAGTTAGCCTTCATTTATTGTTTATGTTTATTTTTAGTGATTAAGTTCAATGTGCTTTGGTTAGTTTAGGCTACATGGTTGATCGGACGTGGACTACTATATATAGTACATATCGCTCATTTGCTGCAAGACCGGTATAAGTCAAAAAAATCGATTCTCCAGAAAACGCGTTTAAAGTTTTCAACTGACTACAACCTTACACGGTGACTCCAACCTTACACCTCTTCTCAAGCGGAGCATATAAGAGGTATTCATACGAATTTTTCACTCAACATGAAGTATGATATAACGAACAATTCTGCAGCATTAACTCAAAAATCACGTTTTTTGATTTATGCCGGTCTTGCAGCAAATGAGCGATATATGTAGCCGTTTGTGTGTTCGAACTTATAAATTAACAAAACGCTTCCCGCCTGTTCGGTGGGATATTTGAAGGTATACGCCCCCAAGTGATTAAGTCTTGACCTCACTAACGCAAGCCAGTCAAGAAGGAAGTGTTGAGTTGCTTCCACCTAATCTTCTTCCATACAGCTTCTGCAGATGGCGTCTGGTAGGATTCCCAGCTTTACTGGGTAGAAGCCAATAGGGCAATGAGGACAGCGTGTGTAAAATTGTGGCCCAGCGCTGACCAAGCTTTCGCGACGCCCAGCTACCGATAGCGGTTCTATGGTGCCTCTTCTTGCTAGCTCATATTTCCTGCGATTCCGCTGTGGTCTGGCGTTCATATCATTCTTATCACAAGACACTCGATGCTATTGATAGCGAGGTTAGGTCTTCGATCAGCTCTGAATTCTCTCATTGTTAATGAGTTCAAGGCTGGAATCGCCGCCCTGCTATCTGAGTCGATGGTCACTTCTCTGAAGGAGGCTGCACTCCGGAGTAGTAAATCTACTGGAGTTGATAGAGAGCTCCTGACAGCAGACCCCTCCACCTTTGACCCATCCGTGAAGATGCTCACTAACCCTTTTCTCCAACGGCTTCTTACGCCAGAGTTCGATTTAGCGACTCCATGATCCAAGTGACCCGCGCTTTTTTAGGAATTCAGCAGTCTATGCTTTTACAAAGTTTAACAATAACTAAGAAGAAATGGCAACATCTGCAGGACATAGAAGCTTTAATTCCAGCAGACTGTTATTACTTTTATGATAATGTACCTTTTGAATAATTAGTTATTTAATAAATAATAATTAAACATTATCCTCTTTTTTTAGCTTGAAATATTTAAATTTTTTCTAGTACCATATGTACATATTAATAATAAAAATAACATGAAATATGAAAAACTTGCAACTGTTTTTATTTAAAATTAAAAAAAGTTTTAATATTCAATTTTTTAATTTTAATACAAATTTAGATTGATCATACGTTATTTTGTTTCAGAAATGAAAATTCAAAATAACGTAAGACACCTACTATAAAATTTGCTTAATTTTTTCTTTATTTTTTTTTTCTAAAATATACTTATAGTTTCCTGTTAATTCAGATTTGAAAATTTTGTTTCAATATCTCAAAAGGGTTTTCTTTTTATACGGTTTTTTGCTTCTCCTGTAAACCTACGAAAAGTTATGTTACGTTATTTTGCATTTCAGGTACATATGTTAAAATAGAAGGATGTCGACTACATTTTATACAATCACAGTGATACAATCAAGTGGATTTGAGAGCAGCAGTATATATTAGCAATATTACTGATTACTTGCAAACGAATCAAATAGGAAATGTTAACCTAGGTCGTAAAGTGATTTTGCCATCATCCTCCACTAGGTCTCTGAGAAACATGTATCAAAATTACATAGATGCAATGTCAATTGCTCAGCTCTTGGCAAGCCATCGTTTGTTACAATGACTTGTAATCTGAATTGACCGGAGATTGTAAGTGATCCTAATGAGTCATCTTATTCTCATATAGACCTGAAATAGATGTGCGTGTGTTTAAATCTAAATTAAAATAATTGATTTCTGAATATGAGAATGGAATAAAGATGTATTTGACAAAGTTGAGGCTCTTATATGTAGGTAGGTATAGACAGTCAAATTTCAAAAAAGAGGTTTGGCTCATACTAATATTTTGATAACTTTATGTGAAAGTGACACCGGACAAAACAAAGAGTTTCCAAAGGATTTTGTACAATCAACGAAAGAATCAGTTATTAGTTATCCGTTGTATAGACGACGCGATAATTATATTGTTGCGAATTTACTCCTTGCTAGTTTTACTTTACTGGGTTCGTATCTCTGGATTGACAAATGAAACCAAAAGCCGTTTAATTCACTTCAACCAAATCTCTTTATTTTACAACTCGTCTACACTATAGCAGTTTACTCAGAGAACGTCAGAGTAGACGTTCTCTGTCATAATGCCAATCATCGCATACGATTGACGTATCACGTAATTTTCTTTCGTACGTTTGCCGATCCGTGCACGGATGTAACGATTCGACCCCGGTTCACCGCACAAGTAGCACAAACACCCCACTACACTACACAAACGCACTGTGCAGCGCTAGACTTGTGCAGTTTACTTGTGTGGTCTATGGCCGGCATAAGCAAAGATTCATAAGTATTGTGAGCTCATAAGCAAACACTTGTGAATATATACTTCATACAAGCTAATACTATGTTCAGACCGAAAATTTCAAAGATTAGATTACATTTAAGCATTTCATAATCCAACAGTGTTCTCACTGCCGTTAGAAAGATCAAAAAACAGCTGTTATTGTCATTCATGAATTCACATCGCTTAATATTTATCAAAAGAAAAGATTGTCATATAGTATTTTGAAATAAAAGCCGTCTTTTTTTAATATTTTCCATATAATAGAAATAATGGATGCATTTTTTCATTTGCTTGGTCGATTTTCAGGTGAAATTAGATTCATTGTTTTAAAAAAAATTTGTTTGTTTACATTTTTTTCCCTTTGTAGTGTCTAAATCAGCTGTGATAATGTAATAGTTTTCCAGTGCTGACTAGTATTTTTCCAGTGCTGACAAGTAGATTGCGCAAAATCAGAGTCGCACGGACAGATTTAGCGTGGATCAGTTTCAAATCATTTCAATGAAGTGATTTGGAACTGTCATTTTTGTATGGCGAAATCTTGATAAATTTTTAAGATTAGTGGGATAATCCATTCAACAGCCGAAATCGTGTGATTAAGTGTCGGTCTGAACATAGTATAAGCAGCTTACAAGCCAAAACTCTCTCTCTCAAGCGGCCTTTACACGGTCACACATGCTTGCGAACATGGCTTGATGTACAAGTTTGACGTTTTCGTTCACACGGTCATGCATGTGTGTGAACTTCATTTTCGTTCAGCTTTTAACGAATAAACATGGCAAGCGCATTAGTGGCAGCTCTTCTGATTGAAGAAATTTTAGAAAAGGAGGAAGAGGAAGAAATTGCAAAAAGTGGCAAGAAAAAACGAATTTGGGTGCAAGATTGGCGTAAGAAAAGACCAACACGCTCGCATACAAATTTGTTAAAAGAACTGGAAATATCTTGCCCAAAGCATTACAAATGAATGAAATGAAATGAATTAATTTTACATTTTAAATTGTCCAAGCTAGCGTTACGATCCTCTGCGAATGGTAGCCACCTTGTCGTGGTGCAGAGGCTTAAACCGCAGCACAGCACGGCATCCCCCATCCACCAGGGATGATGCTGCTTAGCATCTCCCCTGGGGGATGGCAGAGGCCGCATGTGCGCGGCGACCAAGAGCTACCACCTCCTAATCCAGGGTGTTATGCGACCCGTGCCCATTGGATGATTTGCAGCCAGGAGGTCAATTCGGCTGTATTCGTACGGAGCCTTCCCAATACCGGGCCGCATTGGGAAGTAACGGTGGCCTTACTGCGTCAAGGGGCTCTGGCGCAGCGGACTTTCAGATTCCCCTTATTGTAGACTAGACCGGGAGGCCCACAACACGGGCCAAACGGTCGTAAGAAAAAGATGGAACAACAACAAAACAACAAAACAACTAACAACAACAAACAAACAACGGCAACAACAACGGCAACGACAACGGCAAAAACAACATCGACAACCGCAACAACAACAACAACAATTGCAACAACGGACAAAAGCAGCAGCAGCAGTAGCACTGCAAGCAAGAGTGGCCCAGGAACTAGGAAAAAGTCTAGCTTCCTGGATGCCCTGTCGCCCGAAGAGCGAGCACTCTTTGAGAGGCACGCACGGGACGACGACGATGTGCCCTCCCGCAGCAGTGCACAGCGTGGTAAGTCAGTGAAGACCACGGTAAAGCGCGTAAATGCTGCCCCCGCAACCCCCTCGAGCAGGACCGACTGCGGAGAGGAGGGTGGTTTCACGAAAGTGGAATCAAGGGGTGAACGGAAACGGAGAAGGCAACGAGGGAACATTCCGCGTACCCCGGAGCCAGGACAGCCAGGAGGTCATGGCGATCCTCGCAGAGCAGGAATGAGCGGAGCCACTCTTAAGTGGTACCTAAGATTCCTGGAGGACGGCTTGACACCAGAGTCAGCTGAAAAGCGTGCTCTGAGTAGGAGCAGTGGGTACAACCCCTCTCCCAACAAAGAACAGCGCACAGGCGCCAACGGTGGATCGGCGGCAACCAGGCGCAGAAATCGAAGGCGTCGCCGAGCTCACGCTGCCTCGCTAGAGGGACGGAGTGAAGCAAGACCGGCGCCCCAAGAGGCACCTAGAATGGATAAGAGGAAGTGTGGCCAAATAACACCTCAGGAGCCACCAAGACCAAAGAGGGTAAAAGAGGACAAACCACAAGAGGCCAGTGGAAAACGCTCCAACCCCAACCAGCAGCCAACCGCAAGCCGCAAATATGCAGAGGCTGTGAGCAGCATTCGGATGGCTGTTTTGCCCCGCAACTACCCGGCGGAGGCCCTGGGATCCGAACAACTGACGGCTCTCCAGGACTGCATTGTGGATGCCCTGTCTGTCGGCGTAGGCTTCACCGGAGCCTTTAACGGCATATTTTTCAAGGGTGGCATGCTGCTGGTTGACTGCCAAAATGAAAAGTCGGCCACCTGGCTGAAAGGGATTATACCAAGGCTGGAAGGTTGGAACGGTCCGGCCCTGAGTGTAAGAAGGGGTGAAGAGATTCCACAGCTTCACAGCATGGTGGCGTTCTTCCCCAGAAGCGCAGACAAAGGCTATGACATCGCGCTCAATCTGGTAAGGAACCAGAATGAAGGTTTAAGTACCTCGGCGTGGAAAGTCGTATCGAGCAAGGTTGAGGGTTCCGGATGGAACCTCAACATAACGATGGACGATGAGTCCTATAAGTACATTCGGCAGAAGGGATTCAGATTGAATTTCCGCTTCGGCAAGATTGTCGTGAGGCCATGGAGGCCCAAGACCACGTCATCAAGCCAGGGAGCTACGACGGGGACGACCGAAACACCGGCTCCACCCGTAACCCACCAAGCAGAGCATGAGGCAACTGCGGCTGAGGTTTCGGGAGGGCAAAATGAGTCCCCCAACGAACCCACCCCGGCTGGGCAGGTTGAGGCCACCACCGCGGCTGGTGACAACAGCAACGAGCCCCCCAACGAGCAAGGAGGCACGCTACCATCAACCCAGGAGCTTCTGGAGGGGCTGGAGATGCAGGTCGAGGAAGACATCGTGGACGAAGATCTGTCTCTGATAGAGCCAGCACTATAAGCTCTGGAACCGGCATGGAAGTGGCTCAGGTGAACCTGCATCACGCATCGGCGGCCTCGGCAGTCATCGTGAAGAGGTTCATCTCGGATAACCTGAGCGTCCTTCTAATCCAGGAACTCTGGGTTTTCAGAGGAGAGGTAAGAGGCCTCAACACGAGAAATAGCAAGGTAATCTGGGATCTCTCCAGCGAGAGACCCCGTTCCTGTGTAGTCGTTAGAGCCGATATAGACTTTTTCTGTATTTCAGAGTTTCTAACGCAAGATCTGGTGGCGGTGCAGGTGAAGGACAGGGAAGGGTCGGACTTCGTCCTCGCATCCGCGTACTTCCCGGGAGAAATAGCCACAGCACCCCCCCCCCCATCGATACTCAGTCTGGTGGAGTATTGCAGGGCCAACAATCTTCCCTTGACCATAGGATGCGATGCCAATGCGCATCACACGGAATGGGGTAGCACGGACTGCAACGTGAGGGGTGAGTCACTTCTTGAGTTCATACTTAGTAATAGTATTAGTATAGAGAATGTAGGGTGTGAGCCCACCTTTGTAACTAGTGTTCGCAGGGAAGTCCTGGACATCACCCTAAGTAACGACAGCATGACCGGGCTGATCTCACAGTGGCGGGTGTCAACAGAGCCCTCACTGTCAGATCACAGGATCATCCGTTTCGTTCTGGGGGTGGCAGTCGGGGACAGACCTCCGACTCGTACCCCGCGAAATACGAACTGGGGTACTTTCAAAGAAGTTTTAAGCAATAATATAAGCATAAGCGTAGTGGAGCAGGCGGATGGTAGGTCAACCACAGATGGACTGGAGTGCAGACTGAGTGCCATAAACCGATCCATTGTGGACGCCTATCATTGTGCCTGTCCAGTGAGAACGACCACCAGTAAACAAAGCTGCCCCTGGTGGTCCAGTAAACTCTCAGCCCTCAGACTTAAAGTGCGCAGGCTATTCAACAAAGCCAAGCGCACAGGCAGCTGGGAGGACTACAAACGGCACCTAACAGACTACAACAAGGAGATTAGGCTTGCCAAGTCAAACAGTTTCAGAAATTCTGTGATAGCGTCTCCTGGACCCCTGAGGCAGCAAGACTGCACAAGGCGTTGTCGAAGGGTAAGACGGACACAGTATTATCCCTAAAAAGACAAGACGGGACTTATACGACAAGCGCGGAGGAGAGGGCAGATACACTCCTACAAACGCACTTCCCGGGGACAATTCAAGCGGACCTAATTCCAACCTCGGTCACACATAGGCCGGACCGCTCAGACTGGCTGACTGCGAGGAACCTGTTCACTGCAGACTCGGTCAGGTGGGCACTGGCCTCCTTTTCGAGCTACAAGTCACCGGGAGTGGACGGCGTCTTCCCGGCCCTCTTGCAGCAGGGTATGGATATTCTCCTTCCACACCTGCTAGGGCTGATGAGAGACAGCCTGGCGTTGTCGTACATCCCTGAACCGTGGAGAACAGCAAAAGTAATTTTCATCCCCAAGATAGGGAAGAGAGACTACTCGTTAGCCAAATCGTTTCGGCCTATAAGTCTCACATCCTTTATGCTGAAAGGGATGGAAAAAGTTCTAGACAATCACATTAGATCGGAAGTGCTAAGGATCGCACCCCTACATGCCAGACAACATGCGTACAGAGCGGGTAGATCAACGAACACTGCTCTGTACCAACTCACGTCTGAGCTACGGGATTCGCTGGACAATGGCGAGGTTGCGATCTGCGCCTTCCTTGATATTGAAGGTGCCTTTGATAACGCGTCCCACACTAGCGTGATCAAGGCACTCGAGAGAAGGAACGTCAACCCCACGATACGCAGATGGATAGAAGCCCTTCTGCGCACGAGGGTTGCAGAAACATCGGTAGGGAATAGTAAGATACGTCTTGGCACCACGAGGGGCTGCCCACAGGGCGGAGTACTGTCCCCTTTGCTATGGAGCCTGATAGTAGACGAACTACTCGAGCTGCTCAGCAGCAATGGAATCCGCTGTCAGGGATACGCGGACGACATTGTCTTAATGGCGAGAGGCAGATTTGAGAACACTCTCTGTGACATTGTTCAAAGGGGCCTAAACCTGGCGAAAGGATGGTGCACCACGGTAGGACTAAACATCAACCCAGCAAAAACCACCGTGGTCCCATTCACTAGGCGGACATCTCTTCCGGGCCTGAGGTCCCTAACAATTGGGGGCACAGAGGTGGAAATGGACTTAACGTTGTCCAAAGCAACTAGAGCACTCATGATATGTAGACGCCTGGCCGGCAGGTCATGGGGATGCAAGCCTAACATCATCAGATGGCTGTATACCATGATAGTAAGGCCTATTATCACCTATGGAGCGGTTGCCTGGGCTAACAAAGCAGCACAGTCCTCTGTGATTCAGAGACTAACAAAGCTGCAGAGACTTGCCTGTGTCTGTGCTACGGGGGCAATGCGCACATGCCCCACGGTGGCACTGGAAGTCATACTAGAGCTCACACCGCTGCATGAGGTGATCAAGCTAGCAGCTAAACACACCATGCTACTAATGTCAGCAGAAGGCTGTGGAAGAGGGAAGATAGTGTCCTCTAAACAGATGGATGCTTTAGCGGAAAGCACACCGCTAGCCCTCCTCCCAAGAGACGGCACATCAAAGAAAATAAGCTTTAAGAAGAACTTCACAGTAACTCTAGGCAGCAAAACGGAGTGGAAGGACTCCACTCTGGAAAGGCTGCTGGAGGACAGTACCATTCAATGGTACACTGATGGCTCAAAAACACCGGAAGGCATTGGGGCAGGCATAGTGGGTCCACATACTAAGATGTCCATCCCTATGGGCTGCTACCCGAGCATCTTCCAGGCTGAAGTTTTTGCCATCAGTCAGTGCGCCGAAGTTAACCTCAGCCGCAACTATCGCAACCAGCGCATAGCTATTCTCAGTGATAGTCAAGCGGCACTAAAAGCGATCCTGTCGTTCGAGACCAAATCACTTTTAGTCGAGGAATGTGTAGAAAGGCTAAACCGCCTGTCCTTGCGCAACCGGGTGCACCTAATTTGGGTACCTGGGCACAAGGGAGTGGAAGGAAATGAGAAGGCCGACGAACTGCGACTTGGAGCCGGAAACACCACCACACTTAATCCTAGATTGCTCAGCACTCTGTGGAAAAAAGCTCAAGGCCCTGGATTCAGTATACATCAGCAGGGATCACATCACCTCACTGGCACCCGGTAAACTACTGGAATTATTCAGGCTGCTGGGGCTCTGGGAGGTCATGTGATATAGGGGAGGGCACAATAGACCCTAGGTCGCGGTGCAGAACCTCAAATATCATTCTATTTCTATTTCTAGCGTTACGATCAATTTCTTTTAATTTTGTTAGAAGCACTTCATAAGCTGCATTCTTTTTGTTTTTGTAGCACTCGCTTTTTACCTGC
The DNA here is from genome assembly GCF_023373825.1 of Bactrocera dorsalis. Lineage (NCBI taxonomy): Eukaryota > Metazoa > Arthropoda > Insecta > Diptera > Tephritidae > Bactrocera > Bactrocera dorsalis. Next base: position 48,478,620 of record NC_064304.1, on the reverse strand, counting down.
CACAGTTCTGGAAAACTTCGATAGAGTTCAAAGAACTCTTTCCAAAACTGCTCGTTCATGCGCGACACCATTACCAGGGATAATGGGATGCCCAACTTATTCCAGTGTGAGAGCGCTTCAAAATAAGCGTTTTTTATAACATTTTCCATTATGGCCAGATTGGACAAAATACAAATATTTGGACATTTAAATTAAAACACCCAACATTTAGTAAGAATAAAAATTACTATTTAGTGGTTATTTAATACATAGAGAATCTATTTAAATCTTTGTATGGCATGTTAAAACAACTGACTTTTGACTTTTTAATACCCAATAAAAGGTTTTAAGCTTTTAAGCTCTTAATCAATAAATGTTTTTAATAATTTTCCATTGAAAATAATACTATGATGCTTGATATTACAAAATGTTTCGTCAAATACATTTAGATTTGATAAATTTATTTAATTTTCATTGTTTTACATATTTTGTAAGTGCAACAAATCTCTCCGTTTACATATTTTTTTGGAAAGTTTTCAATCTGGCCATCGCTCGTTTCCAATTGCTAAACGTCAAAACCTACTGAACTCGATTAGCTGTCAAAGTTCAGTAGGTTTTGACGTTTAGCAATTGTTCTCACACTTCCAGTGAGAGAGGAGTTGGACATCTCATTATCTCTGCCATTACTGTAGACTGCAGGGATAAAGGGTTGTTAAACTTATTCCAGTGTGAGAGCGCCTCAAAATAAGCGTTTTTTATAACATTTTCCATTATGGCCAGATCGAACAAAATAAGAATTTTTGGCATTTTAAATTAAACACCCAACATTTGGTACGAATAAAAATTACTATGTAGTGGTTATTTATTATATGGAGAAACTATTTAAATCTTTTTAATGTATATTACAAGTACTGAATTTTGACCTTTCAATACCCAATAAAAGAATTTAATCCTGTTAGCTCTCAATCGTTAAATGTTTTTAATCATTGTCCATTGAAAACAATACTATGATGCCTCAAATTACAAAACCTTTCATCAAATACCTTTAAATTCCACAAATTTATTTAATTTTCATTGTTTTTCATTTTTATAAGTGGTCTTAAACGATGCAACAAATCCCTCCGTTTACATATTTTTTTGGTAAGATTTCAATCTGGCCATCGCTCGTTTCCAATTGATAAACGTCAAAACCTACTGAACTCGATTAGCTGTCAAAGTTCAGTAGGTTTTGACGTTTAGCAATTGTTCTCTCACTTCCAGTGAGAGAGGAGTTAAACATCTCTTTATCTCTGGTTGCGGCCAGGGATAATGGGATGCCCAACTTATTCCAGTGTGAGAGCGCCTCAAAATAAGCGTTTTTTATAACATTTTCCATTGTGGCCAGATCTAACAAAATAAAAATTTTTGGGCATTTTAAATTAAAACAGCCAACATTGAGTACGAATAAAAATTACTATGTAGTGGTTATTTATTATATTGTTACAAAAAAGTAGTATTAAGTTGTATTTGTATTACTATATGCATCCCTGATTATGAACAATAGCTGTAAGTATATGGAATAGCATTTGTAGACATCTGGCGCCACACTGTCTGCTCGTCTAGTTAAACAATTGCCGCGACTGTCTGCTTAGTCTGGCGCCGTATAGCCGTATGTTCTGGTAATTTCCAGACGCGATATTCTAGAAGGACACGTCGGCATCAGCGAGAAGTGCGTGGCTATATAAGCCGTGGCAGCGCCAACGTAATGGATCAGTGCTAAGAGTAAACTGCTATAGTGTAGACGAGTTGTGAAATAAAGAGTTGTTGAATTAAATTAAACAGTGTTGATTTTATTTGTCAATCCAGAGATACGGACCTAACAAAGTAAACTAGCAAGAGTAAATTCGTAACAATATGGAGAAACTATTTAAATCGTTTTAAAGTATTTTACGAATTTACTCTTGCTAGTTTACTTTGTTAGGTTCGTATCTCTGGATTGACAAATAAAATCAACACTGTTTAATTTAATTCAACAACTCTTTATTTCACAACTCGTCTACACTATAGCAGTTTACTCTTAGCACTGATTGATTACGTTGGCGCTGCCACGGCTTATATAGCCACGCACTTCTCGCTGATGCCGACGTGTCCTTCTAGAATATCGCGTCTGGAAATTACCAGAACATACGGCTATACGGCGCCAGACGCAAGCAGACAGTCGCGGCGCCAGACTCAGCAATTGTTTACCTAGACAAGCAGACAGTGCGGCGCCAGATGTCTATTGTTTCGACGAGCAGACAGCCGTGGCGCCAGATGTCTACAACAAGACAAATGCTATTCCATATACCTATAGCTATTGTTCATAATCAGGGATGCATATAGTAATACAAATATAACTTAATACTACTTTTGTAACACTGCCCTCCACTAAAGCCTAATCGTCCCGATTAGGCACAAATCCTCTTGAACCAAATGGGGCGAGCCTCTCCAAATGTACTACTTTCATTTTACATCGTGCTTTCCCATTTCTTTGTATGCGGTTATACCACGTCATTAAGTCGTTTCATCACCATATAGGGTCCTTCCCAGGCTGTCTGCAATTCGGGGACAAGCCCTTTCTTTCGAAGTGGATTGTATAACAGGACCAGATCACCTTCTTCAAAACCTTTTGAATTTGCCGCTTGATCGAACCGGTCCTTCATCTTATTGCTCATCAGATGCGTATGCTGTCTTACCATTAGATGCAATTCATTCATTTCTTCCTTTAAGGCAGAACAATAATCTCCATCATTTCTTACAGCTGTAGGATTCGTACCAAACTTAAGATCAGCAGGGAGTCGCAGATCAGATCCGAAAATAATCTTTGCTGGCGTGTAACCAGTTGTCTCGTGCTTCGCTGAACGATACGCCAGCAGGAACATCTGGATGCACTTGTCCCAATTCCGTTGGTCTTTATCAACGATTTTCCGCAGATGTTCTTCGAGCGTTCGGTTGAATCTCTCTACCATCCCATCTGATTGTGGGTGTAACGCTGTTGTCCGTGTCTTGTGGATGCCCAATAATGTACAGACTTCTTGGAAAATGGGAGATTCGAAATTTCTGCCTTGATCTGAGTGTAATTCGACGGGCACTCCGAACCTTGTTATCCAATTTTCTACAAACGCTTCGGCTACGGTCTTCGCTTCCTGGTTTGGTAAGGCATATACTTCTGGCCATTTACTGAAATAGTCCATGACAACCAGTAGATATTTGTTTCCGGCCGTACTGGTTGGGAACGGACCTGCAATATCCATTGCGACTCGTTCAAATGGTGATCCCACGTTGTACTGTTGTAGCCTACCGCGACTTTTGGCTTTAGGACCTTTAGCTGCCATGCACTCTACGCAATTACTTATCCAGTCTGCTATGGAATCTCGACAATCGATCCAGTAGAACCGTTGTTTAATCTTCTCTACAGTTTTTGTTATTCCAAGGTGCCCTCCACTAGGTCCATTGTGATATTCTTTCAATACTTTTGGGATCATGGACTTCGGTACTATGATCAGCAGACGAGAATGTTTGCCATCTTCGCTTTCCCAGGTACGATGAAGGTATCCATTAACGAGGTTTATGCTGTTCCATTGGGCCCAATATGCTTTTGCAGTTGGACTCTCGCTACTTATTTGTTCCTTTGGTGGTCGTACCCCATTTTCTTTGGCCATTACCAGCTTTGCAAGATCAGGGTCCTCCAGCTGATTGATTCTGATGCGGTGAGGAGTCCAATCATCTTCAGGTTCTATATTCAGTGATCGCACGTCGATTATACCTTCTTTTCCTTCTGATTTGGAGCAATGTTTAAATTCCAGTGGACAAGGGCGATGTGATAATGCATCCGGATTTTGTGGTGAATCCTCTTTCGGTGTTCTGTTGGTTGTTTCCATTTTGATGGGTTTACTTTTATCTTGCAATTTCGGGCAAAGTGACCCGCTTTTCTACAGTTGAAACATCTGCCTGTTGTATTTACTCGCTGTGCAGCAATTGTCTTCAGAGTCTTCAATATTTCTTCCATCAGCGCCGGTTGTTCCATTTCAACCCTTTGTACTTTGTGTGCTGGTTTACTTAGTAGGGAAGCTGTTTCCTGTGTGAGGGCGTGCGAAACCGTTTCAGCAAACGTTCTTTTTGGCATGCATATGTGGCGCGTTTGGTGTCCACATCACGAATTCCATTTATGAAACATTGAATTTTTACCCTCTCAATGTAATCCACAGGTGCATCTGCATTTGCCAAATGAGCCAGTCGTTCTATTTCAGTTGCGAACTCTTGCAATGACTCGTTCATCTTCTGACCCCTATTTTGCAGTTCGATCTGGTATATTTGTTTCCGGTGCTCACTACCATAACGTCTTTCTATCGCACTCATCAATGCCTCATAGTTGTCCCGTTCACAGTCTGGAATAGTCTGAAGGATTTCTGCCGCAGGTCCTTTCAATGATACAAATAAGGACGCCACTTTGTCCGCTGCATTCCAGTTATTGGCCATTGCTGTCTTTTCAAACTGAAGTTTGAAAATTTGAAATGGAATACTTCCATCGAATGTGGGTGCCTTCAATCTTTGATTATTTGTTGATGGTGCAGGGCCATGTAGTTGCAGTTCTCGCACACGATTATTCAGTTGAAGAAATTCTGATCTTAAATTTTCTTCGTCATTTTTTATTGTGCTTAATTCGTCTTCAAATTTTGAAAATTTCTCTTGCACTTGTGTATTATTTTCTGTAATCTGTTGTACCAAACGCTTTTCTAACTGCGTATTATTTTCAGTTATTTGTTGTGTAAGGCGAGACTCTAACTGTGATGTATTTTCAGCTATTTGCGTTATTTGCTGTGCCAGACGATTTTCTGCCTGCACTGCATTTTTTGCATTTTCGGCTATTTGCTGTGCCAGACGATTTTCTGTTTGCACTGCATTTTCTGTTATTTGTGATATATTTTCAGCTATTATTTGCTTAAAAGCCACTAACAGCATGTTCATGTCTCCACTTGATGATGTTCGTTGTTCTTCTACTTTTTCTTCTACCTTTGTAGAAGTTTCTGGCCCATCAAATTCGAACTCGTCCACATTAATTCCATCTGCTTCCATTGCTTCACGTAATCGTGCCTGCAGATCCGCCTTTTGCCCGCTTATCGGCAATTTACGCTCCTCCAGTTCCTTTTTTAATTGCTGAATTCTCAATTCTCCGAATTTAAACCATCTTGAATTTGGATTATTTGACAATCCCACTTCTGACACCAATTGTTACGAATTTACTCTTGCTAGTTTACTTTGTTAGGTTCGTATCTCTGGATTGACAAATAAAATCAACACTGTTTAATTTAATTCAACAACTCTTTATTTCACAACTCGTCTACACTATAGCAGTTTACTCTTAGCACTGATTGATTACGTTGGCGCTGCCACGGCTTATATAGCCACGCACTTCTCGCTGATGCCGACGTGTCCTTCTAGAATATCGCGTCTGGAAATTACCAGAACATACGGCTATACGGCGCCAGACGCAAGCAGACAGTCGCGGCGCCAGACTCAGCAATTGTTTACCTAGACAAGCAGACAGTGCGGCGCCAGATGTCTATTGTTTCGACGAGCAGACAGCCGTGGCGCCAGATGTCTACAACAAGACAAATGCTATTCCATATACCTACAGCTATTGTTCATAATCAGGGATGCATATAGTAATACAAATATAACTTAATACTACTTTTGTAACAGTATATTAGAAGAACTGAATTTTGAACTTTTAATACCCAATAAAAGGATTTCAGCTTTTTAGCTCTTAATCATTAAATGTTTTTAACCATTGTCCATTGAAAACAATACTATGATGCATCACATTACAAAACGTTTCATCAAATACTTTTAAATTTCATAAATTTATTTAATTTTCATTGCTTAACATTTTTTATAAGTGGTCTTGAACGATGCCACAAATCCCTCCGTTTTCATATTTTATTGGTAAGTTTCAGTCTGGCCATCGCTCGTTTCCAATTGCTAAACGTCAAAATCTCCTCAATCCAGTCAACTGTCAAAGGATAATGGGATGCCCAACTTATTCCAGTGTGAGAGCGCCTCAAAATAAGCGTTTTTTATAACATTTTCCATTATGGCCAGATTGAACGAAATAAAAATTTTTGGGCATTTTAAATTATAACACCCAACATTTATTACGATTGCAAATTATTATATATCGGACTTTTATTATATGGCGAATCTACTTAATTCCTTTTTTATGATTTTATGGTATATTAAATCAACTGAATTTCGAACTTTCAATACTTAATAAGGTGAATTCAGCCTGTTAGCTCTCAATTAATAAGTGTTTTTAATCATTTGTAATTGAAAATTAATTCTATGATGCATCACATTACAAAACGTTTCATCAAATATATTTTAAATTTCGCATAAATTTCTTTGATTTTCATTGCTTAAAATTTTTATAAGTGGTCTTGAACGGCGGCAACAAATCCCTCCGTTTTCATATTTTATTGGTAAGTTTCAGTCTGGCCATCGCTCGTTTCCAATTGCTAAACGTCAAAATCTCCTCAATCCAGTCAACTGTCAAAGTTTAGGTGGTTTTGACGTTCAGCAATTGTTCTCTCACTTCCAGTGAGAGAGGAGTTGGACATCTCTTTATCTCTGAAATGCACTGCGTGCATCATGCAGCCCTTCACACGATCACACTTGTGTGACACACCAGCAGAAAAATTAAACAAGTTTAAAAACTTTGAACATGCGTGACAAGCATGTTTTTTTCCTCTTTACACGGTCAAACTTGGTGTTATGTCACACATGTTGTCACATATATCTGATCGTGTAAAGGCCGCTTCATAATTGTAAGTGAGCAGTATTCACACCAGAGATAAAGAGATGTTTAACTCCTCTCTCACTGGAAGTGAGAGAACAATTGCTAAACGTCAAAACCTACTGAACTTTGACAGCTAATCGAGTTCAGTATGGTTTGACGTTTATCAATTGGAAACGAGCGATGGCCAGATTGAAATCTTACCAAAAAAATATATAAACGGAGGGATTTGTTGCATCGTTTAAGACCACTTATAAAAATGAAAAACAATGAAAATTAAATAAATTTGTGAAATTTAAAGGTATTTGATGAAAGATTTTGTAATTTGAAGCATCATAGTGTTGTTTTCAATGGACAATGATTAAAAACATTTAATGATTGAGAGCTAACAAGATTAAATCCTTTTATTGGGTATTGAAAGGTCAAAATTCAGTTCTTCTAACATACATTAAAAAGATTTAAATAGTTTCTCCATATAATAAATAACTACTACATAGTAATTTTTAGTCGTACTAAATGTTGGGTGTTTTAATTTAAAATGCCCAAAAATTCTTATTTTGTTCGATCTGGCCATAATGGAAAACGTTATAAAAAACGCTTATTTTGAGGTGATCTCACACTGGAATAAGTTGAACATCCCTTTATTCCTGATTCACACTTATACTCATTCCGTGAATAATTTGCTTGCTTCATACTCAATTTTTCGCAAGTGGCTCAAAGTTGTGTTTAACTCATTCACTGCAGATCACTGGTGTGTATGAGAAACTCGAAGCTATCATTTACAACACTAAAAAGTAAAACTTGCAAAATAATAGAAGCATAAAAAGAAAACAAAACTAAACATTATGCCTTTTAAAGGCCAATTCCTCCAATTAATTTTTCTGACACTTTTATATTCATGCTGCTTAAGCTACAAGGATTAATGTAAAATAATAGAAAATATATATATATATGGTTGCAAGTAGATTTATACACATTGTTATGTGCAAAGGCAAAAAAGCTACTCCACTAGTAGTTCGTAGTTTTCTACATCTTTACACATACTGTTGAATTCGTTTACAAAGGATTCCATTTCAGTGCTCATCTTGGCATTACCATGAGCTTCGTGTCTTTTCTTCTTTGGCTCTTCATTTATATGCTCAAGTTTCTCTTCTTCGGAATCTGAATTGGATTCTTCACTGTCTTTAAACATAACGAAATTTTTACGTGTTTTGCGTTTCCGCTTGGCAGGGCGGACATAGGTTCGCAGTGTCGTCTGTAAAAGATAGTGATTAATCTAATGCATATTACTAAAATTTATGCATGTGCCTATATTATGTTAAAATATAATTGTACATTTCACGACAATTTTTTAATTTATTGTAGGAGCTTCATACTACCAATAAAGATGTACTTTACTCTTTGAGGCCCTGTGAGCTCCAATTGCTTAATAAAATATATTGTTAGCAAAATTTTATACTATAGCGAATGAAACAGCTAGAATTTCATATCGAGAAGTGAAATTCACTATGCATGATCGCTAAAAATATTATACCAATTTCTATAAAAATAATCTTTAAACATCAATACCTTTTTTTGGAACGTAGTTTCCGGTTCATAGTCATTAAAAAAATCTGTTTCGAGTGGTTGCGTTGCCTTTTCATTGTCACATATCGAAATATTATGCAAAGTTTCATTATTTTGTTGCCTTTTTGTTTTACCATCATTCAAATCATTAATCATGGTAGAGCAAAGCATTTCATTAATAAGTCGTTGTTTCGGGCCATTATTATCGAAAACATCATACGTTTTTGCTGAAACACTTTTATTATTATAAGTAGAGTTTTCGGGGCGCCATTTTTGAAGATCTTTGAGCTTATTACGTAAATTTCGCTTAACAGACTGTCTATTCAGCGACTCTACATCAATTTTTTTGGGTTCGCCATCGCCAGAGTTGTGATCTAAAAATTCTTCAAAACCAAATAAATCTTCATTTGATTTATCATTTTGTGCAACATCACCAGTAACCGTGGAAACTGCTTCTTTGTTTACTTCATCATTCATAGTTTTTTTCCATGATGGCAGACTTACAACATCTATTATATTTATGGCTTTTAGTGGACTTCGCGTTCCCAGTGTACGTCGCGGATTAGGCAACTGACGCAAATTGGATATGGAGGCATTCTCGGCGTTATTCATTACAGTTAAAGCAGTCGGTGGCATATTTTCTACATTCGAATTATTTTCGGACTCTAGCGTGTTCTGCAATTGACCGCTTGGAATACTGTTAGCTGTATTCCTTGATACGGTGGAGGATTTGTCTTGCCTTGTTATTATGGGCATCGGAAGTGTTATATTGGAGTCATTTGTTTGTGAGTCCTTGGATTTATTTTTCTTCGGTGTAGGAGGAATATAATCACTAGAAAATGTCGGCAGGCAAGACATATTTTTGGTGAAATTAAATACTGGCGGTAGGTGCGAATCATCGTTTATTCTCCAAGGGGAGGGACACACTGGACGATTTTGCAGACTGGGAAACTTAATTGGTGATAAATCGGAGGTCGGTAAATCTCTACTTTGACGATTCGCGGCCGGAGTACTAACAAATTTACGTGCCGCCTCGAGCAGGCGCCGTTGCTCAGTAAACTAAAATAAAAGCAGGAAAATCTTTTACTAGAAGCAAATATAAAATTAAAAAAAAAGTTATAAAAAAAACTTTTCTTACATTTTTTTTGTAAATATTTTCGACTTTCCTTGTTTCTTGCAACAGCACTGAGCGAGCTAATTGACTAAAACCTTCATCACGTACATGTTCATCCGTTCCTGAAACGATATTTGTAAGAATATTTTGGTCCTGATCGTAATTAGCCATGGAAACATATTGATCCTCTAAACCAGAAGGTGGGGGTAATGTTGCGCCAACATCATAATTGTCCAGTGTTTCTGCTATTTTTGACGGTTTATTATTAACAGCGTTATTTTTTTTGTTCCCCTCTTCCTTAGAGATTTTATTTTTATTAACTTCTCGTTTCTTTCTTCCAGCTTTTAAACGTCCTCGTTTTAAAATAGGACGTCCTGTTCCTTTTTGGTTAGTTGCTACTCTTACTTTTCCTTCAGATATTAATTTTTTGATTACATCCGCTGCAGGGTCTCGATGCTTTGCAACCTCAGATTCTGATTCAGATTGAGATAAAAAATCGAAAATGTTTTGCGACTTTGTACATTTTTTCCTCAGGCGTACTTTTCCCTCCGGAACCCGATGAAAAAATTTATGGGTTGTTTTATTTGTTTTGACCTGGTTAGTGTTGTCGTGTCCCTCTTCGGAGTCATCGGAACAAATTAATTCCTCTATTAAGTCAGGGTCCCTAATTGCAGTTTTTAACGACCTTGTCACTGTAATATAAAATGCAAAAATATTAATTAATATTACCATTGAAATAATTGATATTTTAGATTTTTACCTTTGGAATTGATGTGAGACAAATCTTCTTCATGTTTATCATCAGATGTTGCCGAGTTTCTAACCGAACTAAAACGGGATTGATTTTTCGTAAAACTATTGTCTATTGTGGTTCGGTCACTTGAACACTTCGATAGACTAAGTTTATTTAAACGTTTACGAAGATGCGGAGTTAAGACAACATTTGCTAAACCCATGTTTTCTTTCAAAATTTGATGATTTGCTGACATTTTTTTATTCGGTTTCGCAATTACTTTCGAAAAACTACTAGATTCTTTGGGAGTCTTCATATGTACACTTTTCTTTATTGTATGTGTGGTTTTCACCTGTTCGTCCTTTTTGGTACCTCTCATATTTTGAACTAAAAGATCAAAGTTTTCACTTTATCATATTTTTATATTTATAGAAGATATACCAATTTCTCGCTCTTCTTTTTCTATTTGATGTGTTATTGCGTTAATCCTTTTCACCCTAACCCTTAATGGCTTACACCCTATAAATGAAGATAATATTATATATATATACGAATTAACGACTACATGTATAAGATATATCTAAACCTTTTGGTAAATTCTTTAATACTGGCCCAGTGCTCTTATGGTCACAGCGTTTCCGGTTAGACACTGCTTTTTTAAAACCTTTCGGTATTTGCAATTGTTTTTCTGATGACCCAGGAAATGAATTAGTTATGCATTGTTCCTGCAATGCCACATTATTCTGTTGTGTGGGCGTATATATTTTGGAGTATTTATCAACGGGTAGTCGTTTCAACTTTACAATAAAGTTTCTGCATTCTAAAAATGGAAAGATAGAAATACCGGGAAACGAAGAAATTTTTTAGATCTTAAATGTTCAAACCTTGATCATTCTGCATTGAAGGTAGCTGGTTGGGTTTGAGTAAGGAGAAATCAAGTTATCGGATTTCTGCGTTAATGCGTGGTTTCTATTATTGTTATCTTTGTTGAAAATATTTTTGGCCACTTTATATCTTGGCAACTGCTTTAATATGATTTTACTCATTCCATGCTTCGAAAGAATATGGTGTCTCACTATTATTTTTTAATTACTTGTCGCGTTTGGCTTGGTCGCTTAATAAAATGAAAATTTTAATGTTATCAGAATATGTTATATACACCATGTACACGATATCAAAAGATTTAAAAAACACAAAGTATAAAAAACCAGGATCCGCCAACTTTATACGCACTATTTTAGCTTATTATTAAATCCAATTGTATAAATTTATCTGTACAAATATTCATTGTTTTTGTTCATGCATAACGACGTATTACCAATTAGTGTTGCCATATCTTGCTCAACTAAAAATGGTAATCTGGCTGTATACCAAATGGTAAGACTTGTATTTGTTTGGGTTGAGGTGGAAAATTTTGCTATGGTGAAAACAAATTTTTCATTTTGTTGTGCCAAATGAAAAGTAAAATTTTAACAATTAAAGTTCAAAACTAGCAACCATAAGAAACCAACTAACCATTTCTACATTTAGTTGTGGCCACTTCTGTTAGTTATGTTGGTTATGAAACGCTTTGGCTAGCTAGCAATAGTTAGCTGTTACAAAACAAATCTATTGCATTAAATAATTTGAAAATTCACAATTTTTTAAAAAGTTTCGAGAAGAGACGGTTTAAAATAAATTCTATTAGCTAATTCATTTAAAATTTTTGTTTCACAACTCTCATTTATACGCTTTGCCCAGCAAAAGGAGCAGTTTTATTTGAGGGAGGAATGGAAATCAAGGCATTCATTCTGGCATACCTTTTGTCTTCTTAGATTCATTGTTGAAGTAGGAATTGTCAAGCCAGGTGAGGAAAGTTGTTTTGAATTTTGTCGATGGCATGCATCTACTTCGATACTACATACATATATGCTTATGTAGAATCAGAAGTATGCTACATATTTTTATAGTCTTTTGAAAGAACAATTTCAATTTCAATATAACTTTATTTTGTTTTTACTAGTTGTGTGTTTAAGCGACAACATTTTTTTTTTTAATTTGCTAACAATTTTTTTGGAGACATAAACTTCGTATAACTAAACTAATTTAATATAATAATTAAATTAAACAAGCTGGCATCCTTGTTATGATATCGCCATTTGTAAAAGATACTTGCATTAAAGCTGTTTCAAGTATTAAATAAATTATTTTGTGATTTGCCAAGTATGACAAGCATCGGGGATTTGTTTACAAAATATAATTGTACAAATTGCCAGGACGATATCTCTGGTATTCGTGTACATTGTGCAGAATGTGAAAATTTTGATTTATGTCTTCAGGTGAGTAATTAATTTATATGGAATGTATTCATTGTACTCGCTGAGAATTCGTATGCGTTCGTCCGTATAAAGTAGCGAATGACTTGAGCATCTTCTTTGGTATATACATATCTACATATAATATGACATTTCTACGAGTATTCTACATATTCCACCGACTGGAAGATATACAAAAAAACAGCTGAAAATGTTTATAATAGAATTTTGTTTATAGTGTTTTGCTTCCGGGGCGGAGATCGGTACACATCAGAATAATCATGCTTATCAATTTATGGATACCGGCACAGCTATATTGTCTGTATTTCGAGGCAAGGGCGCTTGGACTGCTAGAGAAGAAATACGACTACTGGATGCTATAGAACAATATGGATTTGGAAATTGGGAAGATATAAGTAAACATATTGAGACGAAGTCAGCAGAGGACGCCAAAGAAGAATATGTTAAACGATTCGTTAATGGCGCAATTGGTCTTCACACTTGGACACCCGCCCAATCGCAACGACCCTTGTTAGTGGATCACACTTCTGAGGACGTAGGTCCTTTAGGCGCTACAGCTTTACAACGCTTGCCTCCTTTGGACATTACGAATGAAGAAGCTGCTCAGTTAGGTTATATGCCAAATCGGGATGGTTTTGAACGTGAATATGATCCCACAGCTGAACAGTTAATATCGACAATGTCTCTCAGCACCGAAGATACCGAAGCTGATTATTTATTAAAATTGGCTCACGTCGACATGTATACACGTCGATTACGTGAACGAGTACGACGTAAAAGGCTGGTTCGTGATTATCAACTTGTAGCTAACTTCTTTCGCAATCGTAATTATGCTCAACATCCAGGCATGACACGTGAGCAAAAGGAATTCCGTGATCGTTTTCGTGTCTTTGCCCAATTTTACACATCCAATGAGTACGAACGACTACTGATGTCTCTCGAACGTGAAAAAGAGTTGCGAATACGTTTAGCTGAGCTATGCCGCTATAGATACAACGGATTAACTAAAATTGACGAATGTCGACACTTTGAACAACATGCAGCTATGTCTTTGAATCGTTCCACTGGACCCTATGGCCATGGAAAAACTGTAAGTGCTTGCTTAAGTCTAGGGTTAAATTACAATTACTTCAAATATAAAAGAGTAAAAGTAGATATTTTACTCATACACACTCATACAAGGACTTGTTATCATTACGTTATATACATACATATGTATGTATGTCTATACGAGTCTCATTTGCTTGTTCCAAATAAAAATTAAAGATGATTTATACATATGTGTATGTACACATACAATGTAAACGTACATATATAGGTGACTTTAAATTATATATATATACATATGTAGTTTTCGCTTAAACTGACAATACACGAAAGATTGAATATCGTGTCGTATTTAGAAAAACTGTTCATAGTAATTCTGACGACTTGCCCTGAAACATATGCTAGTTTGGCTATGCTCATTATATTCCATTCCATTTTCACGATATTCAGTTTGCGTGTATTATCGGCACACCAAGCGGCGAACGTTTGAACGGATGTATAAGACAATGTTTAACCACAGGACAACACGCACCTCAGCATTGGAAGTCGTCGGCAGCTAGGCTCTTCCTTACACTCTCCACAACACAGCAGCAGAAAACCGTAAGCACTTACACTTCATTTATTATTGAAAATAGCTTTGTTAATATTACTATAACTTCTATAAATATGTATATATAAACATTTCACAGCGAACTGTCAAACGGAGGCGAGGCACACCTAAATTCAATCGCATCAAGAAACACGCTCCACACCGGCGACCTGACCTCCTCCGGCGCATTATTGCACAACAGAAATTACTTGGATAGCTGTCGGGAATCGTCGGTTCATACGACGATATCGCAAGCGGGGATGATAGTGGGAGCGGGCACAATGTCTACAACCAAATTAACGAACGGAAATCCACAGCCACTGATACCAATACAGCAGTATACCACGACGATGGGAGTAAAAAATCAACAAACGCCACAATTACAAATAAACGACGTCGCCGTAAACGAAAAACAACATCTACAGCAACTACTGTTGCAGGAAAATAATAATTTAGATATTAAGACACTTCCAATGAGTAGTATTTTGCGTGCACAATTAGATGAATTAAAGCATCTACCACAACCTTTGGGCACCGATTTATTATCTACTAATGAACAGCAAGTTTGTAAAGACTTCAACCTTCCGCCTACGACATATTTATCCCTAAAAACTTGTTTACTTAGCGGTGCTCCCGTTGTTAATAATTTGTCACCCGTTGAAAACTCTCTAAGAAAGTATTTTGTAAAAGTAGGTTGGCTGAGTCATTAGACTCACTGATGTTATAATATTTGTACGCGCTCAACTATTTCTGCTTAAGCCACTAGATAATATAACAAAACAACAAAATAAGGCGGCAATATGTTTATAATAAAGTAATTTATAATTGGTATAATAATATTTAAATTACATATACATATAAATTCCGTATATATTTGAAGATCTATAAAAACTCAATATATTTATTTAGCTTAAAATTTAGCAGTAATTATAAATAATCTAAATGCTTACTTGTATCAAGTCATCATTTTTGGTTTTCTTTAACCATGTTTTTGTTCTAAGAATGGTTAATCCCTAAGGAACGGCTTAGTTTTAAAATGTTAAAATCAATTATATAATGTAATAAAACGACATTCGGTAGTTCGCTTTTCATTTAGTGTGAATATAAACATAGATATATACGAATAAAATTTAGTTATGAAAATAAATTATAATATGAAATCTCTGCTATACTTAACGATGTCTTTCAAACAAAAAATAACCTTAATTTTGATGGCGCCGAAGTGATAATATTTGTCACAGGGGCTAAATCTCTTAACGTGACCGGCTGACAGTTAGTTTTAGTTTACTAGTTCTTTACAGGTTACTTTAGAAAAAAAATATACATATCTTCCGAAGATTTTATTTTGATCAGTTTGAATGGCAGCTACTCACACTGTAGCGTTGTTTAAGGTAATAATAGAAGCTAAATTTCGTAATGACATATGCCAAAAATAAGTTTTCCATTCAAAATCTTTTTGATCGGCTTGTATGACAGTTATAGAATATAGTGAGCCGATCTGAACAATTAGTTCGAAGATTGCGCAGTTACCTAAACAATAATCCATCCCAAATTTCGTGAAGTTATCTTTTCTGTTTTTCTCCAGATACTCTAGTTGGTACTTATACCGCAACATTTTTGCGTTGTTGTTGTTGTTTTAACGGTTATCTAATTCCCGAGGCCCGAGAAACGTGCTGTTTCGACGGGATCGAACCAAAGGGAGGAGGGTGTTAGATGAGTGTGGTTCGTAGGGCATGCAAAGAGGTGGTCAGTATCATGCGGAGACTTGTTGCATGCAGGACATACATTGGGTATGTCAGGATCTATTCTGGATAAGTAGGAGTTTAACCTGTTACAATATCCAGAACGAAGTTGCGCTAGGGTCACTCGCGTTTCTCGCGGCAGCTCGAGCTCTTCGTCTGCGATGGGTGGTGATTTGACTCCAAGAACGCCATTCACGGGAAGGGACTCGATGAAGGTGCTAATGGCTCCACTGTGAATGGCGGTCAGTACCTGTCGAAAGTCACTTGCGTCAGAGTCCGATCGGCGTACTGTACGACGTCGTCCACGTAGTCAGGGAAAGACCTTTTGATGCTCCTAGAATGCGGTTCCGCTCCAAGCAGATGCCTGCAAGGGTGATTTCTACAAAAACATCTCAGCAGGAACTGCTTGGAGAGGAGTTCATTTTGCTCTTTAACTGGGAGCATAAGCGTCTCACTATGAAGGTGTTCTATGGAAGACATCAAAAGGCATCCTGTCGTGGTCCGAGTGCAGTATTTTGGCAGGTCTGAAGTTTCCTCATCTGCGTACCACTGCATCCAGGCGACCATATTGGTGCTACATAGTTAAGGACCGGCCGGTCGATTACCTTGTAAGTTGCCAAAAACGTTTCTTTGTCTTCTACCCATGTGCCGCCAGCTAGAGACTTCAGGATGGGAAGAGAAGGAGCATAGACTATCAAAAGTTACACCTAAAATCTTAGGGTTATTGACAGTCGAAATTTTGACGCCATCGACTGCAATATTAACTTCAAGTCTATACTCCTTCGTCCAGTTCGTAAATATGGTCGCTGTGGATTTGGTGGGGGAAAGTGTGAGGTTCCGTGCAGTGAGGAAACGAGAAAGGTCGGAGAGGTAGTTGTTTACCTTCGAATACATGCCATCGATTCCATTACCCTACCCCAATATCGTGCAGTCATCTGTGTACGAGGTTATAGAAACCCCCTCTGGTGGTTGCGAGTTTCGAGATGTAGAAGTTAAACAGTAACGGGGAGAGAACACCACCCTGCGGAACCCCCTGTTTAATTCTTCTCAGTTCAGATGTTTCACCTCGAAATAGTACGGATGACTGACGACCGTTCAGGTAATTCATGGTCCACCTCTTTAGCCCTGGAGGAAGAGTAGTTTTTTCAATTTTTGCGTCGAATATTATGCCTTGCTATACGCAATGATTGAGACTTGAATGTTCCTGAACTCCATAAAATACCGTCCATTTAAATATTCTCAAAGTAATATATTCGACATTTACTTTTATTTTTAATTAAAAAAACAGAGATTTGTTTTATAATTTCCAGTTTTAACAAATGCTTGTCTAGCTTTACAACAAATCACGCAAACAGTTTTAAAAAATTTAAAATACATATATGCATATCTTGTCAACCTGCGGCAAATTAAGGTCCCTGTAAAATAACATTAAGATTTTACATTACGCGAGATTATAGACATATATATTTATAACATATATATACCTAGCCAATCCTTGGATAAGTAAGCGTTTCACCAATAAGTAACAACAATCCGGGATATCACTTATTCCTAAGGAAATACCTATATAGGGTATTTTTTTGGGCTCCACTGCCGTTGGTGGCCGCACCACCAGCTTTAGCTGTGACAGCGTTTGCTGATTGGTTGGTATGAGTTGTACCAGAGGCGATAGTAGTACTAGTTGATCTAATATTGCCATTAGCCACGGCAACTGCAGCAGCAGCTAGAGAACTGCGCCAAGACTCAATTAATTCGTTTTGAACATCCAATGGTAACTCATTGAATACAGTTGTATCCACACCTGCCGGGCAGGGAATATTGGAGACATTTCCAGTGATGGTAGTAGTGTTCGTAGATGTTGCAACTGATTCAGATGCTGTTGATATATCCTCAAGATATCCCATCAGTAAGTGAGTAGATTGAATTGAGTCAGAAGCCTGTGTTGTTGTAGGAATGTCACAACTTGTCGGTGTACTAGCTGTACTACCCGTTTCGTCCATTGGTGATGGTAATGGCGATGAGGTTGTTGATGATGGCGTCGACGATATTTGTCTTTGCGTTGTAAAGGTACGATTTCCCGCCGACGTTCGATTAACTTTCATAAGTAATGACGAAGGAGGTTGTATCGTTCGAAAGCGTTGCAGGGGTGTACATGTAGTTGATGCTGTTGTTGTGGTCGAGAATGTTACCGAAGGTGCAGAGCTAGTGGTACTTGTTGGATTTGTAATGAAATCTTTTTCGCTGTCTCGTGAATTTAAACGCAAATCACAAACACGAAGTTTGCTTGGGGATGCAACGTCAGCAGTGTCAGTATACATGGCTGAATTCCCCAAACATCGCCGTTTGGCCATTAATAAACGACCAATACGACTTTTTTTTGGAGAAGGTTCAATTTCAGTTTCAGAGAAATCTGAGAAATCGGAATTAGTTGCTGCAGATTCAGAACCATTGTCAATAAGCATTGGTATAGGTGAAGCTGCAGTTGCTCGTCGACGATAAAACTGATCACTTGGCTGAAAGGTGGTGGGCGACGAACGGAATGCTTCGTCGTTATTTGGTGAAGGCATTGAGGCAGTTGTGGCTACATCAGTGTTTGTCAATGAAGTTATAGACTGTACTTCTAAATCAGTTTTTTTAATTAGAAAATTTGCAATGGACGATGAACCGAGCTTCCGTTGTTGAAACTTTGAAAACGCAAGGCCGATAAGAGTAATATTAAACGGCTTAGTAAGATCAACAACACGTTCGAACAGGCGTAAAATAATCTTCAGCAACTTGTCTTGTGCGCCTTCTGCGAGTACCACCTTTTGTCCGCCACTTTCCGTTCCTGTTTGTGATTTAAATAATGAAGGCAAAATGTTAACTTGCTTAGTTTCTCGATGACTTGTTTTTTTCTGAGGATCGAATTTACGTAAAATCACTTTAATCGCAATTGGTATGCGGCCGTCCTCTGCTACCTGTTAATAATGACGAACTATTTTATTAAGAACTAATGGTAGAAAGAAATACTCAACTACCTGTTCCACCAAACGCATAAGCAGCAAACGAAAGCGATCTTCAACATCCCTTCGCACGGATATCGGTCGGCATGAATCTTCGAGTCCTATTGTTTTAGGTTTGCCGGATTGACGCACTGAACTCACATCTTTTCCAAAAGACAAATCTTTCAATTTTGTTGCCGTTTCAAAGCCAAATTTTTTTCGAAGGGAGTCCATGTTACATCCTTGCAATTCAGTAATGTTAGCGATACCACTCTCAAGAAGCAGCGATTCTGTTTTTTGTCCGATACCAGTAACTTTATGCAAACTATTTAAATTACGCATAAACTCTTCCGCATAGTTTGAACATAGAACAGTCTGTTGGTTGGGTTTATGTTGAGAACCTACAAGTTTTGCCAACAGTTTGTTATACGATACACCAGCACAACATGTTATATTAAGTTGTTTATGCAAAGCTAAACGTATTTCTTTAGCAATTTGTGTACCCACTGCTAATCGCTGTGCGCAACCACAGTCACAACTTTGCGAAAATTCTGCACTTTCCGGATATATATGACCTTTGACTTTGGGAATTATGCTGGAGGCAATAGTAGAACTTTCGACATGTTCATATTGGTTTTTTTCTATACGATCACACACTTGGGCTGTTACGTCTAAATAATTTTCATCGAAACCCAGTTTCTCCACCAATGGTGTAAAAGTCAAAAGTGCATCAAATATACGTTGAGACATTTGTTTATATGGTGCCAAATCTTCACCATTGACTAAGGTCAGTGTAGGACAAAGACGTTGTGCCTCCTCGACGGCCATCAATTTGTTGACACCGTATTCACGAGCTAGATAATTGCAAGTAACCACAAAATTTTTTTGCTGAATTCCCAGTGGTCGTGAGCGCAGAGTGGGATCACGTATTTCTTCAACCTGGGCATAGAAACAATCCATGTCTATGTGAATTATTGTACGCTGATGCGGTTCATTGAGGTTAATAACATTTGAAAAGTCCATTTTGGGTTTTAAACGATTATCTGAAAAAGATTTCGTTTCTTGGTTTAAATTTTTTTCGAATTAAAATTAAAAATATATGTACATATGCATAGTAGTGTATTTTTGATAATCACTTTATATAACTCAGATTACTCAGCAGATACCAATAAGATTAAATGCGTCATCATATTTTCTTTAAGCGCAGATACCAGTGCTATATTTTTTCAAAAATATCGCCAACTATTTAACTTAAGAACTTTAAGAAAATATGATGATACATTTAATCTTATCACTACTCTCATTCAATCAGTAAAATATCATTAGCAATACATTTTAATAAACAGAAACATAAATTCTATATTTAATTATTTGCTTATTATAATTATTTACTTTATATTGTTCCCTCGCAAATCGTTGATCAAAACAAAATAGCAACAGTTACTCCGTTACCAATTCGGCATTGAATGTTTTGTACTTGATCTCTTTCATTTTTCTTCGTTCATACGTCACAATCTTTCTACACTTTTATTATATTTCGCTATTTCGTAACGGAAATAATAACATAAGGAACCGCCAAAGAGAAAATCATAACAATGAGTAATAGCTCTGCCAACAAACTACCCTAATTCTCCATCTCCTAAAAAAATAATTTACTTGAATAAGAATAATGGAAAGTTTAAACATAACTCAACCAAACGCATTTATGGCACCTCATTCAACCACCATTGACAAAAGAAATCTGAGATATGCGATAAAATATAAAATGCTGTAATAACGAACTCAATGATTCCAGATAAATTAGTCTGTATCAAATCCATTATCAAAAGCACACTTTTAATTTCCAGTTAGCTGTGGATATCTTATATAAAAAAACAAATAAAAACATGGAGAAAGTTTGTTAGTGCCTGGGTTGCGAATGTCAAAAACTGCAATCCTCCAAAAGCAAATTAAGAAAAAACATTGAAGCAATATGAATTCCAGATTTTAGGGGATACTTTGGTTTTTGAAGTAATTGGTTACTAACTTTAGTTTTCACTTATTTTTGTAATAGCCTCTACAAAGTTTAATATGCGTATGACAAGATGACGGCGATGTATAGAAGACAAAGACGAAGGTCATGGCGATAGCAACAACGTAATAAATGGCGACAAAGCACCAATTGCACGAATTTTGAAATGAGCTTCACTAGCTTTCACATTTGTTTTCCTAAGTTTCTTACCTTGGAATACTCCGATTTTTTAAATGGGAATTGCTACTGGTTTTCGTTGTCGCCTTTCCTTACACTAATTACTTTCACGTCGCCTCAAAAAGCTATATTTTGTATTTTTCATCTAACAAAAATTCCAGCTGTGAATATCTGTCTACTTGTGATTAACCGTTCCACTCACTTTATCATTTTCTACATTTCTCCAGCTGTACGTATAATTCAGCTATTCAGCGCGATTTCAGAATGCTTAAGCGTGCCATAAACTGCGAGATTTACAGGTGTGACATTTAAAGTAATATCTTTCTATTCTTATTGCACGCCACATGTCGCAATAGAAACCATTGAGAAACTTGAATGATTTTTAAAATTCATAGTTTGATTTAATTGGCTTAAAATTATTAAATTATAAATAACATATTTAATACATTATATATTAGTGGAATATCAGGAAAATAAATACTTAGTAGAGTTAGTTAATATAAATGTTATGTACATTCTCTCATTCAATACATAACCACACGAGAAAGAATACTTCGGTGAAAAAGTTGTTAACAATACAGGGAATTCATTCTGAATAAAAAATGTCAGTTTAAAATAAAATAGTTTCCAAAAAAATAAGTCAACTAAAAAAAAACCTTGCGACTAACAGGGAAGAGCATTGTACATTAAAAGAAATATTCAATGTAATTTATATATTTTTCAATTCAAAGCAATACACCACGTAAACCATGAAAAACGATCAAAAATGTTCATTATTTTAAAACTATATTATTATAAATAGAGGAAAAGATTCTAAATTTCGATTTAAATTACCCAATTCAATCCATTGGCAATATTGATAGCATCATTGTGTTTTAGGCTATTTCTCGCCAACTTTGCTGTTGACATTTCCGAACTATTCCTGTTTGTTCAAATTGTACTAACTTTTAATAAAGTTTAACGGCGGATTTTCTTCCTTGCTTTTGCTATACAATAAGTAGTTTTTCATTTTATTAGAAGATTGAAATAAAATTTGCAAATAATAGGTCAAAATATATTAAGAGGAAGTTTTAAAAATGGAGTCAAAGTTACCAAAGCCTTCGGGAATAAAACGTCCAACAGCGCTTACGAGAAATATTTTACCTATGGACCGAATAAAAACAGCAACGCTTGGTTTGCGTTCAAAATCGGCGAATTTGTCTATATGTGCGTTGGATAATTTTCAGCCTCTTTCTCGCGACCTTACTAATTTACCAAATAGTTTTCAACGCAGAGGTATTTAAATTAAAGTCTTTAATACCTAGTGAAAAATTAAAAAAAAAAGTGTGTAGGGATAATATATTCTTTTTTTTTTTTTCTACTGATTTTTCATACCAACTAATACCACATTTTAATTCCTAGAACGTGCAGGATCTCCAGATATAGGCCGCCCGAACGACACAAATAGTAATGGTGTTTCTCGCTCAAAATTACGACGTAGCCGATCGGCTTGTGATATTCGAGATATGCGACCTATGAAGCGTCCCGAATTAACTCTTGCACCAATTCCCGCCAAGACAACGCGCTTTGCTAGTGCAGGCGTCACTAATAATTCGGCGGTATCAACACAACCGTTTTCTTCAAACTGTACAGTTTCCAAACCACAACGAATAGGACATGTTGCAGTTTCCTCTACCTCAACTGCAAAAAAAGTATACCCTACAAAATCTCAAAATACAGCAAATGTAGGGAACAATGGTCCTGGACGCGTTGCTAGCACAAGTACAAAAACGTCAACTACAGTAACTAAGAAAGGCATGGGGTCGGGTACTACTACATCTGTTTCAACTACTGGAGCTGGAAAACCTATTAATAAACGCATACCGCCTTACGATTTTAAAGCACGGTACAATGATTTATTAGAAAAATACAAAATACTAAAGGCAAAGTTTGAAGAAAAGTGTGAGCAAATGGGTGCAATGGAAGGTGTGCCTGAACAGCTAGAGGAGTCACAAGATCAGTTATTCAAAACAAAAGAGGAGTTAAAAAATATCTGTACCGAGAGGGATTGTTTAAGCCAACAAATTAAGTCATTAAATTTGAAAATAGATTCCATTTCGGCATTATGCGTGAAGACGAAAGACGAATTGGACTTTATAACAGAGGAACATAAAGTGAGTATTGATTATTTGAGAATTGTGGATCTTAGTAGTTTATGTATATATTTTCTTATAGATTTTGAAAGAAGCACACGGGACCCTTACTAATGAAGTACTTGAGCTACGAGAGCGATCAATACGCTTAACAGAAGAAAATGTTTTATTACAGGAAGATTTAACTGCTTGTAAGGAACAATTGTTTCGTGCCAATTTAGAACGAAAGGAATTGCATAATACAATTATGGATTTGCGTGGAAATATACGGGTTTTCTGTCGTGTTAGACCACCGTTGGACTTTGAACAAGAAAAATTACTTTGTGGATGGAATTACGTAGATGAGTCCACAGTGGAAATTCAGAACTTTGAGAACAAGAATAAAAGTGGAGCACATACTTTTTCATTCGATCATGTATTTCATCCTAATTCAAAACAGGAGGATATATTTGAAATGGTATCACCTTTAATACAATCGGCATTAGATGGCTACAATATTTGTATATTTGCCTATGGACAAACAGGTAGTGGGAAAACATATACGATGGATGGTATACCAACCAATGTGGGTGTAATACCGAGAACCGTAGATTTGCTTTTCGACTCTATTAAGAACTATAAACGCCTTGGATGGGAATATGAGATACGCGTAACATTTCTGGAAATCTACAACGAAGTGCTCTATGATCTACTGAGCAATGATCAAAAAGATATGGAAATACGCATGGCTAAACATAATAAGAATGACATATATGTTTCAAACATAACCCAAGAGACGGTTACATCAGCGTCACGCTTGCGGGACCTTATGCATGTGGCTAAAATGAATCGAGCTACGGCTTCAACTGCGGGAAATGAGCGATCATCAAGATCACATGCAGTTACTAAAATAGAACTTATCGGCTATCACGCTGAGAAAAATGAAACATCTGTCGGTACAATCAATCTCGTTGACCTGGCCGGTTCTGAGTCGCCCAAAACAAGTACACGCATGAACGAAACGAAAAACATTAATCGATCCCTTTCTGAACTTACTAATGTTATCTTAGCATTGTTACAGAAACAAGACCATATACCATATCGTAATTCGAAGCTAACACATTTATTAATGCCATCATTGGGTGGAAACTCGAAAACATTAATGTTTATAAATGTGGCACCATTTCTAGACTGCTTTGTTGAGTCGGTTAAGTCCTTGCGTTTCGCAGCATCCGTTAATTCATGTAAAATGGCGAAAGCAAAACGCAACAGATTCTTAAATACATCTAGCAATAATTCACTCTAAAATTAGTGCCAATGTTATATTTATTAAGATTTTTTTTTATCTTTGTACAAATTTTCGTTGCCTGCTTGTATTTTTTGTGCTTTTCCAGAAATCACTAACTCCTCATATTAGTTTTGTACTTTGCGTTATTATTTTTTAATAAACAAATAGCTCACATAAAATCTAGTGAACTACTTTTTGTATGCACATTTTTGCAATTGCTATTTCTTTTTCACTTTAAAACAAAATCATAGATTTCTTTTCATGTGACAGTCATCACTAGAGATGGTATGGAACTTTTTTTCCAAAATGCTGTTTTTAATGCACCTTGAATTATTTTTTGTTCAAATGTTTGAATTTTAATTTGATATAAATTAAATATTTATAAATGCATCGAATCACTATACCGGATTTCTCACAAATACGTGTAAATAAAGTTCAGCAAATCTTTGCAACAAACATCAGGAGTTATAAAGATAAAATACTCTGAGGTTTGTTGTTTGTATTGGATTAAGAGATTACTGATTGAAAATTCTAATAAGAATATATCAACAAACAATGACTTGCTGACCATGTAACCCTTTTCCAAATTTTTTTCCAGAGAAATGAAGATTAATGCCAATAACTTAAAGCACGGTGTTTTCTCGATTTCACTCGGTTTCAATTACAACTACATAAAAGACAAGTAACGGGGACGAACCCGGATTTTATGCGGCCAAGAACTATCAACACGGCACCATTCCTCGAAATTACTTCAAATATGTTTACAATACAACAACACAAAATTATCATAAATTAAATAAGGAATCAGGAAATTTTAATTTTCTCCTTTATTGTAAGAGAACGTTAATATAATGCACTAATACTACATGCCTATAAAAAGAATTTGCATAGGTGTGTCTCCACTGATTTTTTATTGCTATTAATTATTTTTGGTGAAGCTCAAGAAACTCTCTAAAAACTTGCTATCGATAAGTAATTTTGCTTGTCTAGCAGTTAGTTTTATGCACGCAAAGTAGCTATAATATCATTAGGTACCTGGCGAGCGATTTCGGAATGTGATATTTCAGGAATTGTTGCTAAAACACCCATCCGATTTTTATAATCTACATCAGCTGCATATGAGTAGTGAATGCCTGCTAAATCGGTAAGGGTGCCGCCGTATGCTTCTAGTACAGCTTCCGGTGCACAAGTGTCCCACCGCTTGCAGCCGGGACTAGCAAAAACATATGCATGTGCCTTGCCTTCAAGTAATTGTAACACTTTATATCCAGCACCCCCAACTTTAATTACTTTTGTTGGTGATAGAGCATCTAATGCTTGTTGTACCAAGGGTGTTAAATGAGAACGTGTAGTCGTAATAATCATTTGCCCTTTGGGTGGACTTTTAGGTTCGAATCCTCCTGTGCCTAACCCTTTAAGACCCCATACAGTTCTGCCTATGTCGCCATTAGATTGTTTGTAGTAGGGTTGGTAAATAATACCTCCAACAGCGCGATCTTTAATTGCTATCCCAATTAGTACCGTTACATGCTCTAATAAACCTTAATAAAGATAATCATTGATTTGATAAATTGGCAATTTTATTAAATGATGTTGTACCTTTAGTGTACTCTGATGTGCCGTCTAAAGGATCAACCCATATCACGAATTCTTCCTCCTTAATTTCAAGTAATTCCTCTGGACAACTATGTGTGAGGAATTCCTCGTTTTCCTCTGATACCAACCACTCCGCTTTGACATTTAAGTTGGAGTCACCCTCCTCGCCAATGATTGTAATATTAGGAAATTTTCTCGATAGAGACGCAATAATACATTGTTGAGCCGATCGGTCAGCTTCAGTTTGTAAGTCGTCTTTGCCCTAATAAATGTATTGGTCATAGATTTGTATACGTATGTACGTTGCTAATACCTCTTTTTCCACAATACCAAGATTGCCGCGCTGCATTACTTCTCGAATTATTGAGCCTGCACGGGCTGCCGTGTTGATGGACAAAGCCATGATACGCATCACTTTAGGAGTTGTCATTGTTTATTATAAGATTTTTATTTATTTTTACAAAAATTTCTACTTTTGCAATGTGGAGCGACTAGGAAACTGTAAGAACTGTAAGCCTCTACAAATAAAATTATCGTGTTATCGAATGTCATGGTTTCATGTTGTACTCGATTCGTTCTAATCACTAACTACTGCATAAGTACTAATTGAGACAGTAAAACTTATATAATTTTACAAATTGTGATTACAGGTTTATTACACGACTATTTTCATTTCGGTATCCACGATTTTGATACTTTAACACAAATTACTCAATAAAATCGTTTATATCATTGATCGATAATTGTAATTATCCATTATCGAGAAAATATTTTTTAACATGCATTTATCGAATCATGAGTAACAGGAAGAGAACTGGAGTTTCATCACTAAATGCCGTTTTCACAATGTCTGGTTAATAGAGATGAGCGATATTGCGATTTTTAAATCACTGTGATTTCAGTGATTGTTATTGTTACAAAAGTAGTATTAAGATGTATTTGTATTGCTATATGCATCCCTTATTATGAACAATAGCTGTAGGTATATGGAATAGCATTTGTCTTGTTGTAGACATCTGGCGCCGCACTGTCTGCTTGTCGAAACAATAGACATCTGGCGCCGCAGCCGTCTGCTTGAACAATTGCAGAGTCTGGCGCCGCGGCTGTCTGCTTGTCTGCATTTGGCGCCGTATAGCATTATGTTCTGGTAATTTCCAGACGCAATATTCTAGAAGGACACGTCGGCATCAGCGAGAAGTGCGCGGCTATATAAGCCGTGGCAGCGCCAACGTAATCAATCAGTGCTAAGAGTAAACTGCTATAGTGTAGACGAGTTGTGAAATAAAGAGTTGTTGAATTAAACAGTGTTGATTTTATTTGTCAATCCTAGAGATACGAACCTAACAAAGTAAACTAGCAAGAGTAAATTCGTAACAATTGGTGTCAGAAGTGGGATTGTCAAATAATCAAATTCAAGATGGTTAAATTCGGAGAATTGAGAATTCAGCAATTAAAAAAAGGAACTGGAGGAGCGTAATTTGCCGATAAGCGGACAAAAGGCGGATCTGCAGGCACGATTACGTGAAGCAATGGAAGCGGATGGAATTAATGTGGACGAGTTCGAATTTGTTTGGGCCAGAAACTTTCTACAAAGGTAGAAGAGAAAGTAGAAGAACAACGAAACATCATCAAGTGTAGACATGAAACACGTTGTTAGTGGCTATTAAGCAAATGGCAGAAAATGTAGTGCAAACAGAAAATCGTCTGGCACAGCAAATGGCAGAAAATGCAGAAAATGCAGTGCAGGCAGAAAAATCGTCTTGCACAGCAAATAACGCAAATAGCTGAAAATACATCACAGTTAGAGTCTCGCCTTACCACAACAAATAACTGAAAATAATATACGCAGTTAGAAAAGCGTTTGGTACAACAGATTACAGAAAAATAATACAGAAGTGCAAGAGAAATTTTCAAAATTTGAAGACGAATTAAACACAATAAAAAATGACGAAGAAAATTTAAGATCAGAATTTCTTCAAAACTGAGTAATCGTGTGCGAGAACTGCAACTACATGGCCCTGCAACCATCAACAAATAATCAAAGATTGAAGGCACCCACATTCGATGGAAGTATTCCATTTCAAATATTCAAACTTCAGTTTAAAAAGACAGCAAATGGCCAATAATTGGAATGCAGTGGACAAGGTGGCGTCCTTGTTTGTATCATGAAAGGACCTGCGGCAGAAATCCTTCAGACCGAAAGAGGATTTCACCACAAAAAATGCGGATGCATTATCACGTCGCCCTTGTCCACTGGAATTTAAACATTGCTCCAAATCAGAAGGAAAGAAGGTATAATCGACGTGCGATTACTGAATATAGATCCTGAAGATGATTGGACTCCTCACCGCATCAGAATCAATCAGCTGGAGGACCCTGATCTTGCAAAGCTGATAATAGCCAAAGATAAATGGGGTACGACCACCAAAGGAACAAATAAGTAGCGAGAGTCCAACTGCAAAAGCATATTGGGCCCAATGGAACAGCATAAACCTCGTTAATGGATACCTTCATCGTACCTAGGAAAGCGAAGATGGCAAACAGTCTCGTCTGCTGATCATAGTACCGAAGTCCATGATCCCGAAAGTATTGAAAGAATATCACAATGGACCTAGTGGAGGGCACCTTGGGATTACAAAAACTATAGAGAAGATTAAACAACGGTTTTTACTGGATCGGTTGTCGAGATTCCATAGCAGAATGGATAAAGTAATTGCGATAGAGTGCATGGCAGCTAAAGGCCTAAAGCCAAAAGTCGCGGTAGGCTACAACAGTACAACGTGGGATCACCATTTGAACGGGGGGGAAGAGTCGCAATGGATGTTGTAGGTCCGTTTCCCAACCAGTACGGCCGGAAACAAATATCTACTGGTTGTCAGGGACTATTTCAGTAAATGGCCAGAAGTATATGCCTTACCAAACCAAGAAGCGAAGACAGTAGCCGAAGCGTTTTGTAGAAATTGGATAACAAGGTTCGGAGTGCCCGTCGAATTACACTCAGATCAAGGCAGGAATTTCGAATCTTCCATTTTTCCAAGAAGTCTGTACATTATTGGGCATCCACAAGACACGGACAACAGCGTTACACCACAATCAGATGGATGGTAGAGAGTTCAACCGAACGCTCGAAGAACATCTGCGGAAAATCGTTAATAAAGATCAACGGAATTGGGACAAGTGCATCCAGATGTTCCTGCTGGCGTATCGTTCTGCAAAGCACGAGACACCTGGTTACTCGCCAGCAAAGATTTTTTTTGGATCTGATCTGCGACTCCCTGCTGATCTTAAGTTTGGAACGAATGCTACAGCTGTAAGAAGTGATAGAGATTATTGTTCTGCCTTAAAGGAAGAAATGAATGAATTGCATCTAATGGTAAGACAGCATACGCATCTGATGAGCAATAAGATGAAGGACCCGTTCGATCAAGCGGCAAATTCAAAAGGTTTGAAGAAGGTGATCTGGTCCTGTTGTACAATCACTTCGAAAGAAAGGCTTGTCCCCGAAACTGCAGACAGCCTGGGAAGGACCCTATATGGTGATGAAACGACTTAATGACGTGGTGTACCGCATACAAAGAATGGGATGGAAAAGCACGATGTAAAATGAAAGTAGTACATTTGGAGAGCTCGCCCCATTTGGTTCAAGAGGATTTGTGCCTAATCGGGGACGATTAGACTTTAGTGAGGGCAGTGTTACAAAAGTAGTATTAAGATGTATTTGTATTGCTATATGCATCCCTTATTATGAAAACAATAGCTGTAGGTATATGGAATAGCATTTGTCTTGTTGTAGACATCTGGCGCCGCACTGTCTGCTTGTCGAAAACAATAGGACATCTGGCGCCGCAGAGTTCTGCTTGAACAATTGCAGAGTCTGGCGCCGCGGCTGTCTGCTTGTCTGCCATTTGGCGCCGTATAGCATTATGTTCTGAGTAATTTCCCAGGACGCAATATTCTAGAATGACACGTCGCATCAGCGAGAAGTGCGCGGCTATATAAGCCGTGGCAGCGCCAACGTAATCAATCAGTGCTAAGAGTAAACTGCTATAGTGTAGAACGAGTTGTGAAATAAAGAGGGTTGAATTAAACAGTGTTGATTTATTTGTCAATCCAGAGATACGAACCTAACAAAAGTAAACTAGCAAGAGTAAATTCGTAACAATTGGTGTCAGAAGTGGGATGTCAAATAATCCAAATTCAAGATGGTTAAATTCGGAGAATTGAGAATCCAGCAATTAAAAAAGGAACTGGAGAGAGGTAATTTGCCGATAAGCGGACAAAAGGCGGATCTGCAGCACGATTACGTGAAGCAATGGAAGCGGATGGACATTAATGTGGACGAGTTCGAATTTGTTGGGCCAGAAACTTCTACAAAGGTAGAAGAGAAAGTAGAAGAACAACAACATCATCAAGTGTAGACATGAACACGTTGTTAGTGGCTATTAAGCAAATGGCAGAAAATGTAGTGCAAACAGAAAATCGTCTGGTACAGCAAATGGCAGAAAATGCAGAAAATGCAGTGCAGGCAGAAAATCGTCTGGCACAGCAAATAACGCAAATAGCTGAAAATACATCACAGTTAGAGTCTCGCCTTACACAACAAATAACTGAAAATAATACGCAGTTAGAAAAGCGTTTGGTACAACAGATTACAGAAAATAATACAGAAGTGGCAAGAGAAATTTTCAAAATTTGAAGACGAATTAAACACAATAAAAAATGACGAAGAAAATTTAGATCAGAATTTCTTAAACTGAGTAATCGTGTGCGAGAACTGCAACTACATGGCCCTGCACCATCACAAATAATCAAAGATTGAAGGCACCCAACATTCGATGGAAGTATTCCATTTCAAATATTCAAACTTCAGTTTAAAAAGACAGCAATGGCCAATAATTGGAATGCAGTGGACAAGGTGGCGTCCTTGTTTGTATCATTGAAAGGACCTGCGGCGAAATCCTTCAGACCGAAAGAGGATTCCACCACAAAAATGCGGATGCATTATCACGTCGCCCTTGTCCACTGGAATTTAAACATTGCTCCAAATCAGAAGGAAAATAAGGTATAATCGACGTGCGATTACTGAATATAGATCCTGAAGATGATTGGACTCCTCACCGCATCAGAATCAATCAGCTGGAGGACCCTGATCTTGCAAAGCTGATAATAGCCAAAGAAAATGGGGTACGACCACCAAAGGAACAAATAAGTAGCGAGAGTCCAACTGCAAAAGCATATTGGGCCCAATGGAACAGCATAAACCTCGTTAATGGATACCTTCATCGTACCTAGAAAGCGAAGATGGCAAACAGTCTCGTCTGCTGATCATAGTACCGACAGTCCATGATCCCGAAAGTATTGAAAGAATATCACAATGGACCTAGTGGAGGGCACCTTGGAATTGCCAAAAACTATAGAGAAGATTAAACAAACGGTTTTACTGGATCGGTTGTCGAGATTCCATAGCAGAATGGATAAGTAATTGCGTAGAGTGCATGGCAGCTAAAGGCCCTAAAGCCAAAAGTCGCGGTAGGCTACAACAGTACAACGTGGGAATCCACCATTTGAAAACGAGTCGCAATGGATGTTGTAGGTCCGTTCCCAACCAGTACGGCCGGAAACAAATATCTACTGGTTGTCATGGGACTATTTCAGTAAATGGCCAGAAGTATATGCCTTACCAAACCAAGAAGCGAAGACAGTAGCCGAAGCGTTTGTAGAAAATTGGATAACAAGGTTCGGAGTGCCCGTCGAATTACACTCAGATCAAGGCAGGAATTTCGAATCTTCCATTTTCCAAGAGTCTGTACATTATTGGGCATCCACAAGACACGGACAACAGCGTTACACCCACAATCAGATGGAATGGTAGAGAGATTCAACCGAACGCTCGAAGAACATCTGCGGGAAAATCGTTAATAAAGATCAACGGAATTGGGACAAGTGCATCCAGATGTTCCTGCTGGCGTATCGTTCAGCAAAGCACGAGGACAACTGGTTACACGCCAGCAAAGATTTTTTTTGGATCTGATCTGCGACTCCCTGCTGATCTTAAGTTTGGAACGAATCCTACAGCTGTAAGAAGTGATGGAGATTATGTTCTGCCTTAAAGGAAGAAATGAATGAATTGCATCTAATGGTAAGACAGCCATACGCATCTGATGAGCAATAAGATGAAGGGGACCGGTTCGATCAAGCGGCAAATTCAAAAGGTTTTGAAGAAGGTGATCTGGTCCTGTTGTACAATCCACTTCGAAAGAAAGGCTTGTCCCCGAAACTGCAGACAGCCTGGGAAGGACCCTATATGGTGATGAAAACGACTTAATGACGTGGTGTACCGCATACAAAGAAATGGAAAAGCACGATGTAAAATGAAAGTAGTACATTTGGAGAGGCTCGCCCATTTGGTTCAAGAGGATTTGTGCCTAATCGGGACGATTAGACTTTAGTGAGGGCAGTGTTATAAAAAGTAGTATTAAGATGTATTTGTATTGCTATATGCATCCCTTATTATGAACAATAGCTGTAGGTATATGGAATGGCATTTGTCTTGTTGTAGACATCTGGCGCCGCGAAACAATAGACATCTGGCGCCGCACTGTCTGCTTGTCGAAACAATAGACATCTGGCGCCGCGTCTGCTTGAACAATTGCAGAGTCTGGCGCCGCGGCTGTCTGCTTGTCTGCATTTGGCGCCGTATAGCATTATGTTCTGGTAATTTCCAGACGCAATATTCTAGAAGGACACGTCGGCATCAGCGAGAAGTGCGCGGCTATATAAGCCGTGGCAGCGCCAACGTAATCAATCAGTGCTAAGAGTAAACTGCTATAGTGTAGACGAGTTGTGAAATAAAGAGTTGTTGAATTAAACAGTGTTGATTTTATTTGTCAATCCAGAGATACGAACCTAACAAAGTAAACTAGCAAGAGTAAATTCGTAACACTATTTTTAAATCACTGTAGGGGTATTCTCTTGCTCTTGCAAAACCCGGTGCACGGTGCAAGCATTGCAGATTTACAACGGCACAACAACAAACACACGCAGAAAAATATTTGCAAGGGGTGTGAAATATGTCAGACCAAAACCCATGTATATTAGCGTGCAATGTCACGCAAAAATAAAATTGCAACCCTGTTGTAGTTGCCATTTTACATAAAGACATATTACGTCGTTAAACTGTTGAGAAAGGTAAATTTTAATTAGATTTTATAATTTCTATTTAAATTATAAAGTTTTGTTACAGTTTTTTTGTTAAAAATGCATGCAGAAGGTGCGCCAATTCACAATAGCCATGCACAATAGTCATTTACAATAAATTGACTGAATCAGTCGCTCATATATCACTAGATTTTGCAATGGGTGCTCTCGTTCCCTTTTATATTTCGGTGTAGTATTTTTGCAATCTGCAATCTTGCAAGAGCAAGAGAATACCCCTTGTGATTTTATATTGCTATTGCGATCACAACTAAATCGACGTTAAAACGGAGACCTACCGGTGATTTTTTTCACTGTGATTGAAAAATCGCAAAAATCGCAACTGCGATCACTTTTTATAAATAGCAGTTCGCTTCTATGAACTGCGATTGCGATCGCAGTTCGAAACTGTGATCGCAGTTCGAACCAGTGATTGCGATCGCAGTTCGAAACTGTGATCGCAGTTTGAACCTGTGATTTACGATAGCAGTTCGAACCTGTGAATTACGATCACAATAGCAAATAGCAGAAAAGTAACAACTTTGAAGTTTTGAGTGCAACGTTCTTATAATTTTTAATAATGGCAGGAAATGTATGTATCAAGGAAAAGAAGTGAAGTGTGATGTTTGAAGTGGTAGATGAAATATAATCAAAATGGAATATTTTAATTTGTTTTAATAAAATTTTTAATTTTACTTATTGTTAAAACCAAATTTGAAAGCTTTTTGTGTTGAAAACAAGAATTGTAACTAATTAATTTCAGAAAAAATATGGAATAAAAAAATTACGGGTTTTTAATATTTTCCCAAAGATTAGGAAACTCCCGTTATTAATTTGGTCTTGAAAATATTATTAGCGGGTATTCAAAACATTCTGATGGATTATGGAGTTTATGGTTTTTCTTTGAAAATATTAAAAGCGGATCATACCAACATACAAATGAACTATGCAATAAGCTCTAAGTTTCAGGTAGCCGAACCGCTCCAACATTTGCGAAAATGTAGTGAAAAGAAAGGCGTAAAAACTTGACTCGAGTTACAGGAACCAAAAGAGAATTTTCCGCCAATAACGACAAAAGGTTCAGTCGTTCCCACGACAGTCGGGTGTACGTAACTGGACGGGACCCGGACTTGTATTCGGCCAAAACACTGTCAATCGGCAGAAATCTGCCGCTACAAACAACAACAAAAAAAAGGTCTCCGTTTAACGTCGACTTAGTTGCGATCGCAATAGCAATTAAAAATAGCAATCACTGAAATCACAGTGATTTAAAAATCGCAATATCGCTCATCTCTAGTTGACAGTAGAATGGAAGATAGAGAGATGAGGAAGAGTGGTGATGCCACTAATATGTAAAATGTAAAATTATTCACAGCTCTTACAAACTTGACGTTATTTTACAAATAAAAGCATAAAATAGCTCTATTATAGCTCTATTATATCATTTGTAATAACAATTGATAATTTAAAACAAAAAAATATTTTCTATTTACTTATTTTTTGCATAAAAAATTTCACTTGGACAAAATATTAAAATTTCATTGAAGTGCAAGGTATTAGTATGGCCACAACGAAAATCTGTACATGCAAAATGAAGAGCTGTGTTGTCTTGTGTACATGCGTTCATGTAGTAGGATGCTCAACGCCGCTTTCAGTTCACTGTCGTGATGCCATGTCGTGTCGTAAGCATTGTATTCAGCATATCACACGAGCAACTTGTGTTGCGCAACTCTGATCGAGTTTTTTTCTCATTCTCTTTCACTTTACTTTAACCCATTGTCCACCATTTACGTTTCTTTTTCCTTATAGGTATTTGGGCCACTCTATCACATATATTAATCAGTTCTGTCAATTAAGAAATATATTTTATTTATAATTCAAAATTAAAACAAAGATTATATAACAGACCTTCACATATATCACCCTTTTCACTATCGTCTGAATCAATTTGTATGGCTTCCTCCATACATTTCACAATATCTTTAATTAATTCGATTTTTTCGTCATACTCCATTTTCTAAAATATTTAAATTATATTATGTATATTTGTATACATATTTGCAAATTACTTACCAAAAGATGAAATTAAATTTTTTAAATATATTCAAAATATTAATTTCGAAAAAATATACGCAAATGCAACTATGTACTACGAAAGAAAGAACACGAATGCCGAAAAACGTCGTAGCGAACTGTTACGAATAAGAACACAAAGCGAGTTGCTGAACACTGGAAACTCGGCGCGATACTCCTCTCCTCGTTGCGCCCTCACCCATAAACCAAGAGTTGCCGCAACAAAAGTTGCTTCGTGCAATAATAAACCTGCGAATCGTACTTTATTTTATTTTATATTATAATTTTAATCAAATCTAGTTCAAAATGTGACTACTTGTGTCAAGGACGTGGGGAGGGGTTAAAAAGTCCTTAAATTCGTGAGACGTAATTGAGGGATGACCACTTAACTGGATGATGGCTTCAGCCGAAAGAAATGTTACTATCCATTTTTTGTATGTAAATTAGGAATGCAAATGTTTATAATAAAAAATCCCCGTTTGAACTGTTTATAGATTCTACAGTTGACAGCTGTCATTTAATGTTCTGGTTAGAAACTAACCATGACGCCTTATTTAGGATAATTGTACCAGAACTAACTAACAGATGGTTGTTAACCAGATATTGAGAAAAAAATTTTTCAACTTGTTGTCGGCAAAGTTCTGGTTACACGCTTAACCAGACATTGTGAAAACCCCATAAGTAAACAACTACCTCTCCGACCTTTCTCGTTTCCACACTGCACTGAACCTCTCACTTTCCCCACCAAAGCCGCAACGACCATTTTTACGAACTGGACGAAGGAGTATAGACTTGAATTTAATATTGCAGTCGAGGGCGTCAAAATTCCGATTGTCAATAACCCTAAGATTTTAGGTGTAACTTTTGATAGTCCATGCTCCTTCACTCCCCATACCACCGCGATTGTCGTCAAGGAACAGAGCCGCAGCAAGATCCTCAAGTCGCTAGCCGCATGGAGAAAATACAAAGAAACGTTGTTGCCAACATACAAGGCTATCGGCCGACCGGTCCTCCCAGTTAAGGAGCATAATGAACTCCTTGGATGTTTTCGTAGAAATCACGCTTGCAGCCACCTACTTGGAGAGAAACCTAGGAGCATCAAGAGGTCTTACCTTGACTACGTCGACGACATCGTACATTCCGCCGACCGGACTTCAGACGCAACTTACTTCTGACAGGTACTGACTGCCATTCACAGTGGAGCTATCAACACCTTCACCGACTCCCTTCCCGTGAATGGCGTTCTTGGAGTCAAACCACCACCCATTGCTGACGAAGAGCTTGAGTTGCCGCGAGAAACGCGAGTGACCCTAGCGCAGCTTTGTTCTGAATACTGTGGCACGTTAAAATCCTACTTATGCAGAATAGACCCCGACATATCCAATGTACATATGTCCTGCATGCAACGAGCTCAGCAACGAGTCTCCGCCTGACACTGATGCATGCCCTGCCAAACCTACTCATCTAACACCCTTTTCCCGCTAGATGACGTCGACGACAACATAGATAACCCTTACCATCCTAACGGGGATAAAGAAACCATTAAAACAACAAAACGCCCTAAGATTTGTGCGAATTATAAAAAAAAAATTTAATAAATAAAAGAAATGTC
This sequence comes from Bactrocera dorsalis, assembly GCF_023373825.1. NCBI lineage: Eukaryota > Metazoa > Arthropoda > Insecta > Diptera > Tephritidae > Bactrocera > Bactrocera dorsalis. The sequence continues at coordinate 48,441,681 of NC_064304.1, read as the reverse complement.
ATTAGTTACATTGTGCAGACAATACACCCCTATATCATAGTATGTTATATGTTTTATTTTTCTTGTTAGTAAAGTAGCTGTACACAATAATTGTGTCAAAAATATATTAAAATACTTATTTTGTTATTATAAAAGTATTTTTTCTTCAATTTTTACAACTATTCTTGATAACCGTTCCCTTAAAGATCATTTTTTAATAAAAGATGAGAGACCTTATGATTTTTCGGTGTATAAATAATTGAGTGGAATTGAAAAATAATAATCTTATAGCTTTGGAAACACCCGGTTCTGCAAGAATTTAGTTTCGTTTCATTTCGTACCTGAAATGTGGTTGGTCAAAAAGACCGCGTCCTGCCTAAGTGAGTGACATTTGTAAACGTTTATTAAAAAGTTTTGTATGAGAAAATTTTTTATCTAAATTTTGTAACCAATACGAACAACTTATTATTGAAACAATGTAAGTTCTAAACAATGATATAATATTTGCGTTACTTAACCTTAAATGGATTTGCAGGGCTCTTGTAAAACCAAAATCTGAACTGACACCTGAGGAACTTGCTCGCCAAGAGGAAGAAGAATTCAACACGGGCCCTCTTTCCGTTCTCACTCAATCGGTGAAAAACAATACACAAGTTTTAATTAACTGCCGCAATAACAAGAAGCTGCTTGGTCGTGTAAAGGCTTTCGACCGCCACTGTAATATGGTTCTCGAAAGTGTTAAGGAAATGTGGACTGAATTGCCTCGTACGGGAAAAGGCAAGAAGAAAGTTAAACCAGTAAATAAAGATCGTTTCATATCGAAAATGTTTTTACGCGGAGATTCAGTGATTTTGGTTTTGAGAAATCCTTTGGCGACAGCAGCAGGGAAATGAGTTATTTTCTACGCTAACTTTAGTATATATAATATATATGTAGGCATTATGGTAATCAAGACAGAATAATAATAATTTTGAAAGCAGCCGAACAAGTGTTATTTAATTAAAGAAATTATTTACAATTGAATACAAACCAAATCAATATATCAAATAGTGTTAGTTGCCTGAAAGCTGTTTATGAACGAAGGGAACATATTCATCCCATTGCGCTTGATAAAAGTTGCCTGCTACAGGATAATCAAGGTCATACTTTAAAGCAAAGTTAGCTGTACGGAAATTAGGACGTTCTTCTCTGCTGTTATTTCCAACTCTTGCCTCAGTGAATTCCAACTTTCCATTCTGCTTGTACAGCAAGAATACATAACGATGCAGTCCTGAATCTTTTGGAGGTCCTGAGCCAACATAAGCGCTTAGAACTTCACCTTTTGAAATATCATTGTTTGGGATGTTACCCACTAGCCAGTGTTTGAACTCGCGAAATTTTGGTGCATTGCGACTTGGTGCGTCTGGATCTGTCATTATAAGTGTGTAAAATAAATCTTGATCCGCCTCCCATTCTACCACAGGTTGTGACTTTACTTGAGTTGGTGTGAGTTCTATGCCCGCTTTCACTTCCAAGTCGTTGGCATACGTCACCTAAATATTTAAAAAATCTTGAAATTCAAAGTTTATTTAATTTAAAGTTTCTGACAATACTTTTAGAAACCGGTTTGGTGCACTTGGTACAACATCTGGAACGACTTCAAGTTGCTCGAATATTGTCTTGACGTCATTTGTTTCGTTTGCACTTATATTGGCCGCGATCAAAAAAAGCCAAAATATTTTCATAATCTTTGAGTTCACCATTTAAATGTCCTGCGATGGATTAACTGTATATTTTACAACCGATATATGTATTTCGCATGTGAAATCTAAAAGTAATATGCTTTAGGCGATTAAATTAAGTTAACTAACCAACACAGAAGCGATTAAAAAAAACAATAAACCAACTACAGCTTTTAAGGTAAAGCTGAGAAAACTTTTACCTGGTATGGGGCATTCTATTATCATGGGCAGGGATATTGATAATTGACTTTTGATTAATATATTGTTCAAATTGGGTTTCTTGGTAGTGTTTTCGATATGTGGTTTGTAATAATGGCATATTTATTTTTCAAATGAACATAATAACTACCTACCAGATTTTCTATGAGTTTAATCTGTTTCCACTACAGCCAGATGGGAGATCATCTACATCGACGAAGATAGTGCGACGGACAACGAGTTTGATTCTGTCATAGAGATTGAGATCGACTCAAGTTATTAGATTTTTGTAACTGATCTAATAATAATCCTTTGTAGGATAAAATCGTGTAAATATAAAAAATTTTATAAATTTTGGCAGGCCGCTAATTTTTATTTTTATTTTTTCAGGCAGCATGTACATTAAATTGGGTTGACTGATTTTATTAATAATAAACATATGTATGTGATATCGGCCGGCCGATTCCGCTAGTCCTCCTAGCAGAAAAGAAACGAAAAAGGTGGTAAGGTCAGATAAGTTGTCATCGACGGATATGTGCCGTTTCGTTGGACCATAGGGAGAGGGCTGTTAGATGTGTAAGGTTAGCTGGGCACGCAAGGAGGTGGTTAGAGTCATGCGGACATACATATATTTGGTATGTCATGGTCGATCTGGATAAGTAGCAATAGTATCCAGGACAAAGCTGTGCAAGAGTCACTCCAGATTCTCGTGGAAACTCGAGTTCGTTGTCTGCAATGGGTGGTGGTTTGACTCCACCACTTGATTTCCACAACAGCCGGATCTAGGTTTTTTTTGGCGATCTAAGTTTTAGATTAAGCACATGTTCATTTTTCGTCGTCAAAATCGGGCAATAATCAGTGATTTAAATTCCCATAACAAGTAATTTGTAATCGCAACATTTTGCACAAAGTGATATACATATGTATGTATGTATGTGCATACATCACTCAACAGTTGCTTTTATCACTTAAAACTAATCGAGATAGATATCTTCTTCTTAATTGGCGTGGACACCGCTTATGCGATTATAGCCGAGTTAACAACCGCACGCCAGTCGTTTCTTTTCGCAACGTGGCGCCAATTGGATATTCCAAGCGAAGCCAGGTCCTTCTCCACTTGGTCCTTCCAACGGAGTGGAGGTCTTCCTCTTCATCTGCTTCCCGCGGCGGGTACTGCGTCGAATACTTTCAGAGCTGGAGTGTTTTCGTCCATCCGGACAACATGACCTAGCCAGCGTAGCCGCTGTCTTTTAATTCGCTGAACTATGTCAATGTCGTTGTATATCTCGTACAGCTCATCGTTCCATCGAATGCGATATTCGCCGTGGCCAACGCGCAAAAGACCATAAATCTTTCGCAGAACTTTTCTCTCGAAAACTCGCAACGTCGACTCATCTGTTGTTGACATCGTCCAGGCCTCTGCACCATATAGCAGGACGGGAATTATGAGTGACTTATAGAGTTTGGTTTTTGTTTGTCGAGAGAGGACTTTGCTTCTCAATTGCCTACTTAGTCCGAAGTAGCACCTGTTGGCAAGAGTTATCCTGCGTTGGATTTCTAGGCTGACATTGTTGGTGGTGTTTACGCTGGTTCCAAGATAGACGAAATTATCTACAACTTCAAAGTTATGACTGTCAACAGTGACGTGAGTGCCAAGTCGCGAGTGCGACGACTGTTTGTTTGATGACAGGAGATATTTCGTCTTGCCCTCGTTCACTGCCAGACCCATTTCTTTTGCTTCCTTGTCCAGTCTGGAGAAAGCAGAACTAACGGCGCGGGTGTTGAGGCCGATGATATCAATATCATCGGCGTACGCCAGCAGTTGTACACTCTTATAGAAGATGGTACCTTCTCTGTGGAGTTCTGCAGCTCGAACTATTTTCTCCAGAAGCAGGTTGAAAAAGTCGCACGATAGGGAATCGCCTTGTCTGAAACCTCGTTTGGTATCGAACGGCTCGGAGAGGTCCTTCCCGATCCTGACGGAGCTTTTCGTGTTGCTCAACGTCAGTTTACACAGTCGTATTAGTTTTGCGGGGATACCAAATTCAGACATCGCGGCATAAAGGCAGCTCCTTTTCGTGCTGTCGAAAGCAGCTTTGAAATCGACGAATAAGTGGTGAGTGTCGATTCTCCTTTCACGGGTCTTTTCCAAGATTTGGCGCATGGTGAATATCTGGTCGGTTGTTGATTTACCAGGTCTGAAGCCACACTGATAAGGTCCAATCAGTTTGTTGACGGTGGGCTTTAATCTTTCACACAATACGCTCGACAGAACCTTATATGCGATGTTGAGGAGGCTTATCCCACGGTAGTTGGCGCAGATTGTGGGGTCTCCTTTTTTATGGATTGGTCATAGCACACTTAAATTCCAATCGCTGGGCATGCTGTCATCCGACCATATTTTGCAAAGAAGCTTATGCTTGCTCCTTATCTGTTCTTCGCCGCCGTGTTTGAATAGCTCGGCCGGCAATCCATCGGCCCCTGCCGCTTTGTTGTTTTTCAGGCGGGCAATTGCTATTCAAACTTCTTCATGATCGGGCAATGGAACGTCTGCTCCATCGTCATCGATTGGGGTATTGGGTTCGCCTTCTCCTGGTGCGTTCACTGCCATTCAGCAGGCTGGAGAAGTGTTCCCTCCATAATTTAAGTATGCTCTGGGCATCGGTGGCTAGATCACCTTGGGGGGTTCTACAGGAGTATGCTCCGGTTTTGAAACCTTGTGTAAGCCGCCGCATCTTTTCATAGAATTTTCGAGCATTACCCCTGTCGGCCAGCTTATCAAGCTGTTCGTACTCACGCATTTCGGCCTCTTTCTTCTTCTGTCTGCAAATGCGTCTTGCTTCCCTCTTCAACTCTCGGTATCTATCCCATCCCGCACGTGTTGTGGTCGATCGTAACGTTGCGAGGTAGGCAGCCTGTTTTCTCTCCGCTGCGACACGGCACTCGTCGTCGTACCAGCTGTTCTTTTGCACTTTCCGAAAACCAATGGTTTCGGTTGCAGCTGTACGTAAGGAGTTTGAAATGCCATCCCACAGTTCCCTTATACCGAGTTGTTGACGAGTGCTCTCAGAGAGCAGGAGTGCAAGCCGAGTAGAGAAGCGTTCGGCTGTCTGTTGTGATTGCAGCTTCTCGACGTCGAACCTTCCTTGTGTTTGTTGGCGTGCGTTTTTTGCTGCACAGAGGCGGGTGCGAATCTTAGCTGCAACAAGATAGTGGTCCGAGTCGATGATAGGACCTCGGAGCGCACGCACGTCTAAAACACTGGAGTCGTGTCTTCCGTCTATCACAACATGATCGATCTGGTTGGTAGTTTTTCGATCCGGAGACAGCTAGGTAGCTTGGTGGATCTTCTTATGCTGGAATCTAGTACTACAGATAACCATATTTCGGGCTCCGGCGAAGTCGATCAGCCTCAACCCATTTGGGGATGTTTCCTCGTGGAGGCTGAATTTACCGACAGTAGTGCCATATATACCTTCTTTGCCCACCCTGGCGTTGAAGTCGCCAAGCACGATTTTTACATGTAACGGGGGCATCTCACATAAGTGCGCTCCAAGCATTCATAAAAGGCATCTTTGGTCACATCGTCCTTCTCTTCCGTCGGGGCGTGGGCGCAAATCAGCGATATGTTGAAGAACCTCGCTTTGATGCGGATTGTGGCTAGACGTCCATTCACCGCAGTGAATGATAGTACTCGGCGACGGAGTCTCTCTCCCACCACGAATCCCACACCAAACCTGAGCTCCTTTATATAGCCACTGTAGTAAATGTCACAAGGACCTACTCGTCTCTGTCCTTGTCCCGTCCATCGCATTTCTTGGACGGTGGTGATGTCAGCCTTTGTTTTCACGAGGACATCAACCAGCTGGGCAGTGGCACCTTCCCAGTTAAGGGACCGGACATTCCAGGTGCATGCCCTCAATTCGTAGTCCTTATTTCGTTTGCCATGGTCGTCATCAAAAGGGGGGTCTCTCATTCGAGGCTGGTTACAACTATTCACTGAGGTGTTTTTTTACGTGGCGGGTCCCAAACCCAGCGCACAACCCTATGCAGGGGGGGGGAGATAGATATGGAGTTATATATGTGTGGGGTTTCAGTTTCAATTAATTTTAAAGAATTTATTTAATTTAAGGGGGTATTCCGCTCTAGACGCATGAATTTTAGGCATTTTTTAAACTAAGATAAAAAAAATGAAAAACATTTTTACTATCAATTTTTTATACGTTTTTTATAGACATTTTAATAATATGAAAAAAAATTGCAAGAAAAAAACCAAAATTTGTCGAGATACGGGCGGGTGGAGTGAGGGCTTCAAAAAAAACGGTGCGTCCTGGTTGACGTGATTTCAACCCTTGTAGAGATCTAAAACACAAAAAACAAGAAAATTCTTCATTAGTAAGGATGTCGTTATCGGATTGACCATTTTCAAAAAAAAAAAAAATGGCGTCAACTTAAAAAAAACATGTTTTTTTTTACCCGATTTTTTCGACCTTTTCGAATTTTTCGAATTTCCAAGGCAGACACGATAGAGCATTGTATAAAGAAGATATATACCAAATTTCAAAGGAATCGGTTCAGTAGAACTTGAGATATCATGTCAACCACCTCAGAAAAAGTAGTTTCGAGAAAAACGCGTTTAAAGTTTAGGAGACAATTCTAGTGAACACGGACGCCACGTCACAAAATCGGCTGCATCTCCGAAAATAAGTTGAATCTCTAACGTTTAGTGTCACTGTTTATGTCCTCGTCTCGTACGATCAAATCATTAGTAAAGGGGTTAAATTGGTTTCCTCGGGTTAAAAACAGCTTTTTTTTTAATAATTTTTTTCTCATATAAAAACGAAATATTTTATTAGAATTATTTATTGTTATAAATATGCATTATTAGCAAAGAAATTCTGAAATTTGTGTAAAAAATATTTTAAACTCGGCCATTGCGATGGCATTTCTGGTGACCCCTCGGAAAAAGATGGTAGAATAACTTCTTACAGGATCGGAGGAAAAAAAATGAAAATTGGATTTTTGGCACACATTTTTACAAAAGAATGAAAATTTCAGTGAAAATTTCGCGAAATTTTTTTTCAAATAGTTGTCATAGAAAAAATCTTTCGTCCAAGTCTTTGAGAATTGTATATCAAAAACCTGCGTAAAATTTCAGTAATTCTCGAGAAATTCTTACCAACCGACTTCAATAACACAGTTTCGAGAAAAGCGCGTTTAAAGACCGCGCACTTAGTTTAGCTAGCCTCGAGCGTACAAGTTGTCAAGGCTGTATCTCTGAAACTATTACTCAGATCAACTTAAATTTAGGACAATATTCTAGAGGTGTTGTGGAATTTAATAAGATAATAAAAAAATTCGAATTTTTGAAACCCGTAAACCCATGTAATCCCTAAAGTCAACGTTCACATTCAGTGTTGCTTATTGTTGTAGCAATCCCACATACATAAAGGTGATTAGCTTGACAAGATGAGTTGAAATCCGGGTGACTGTCAGTTCGTCCAAGCGATAACTTGAGTAAAATTCCAGATATCTTGATAAAACTTGACACATATGTTCCTTGGCACCCAAGGGAGTTTTGGTATTGCAAACGAAACCCTACAAAGTTCCAAAACTAAGCACTAAATTAAGATACATACAGCGGATTGCAGTGGCATGCAACATCTGTTGACTAAAATTTTTTTCAAAGTGGGCATGTCCCCGCCCCTAATTGGTTTAATATACATATCTTCCTACAGTGGTTCAGTTTAATCACCAAAACTTGCTGAGAAGTAGCATTTTTAGAACTTCTTCTCACGCTGTGAGAATGGGTAAAATCAGATAATAACCACGGCCACTTTCCATATAACGGTTATGTTGAAAATTACTAAAAGTGCGATAACTCACTAAATAATTGCGCCATAAGCATTAAATTTTAGAAACAATATATTAGGGAAGCGATATAAATCCCAGTTCGGGTGAAAATTGGACAAGTGGTGGTAGGTATTTATATAAAAAAGTCGAATATACGTATACTTACATACATATCTATAACTTTTTTAGAACCCAGGCGCCAAATATCTGGACCCCAGGGCATTTGGCTGATTTTTTTTACAAAACTTATCGGTCAATCTGTGAGTTCTGGTATTGAAATTCGAGGAGTATTAATATTTGTAATGACATATTATTCTTATGTTGAAAATTCCCTGAAAATTTTAGCCCTTAATATTATCCTCCAGCACAATGATCACTAAAAAGTACGTGAAAGCAACTATGGAAGTGGGTTTTAAAACCATATATGTACATACTTATGTTAAGTTATTTATGCACTTGTAATTTTTTATTTTTTAAAGAGGCATTTAAACTACACTTAAGTTTATTTCTTTCCAGATAATTGCCTATGCACAGTAGGAACATACTCGTCCCACTGCGCCTGAAAGAAATTTCCTGCAATGGGATCACCCAATTTATATTTCTTCGCAAATTTCGTTGCACTAAAGTTCGGTCTATTTTGACTACTATTTTTTGGTACGCGAGTTTCCTGGAAGCGTATTTCGGCTGGTTGTTTGTATACTAAGAAAACATATCGATGGAGACCAGTCCCCTGTGGTGGGCCAGACCCTACATACGCGGTTAAGACATCACCACTACTAATGTCCGTTCCGTGAATATTGGTAACCAACCAGTGATTAAATTCACGAAATTTCGGATTGCTGCGGCTTGGTGCATCCGGATCTGTCATAATTATCGTATAAAAAGCATCGTTTTCGGCATTCCATTCGATCGAGGGCTGTACTGCCACCTGTGTCGGTGTTAGCTCCTTTCCATTTTCAGCCAATACATTTTTGTAACTGACCTAAAAAAATCGTTAGTTATTTGTAAAGCCATATGCAATTGATTTTTCAACCTTTAGATATTGTTTCGGCGCCACTGGTATGACGTCAGGCACAACTTTGTGTTGCTTGAAAACGTCGTCCGTACTATCAGATGTTGAAGCTGCAGCCATTGCGTTCTGAAATTTGTTTTAATACAAATTTTCAGGGGCCGGTAGACATGTGATTTCGAAGCAAGAATATGATCTATAAAATCTTTAGTTACCAATCCAAACTTACATTAGATATAAAGCCTTCGGCGAGATCAAAATATTATTTATAATTGATAGCTTGATGTAAAAGTTTTCGGTTTTATTTTATTTTTTCTACAGTTCAATGATTGAATCTGATGTCTATGTGTATATATAGGGTGCACCCAAGGCTCATATAATAAAGATTACGTCATTCATCATGTTGGGTAGTAGATGGATGAGTTCAGATTGTTATATGACATCAAGATTTATTTCGTTCATATTTTTTATGTTTTTTCCATTACTTTTTCAAGTATCTCCGGTAGTAAAGTGATGATTCCGGCTCGAATGTTGATCAAAGATTTTATGGCGTACACTTTACTTTTATACTACTCCCACAAACAGAAATCGCTTACAACGAAATCTGGGTGGACAAAACTTTAGGGTCAGCCATTCGAGAAATGGAAGATAGCCTATGATAAGAAAGCGGTTGGAAAGTTTTGCCTCAACCGTCTTATAGTCCAGACCATGAATGAATATGCAGGAAAACTTTTCACATCAGAGCAGGATATAAAAAATTTGCTTGAGTCATTACTGGTCGCCAAGTCTGAGCAGTTTGCAGAGTGTTCGTGAGTTCCAGATACTGCTTACTAATGGTCCCTCCCAAAAAATAAGAAACTTCCAGATAAACAACTTAGAAACACGACCTTGCTAAATGTTCAAAGAAAGTGAAGCCTCTCGTCTCTTGCAAGGGACCGACTGAGCGTGACTATAATAGACAAATAGTTGCCGGAGCCGGTAAGAAGAACATCACGAGTGACGAAGCAAAGGGGAATAAGAAGTCTTACGCAGAGGTGACCCGCCCGTCAACTACTCTTTAATCGACACTGGTAGATCCCTAGGGAGCATGTCTGCAGTGCAACAGACCCTGCTTGCGATCAGCGATGGTCTAACGAATCTAATCTTCTTATCGTCCTTTATTAGGTCCGTGTTTAAAACCGACATGGCTCGCTTCGGAAATTGCCCCTCTTCATACCCTCTATGGTGGAGACTGACTGTAACGTCCTCTTCTTCTTTACTGGCGTAGACACCGCTTACGCGATTATAGCCGAGTCAACAACAGCGCGCCAGTCGTTTCTTCTCTTCGCTACGTGGCGCCAATTGGATATTCCAAGCGAGGCCAGGTCTTTCTCCACTTGGTCCTTCCAAGGGAGTGGAGGTCTTCCTCTTCCTCTGCTTCCCGTGGCGGGTACTGCGTCGAATACTTTCAGAGCTGGAGTGTTTTCATCCATCCGGACAACATGACCTAGCCAGCGTAGCCGCTGTCTTTTAATTCGCTGAACTATGTCAATGTCGTCGTATATCTCGTACAGCTCATCGTTCCATCGAATGCGATGTTCGCCGTGGCCAACGCGCAAAGGACCATAAATCTTTCGCAGAACTTTTCTCTCGAAAACTCGCAACGTCGAATCATCGGTTGTTGTCATCGTCCAAGCCTCTGCACCATATAGCAGGACGGGAATTATGAGCGACTTGTAGAGTTTGGTTTTTGTTCGTCGAGAGAGGACTTTACTTTTCAATTGCCTACTCAGTCCGAAGTAGCACCTGTTGGCAAGAGTAATCCTGGGTTGGAGTTCCAGGCTGACATTGTTGGTGGTGTTTACGCTGGTTCCAAGATAGACGAAATTATCTATAACTTCAAAGTTATGACTGTCAACAGTGACGTGAGAGCCAAGTCGCGAGTGCGACGACTGTTTGTTTGATGACAGGAGATATTTCGTCTTGCCCTCGTTCACTGCCAGACCCATTTGCGTTGCTTCCTTGTTCAGTCTGGAGAAAGCAGAACTAACGGCGCGGGTGTTGAGACCGATGATATCAATATCATCGGCATACGACAGCAGCTGTACACTCTTATAAAAGATTGTACCTGCTCGATTCAGTTCTGCAGCTCTAATAATTTTCTCCAGCAGCAGATTGAAAAAGTCGCACGATAGGGAGTCGCCTTGTCTGAAACCTCGTTTGGTATCGAACGGCTCGGAGAGGTTCTTCCCGATCCTGACGGAGCTTTTCGTGTTGCTCAACGTCAGTTTACACAGTCGTATTAGTTTTGCGGGGATACCAAATTCAGATATCGCGGCATAAAGGCAGCTCCTTTTCATGCTGTCGAAAGCAGCTTTCAAATCGACGAATAGGTGGTGAGTGTCCATTCTCCTTTCACGGGTCTTTTCCAAGATTTGGCGCATGGTGAATATCTGGTCGGTTGTTGATTTACCAGGTCTGAAGCCACACTGATAAGGTCCAATCAGTTTGTTGACGGTGGGCTTTAATCTTTCACACAATACGCTCGATAGAACCTTGTACGCGATGTTGAGAAGGCTTATCCCACGGTAGTTGGCGCAGATTGTGGGGTCTCCTTTTTTATGGATTGGGCATAGCACACTTAAATTCCAATCGTTGGGCATGCTTTCATCCGACCATATTTTGCAAAGAAGCTGATGCATGCTCCTTATCAGTTCTTCGCCGCCGTGTTTGAATAGCTCGGCTGGCAATCCGTCGGCCCCTGCCGCTTTGTTGTTCTTCAGGCGGGCAACTGCTACTTATTCGAACTTCTTCATGGCCGGGTAATGGAACGTCTGCTCCATCGTCATCGATTGGGGAATCGGGTTCGCCTTCTCCTGGTGTTATGTGTTCACTCAGCAGGCTGGAGAAGTGTTCCCTCCATAATCTAAGTATGCTCTGGGCATCGGTGGCTAGATCACCTTTGGGGGTTCTACAGTACTCACGCATTTCGGACTTTTTTCTTCTTCTGTCTGCAAATGCGTCTCGCTTCCCTCTTCAACTCTCGGTATTTATCCCATCCCGCACGTGTTGTGGTCGATCGTAACGTTGCGAGGTAGGCAGCCTGTTTTCTCTCCGCTGCGACACGGCACTCCTCGTCGTACCAGCTGTTCTTTTGTACTTTCCGAAAACCAATGGTTTCGGTTGCAGCTGTACGTAAGGCGTTTGAAATGCCGTCCCACAGTTCCCTTATACCGAGTTGTTGACGAGTGCTCTCAGAGAGCAGGAGTGCAAGCCGAGTAGAAAATCGTTCGGCTGTCTGTTGTGATTGCAGCTTCTCGACGTCGAACCTTCCTTGTGTTTGTTGGCATGCGTTTTTTGCTGCACAGAGGCGGGTGCGAATTTTGGCTGCAACAATATAGTGGTCCGAGTCGATGTTAGGACCTCGGAGCGCACGCACATCTAAAACACTGGAGACGTGTCTTCCGTCTATCACAACATGATCGATCTGGTTGGTGGTTTTTCGATCCGGAGACAGCCAGGTAGCTTGATGTATCTTCTTATGCTGGAATCTAGTACTACATATAACCATATTTCGGGCCCCGGCGAAGTCGATCAGCCTCAACCCATTTGAGGATGTTTCCTCGTGGAGGCTGAATTTACCGACCGTAGTGCCAAAGATACCTTCTTTGCCCACCCTGGCCTTGAAGTCGCCAAGCACGATTTTAACATCGCGGCGGGGGCATCTCTCATAAGTGCGCTCCAAGCATTCATAAAAAGCATCTTTGGTCACATCGTCTTTCTCTTCCGTCGGGGCGTGGGCGCAAATCAGCGATATGTTGAAGAACCTCGCTTTGATGCGGATTGTGGCTAGACGTTCATTCTCCGGAGTGAATGATAGTACTCGGCGACGGAGTCTCTCTCCCACCACGAATCCAACACCAAACTTGCGCTCCTTTATATGGCCACTGTAGTAAATGTCACAAGGACCTACTCGTCTCTGTCCTTGTCCCGTCCATCGCATTTCTTGGACGGCGGTGATGTCAGCCTTTATCTTTACGAGGACATCTACCAGCTGGGCAGCGGCACCTTTAAGAGACCGGACATTCCAGGTGCATGCTCTCAAATCATAGTCCTTATTTCGTTTGCCATGGTCGTCATCAAAAGGGGGGTCTCTCATCCGAGGCTGTTTTTTCCTTTTCATTGGGGGTGTTTTTTACGTGGCGGGTCCCAAACCCAGCGCACAACCCTATGCAGGGGATGTTTCGCCTTCTCACTTTAGCTCGCCTTCAAACGGATGTTCTTAGGCTACCCAGAGGATACTTGGTCAAAGACCGGAAGTCGTGAGCTGCTTGAGTCATATGTAAAAGAATCGTTGCAGGCCACTCCCAAGTGAATGGCGATCAGAGAACTTTCCTCACTTGCGTGAACTTCTACACATGACTCCATCCTCCAACTGTAACGTCCACGAAGACAATTTTAAAGATGCTGCCCAAACAGCTCATGAAATCCAGCATAGTTATTGGTATGGCTCGCTTGTCACCGTCAAGTTCAAGATTTGTCACCGCCAGGTCGCGACAATACCTTCGTCGGAGTGTTGGCCCTGACTTTGTACACTATGGAATAGCGCGGGCGAGGAGACGAATGGAACTGCCCAGAGAAAACCCGAGCACCCCATCGTCAACTGCACAGATGGAGAGAAGTGGCGATTTCTTTCTCAGCAGAACAGATTCCCTAACAGCCCTAACCTTTGTAAGCCCAGTTTCTAAAGATAATTTATGCCGACGGCAGGGGAAGCCAAAGACCTGCATAGTTTGCAAAAAAATATTATTTCTTTTCTCCTTCTTCTTACTTGTTAAAAAGTATAGAAAGGATCTGCGACGGTCGTATTATACGACAAATCCCACCAAACCATTTGGGCTTCAGTATGTCTTCCCTTTTTTGTTGAGCGGAATCTTAATTCCTTATCCCGGTTCATAGGGATGCCATTGATACCTCCACCAACTGGGCAAGGCCCAACTGTCAATGTGGTTAAACCAGGAGGACAAACATTTCTCAATTCAACCCTCTTCATTAAGAGATAGAACTGTTGCACTCTCAAGATCTGTCAAGTATCTTGAGATTATTATGAATAGAAAACTAAGATGGAGAGAACACATTGAAAGTAAGGCCTCTGCAGAACAGACCTTGCCAGATGGTCTATTTTGTCTACATACATAGGTGTTATACATAGTTCTATACAAATATATGTATATAGTTCGTTACATATTCACCGACGGATTAAAGCGTGAAATAGGAAGAGTAGTGGGCTTTTCTGTAGTAATCCATATTGAGAAATTGGGCGACTACAATTTAGTTTTTCAGGCCGAAATCGATGGCATAAGGTGGCAAGTGGGCAGGTAATTTCGGGTAGTCTTGATGGATCTTCTTCTAAAGGAAAAAGAACTTGGTAACATTGTAGAAGTTATTACAGAGCTCCTATTTTTAAGATGCCATCTTCAGAAATTTGGAAAAGTTTGCTATTGAGACGGGACATCTTCCACGACTCCCAATGCTCCAATTTTGATTTTTGATCTCCATAAGACAATTAGTGGGTGTTGGCAGCAGTTTGATTACGGCACAAAAATTTTGTCTGTCGTTTTTTTCTTTGTATACAAAACATTTAGTGAAGGTCGTAAGGTCAAAAGAAATTTAACAATTTTAACTATATAAGTGATGAATTATAGCGTATAATTACACCAAATAAAACTCATCTAGATTTACCTGTATACTTTATATACATAACTCCCTATTAGGTTAAGAGCATTTTTTAAATTGTTTTTATTTTTTCTGGAGATAGTGAATTAAATATAATATGTGAATACTAAAAATATATGTACATGCATATGTCATATATAGGCTTATGTATAAGATCTATTACGTTATGAACCAGTTTCGCAATTAATAGCCGCTTAAATAACTCTTGGGTTTGCTCATTAATAGTCGTCTACTAAGCAGACCACCGCTGACCTTGTCTATTAAGCAGGCACTTTGTTTCCAACCAGCCAATCCATATTTTCACTTTCATCACTTCTTACTTTCATAAATATTCAAATTATAATTTATGCACTACTTTGGAAACTGTTAATCAATGTGAATATGCAGCTAAATACAAACCTAGACGCATACGTGCATATTTGTTTATAAAAGTGTGTGAGTATGTGCATAAAATAAGATTTGTATGTTTGTGTATGAAACTGGCTTAACGGCTCGAACCGATAGAAGAAACAAAAAAAAAAAACTATTTCTAAACAAGTATTTTCTTTAATCGTTCGACATAGGCCATTTCAATTGCAACTTTAAAATCCTAATTGCTTATAGAGTTCCGGTACATAATCATCATATTGAGCTTGGAAGAAATTTCCAGCAACTGGTACGCCTAGTCCATATTTCTCAGCGAAATTCTTTGTTGAAAAATTCTCACGACCCTTAGCACTTGTATTCGTGAGATGAGTTTCAGTGAATTCCAGTTTCTTTGGTTGTTTGTACAGCAAGAATACGTAACGATGCAATCCTGTGTCCTTCGGTGCGCCAGAACCGATATATGCCGACAGTACTTCACCCTTGTCCAAACTATTGCCGGGAATATTGACCACCAACCAATGATGCCATTCGCGCATCTCAGGTTTAGCACGACTAGGTGCATCCGGATCGGTCATAATCAGTGTGTAGAAGGTATTAGTCGATTCAGGATTCCATTCCACTTTCGGTTGGTGCTTTACTTGTGTCGGAGTCAACTCTACGCCCTTATCGGCCACAACACCGCTGTCGTAGCTCACCTACCAAAAAAATAGTCGCATTCAACTTCATCGAATTAATATAGCTTACTAATAGCCTTACTTTTAAAAAGTCTTTTGGTCCTTCCGCGATTACGTCAGGTATTACTTCCAGGTGCTTCATAAATTTTGTTATATCGGAATCCGCAGCGTGTGCCATATAAAATAGACTCACAAACAATAAATGCTTTAAGTTCAACATTTTACCGTTGTTTTGGTATATTGTCGTTATCGTCCGCAACCGTTGAGCTTCTAGTTGTGAATAAGCTGTGAAGATCTCTGATCTTAACTGCTGCTATTGTTAGGTCAAAGCTGCGCTTTATTTAGTTGAGCTTTTGCTCGCTCTCAGCGTTATCTACGAATAAGCAGCTGTTTATATAGGTAATACCGCTAAACTTATTAGGTTATGCATGCACACATATAGTATATACTTTGTCCGTCTATAATGATAATTAACTTTATTACAACTTTTATCTCATGTCTGTGGGATACTTTTCTTAAAAGCAACTGTTAACTGATACGAGTATGTAATTAACGTAATATGTGTTTGTGTGACTTTGATAATAATTATACACTGGTGAACTAAACAGCTGTTTGTCGCTTGACTCTTCAAAACATACACAATAAAACAATAACATCTAATACCACCTCTAACCGCTTCAACATGCAATCTACGAGTACGTATGTATCAAAGAGCTGCAACGATCACAATTTTTTCAATCATACCCGATCATTGACTCAGATTTTTTGTGACGGAAAACTTTGCTTCAACAAAAATGCATGATCGTAAGCGAGCGTGCTCAAAGCGAACAATCAGTTTCAATCACTGTTGCTTGTTTCGTAATGATTTTTCTCGATCGAACGCCTTGTGTGAGCAGCAAAGAATGTTCGAGAATGCTGATTGCACTCAGCTCGATCACAATCATACCGTTTGGTCATACCGGGTGGTTTATGCCAGCAGCGCAGCCGCTGAGCGTTCTTTTTCTTTAGCTGGAAATTTTATAACTGAAAAAAGAAATAGGCTCGGACCATGTTCAGTTGATAATTTATTGTTTTTAAATTCATTTTTTAAAAGTTTTAGCGATTAAGAAACCAAGTTTATTACCTTCTTTTAATTTTAAGTTTTTGTTGATCTCAATGAAGAAGTGATAAAAATTTGAAATTTGTGTTCCCTAATATTTTAAGCATTACCTTTGTTTATTAATTTTAAGCATTAATTGAATTTTAGTTTTAAGCGTTAAAAATGAAGAAATATATGCAGTAATGTTTTGGATTTTATGCATCGCAACTTGTTTCCGTTAAAACACACAAATATGTACATACAAACTATGCACATACATATTTGCAGGGCAATTCTCGATCTGATTGGTTCAATCACAATCAATTCAAACGCACACTTGATCGATGTATGAGTTTTCGTGCATCATTGGACTTGATCGTGTTTTTCTGTACAATCATTTCCAATCATCATACCGGAACCAAACAATCAGTTTCAATCAGTAAGCAGAGCAATCAAATCAATTGATCGAACTCCTTCGTTTTGAGCACGAAACTCGATCGAACAATTTTGTTGCGAACCGCTGTGCTGAGTTGTGACCGTTTTGAGCGAGGCTGATCAAACCGGATCGATCATACTCAATGCAGGTCTCTGGTATGTATGTATGTATTTAATTTGGAACTGTGGAAGTATCTACGTGCATTCATTAAAGCTTCACAAAATTAGGACTACAATAAGGGTATTCCATCAAACTCATAAATGCCTCATAAAATTCTTAAACTCGTAAAATTCTGTGCCTTATAAATGAGCTGTCAAAATTTGTATGAAAAAAAGTTTACGCGTTTCGTATAAAACTATGAGGCAAATTCGACGCGTATTTACTTCATAAACTGATATTTTGTTTTAGTGTTGCCATTACACAAAAATAATTTACATTTAGTGCTTCAAAAAAGTAAAGTTTTTAGTGCAGGCAACACTACTTGCAAAGAAAAAAAGAACGGTCAAACATTTGTGCTTGTTGCAAAATTTTTGTAACTGATGCACCTTCTCCATTACAACCGAGACGATATAAAACAATGGAGAGTTGCATAGCAACGGGAAATTGTTTGCCGGAACTTGCTCCGTTAAAGAGAACATCATCTTCTATCAGTTTTAGTACAATTTCAAAATTTGCCCGATTCATTCTAACAAATTGTCGAAAACGGTTTTCGTCTAAATTTGGCAAAATATCATAAAAGAATTTTTTGGATTTTAGCACAGAGTCTTTCGAGGTCGGAATCGAATAGCGAAAGCTGAGGACAGTAAGTTTTGAATATGCCCAGTCTTCAAAGATTTCATCTTCCACTTCTTCTTGATTTCGTTCTGTAAATATAAACGAAATCATTTAAATGCGTGCATTCTCTCAGAAAGTAATTAAGCAAACCATCACTTAATCCAAATACTTGTAACATCGACAAAGCGTTGAGTGCATTGTTATCAATATTTTCACACAGTTTTCTTTTTTCACTTTTTCGTGGCATTTTGTAAGATTTTAATTTTTTTTAAGTTATTTTTTAAATAAACGCACCCACTTATACAGAAATTTCTCTTCTAAATTAACCCTGGATTTGGTTTTTCAAATGCAACACTGACAGAAAAGCCTATTTACGCGGCTTTTATACGTATGAAAAAAAGGAGCGTTCCAAGAAACTAAAGCGTAAATTTTTGAACTTATAAGTTTATACATTTACGAGTTGGTGGAATACCCTAAATATATTTAGTATTAACTCTTAACAAATAAGAAAGCGCTAAGTTCGGGTGCAACCGAACATTCTATACTCTTGCAACTTGCAAGAATCAACGCCAGGGAAATACCTCTTAAGATGTAAAACATCAATCAGAGCATAAAAAGATTTGTTAGAAAATCTTTATACGTAGTATGGTATATTGGCGGTGGGGTAGTATCGATTTTATCTATTAACTACTTTCATGCCACATACATATTAAAAAAATGTTCCCTACGTTTCATTAAAGAGGAGCAAAGTCAGCCGGGTGTTCGAAATCCTGGTAATAGTTATAAAGAGGCTATATTAAGTTTTCGCCCAATTGTATCTATTTTAGGCACAAAGGTGTACTATTATTTGTAAAACATGACCTGTAATATTTATTGACATAACTCAAATATTAGCCGATATATTCAGCACAAAGTCACCTGGAAGATCGAAAATCTTTATATTAGGTATATGGGGGCTCAGGGTTTTATTTACCCGATTAAAAACATAATTAATACACAGAATAACTATTGTTAGGAAAAAATGCTGTCGGAATTTCCATTGTATATCTCATATATTATTCAATATTTTCGGTCAAAAGCCAACTATAGATACTGGGCTTGAACAGCTTATGTTAGAATTGAATAATTTTTGCTCATAAGATGGCACATACTAAAGTTATTATTCCTACAAAGCCTTAGCGCGTTATGTCAATTGCTTCCTGATTTGTGTACTGGAAAGTGAAAGAATCAAATGAAGTTTAAAATTGTGTTATATGTGAAATAGGCGTGGTTATGATTTAGTTCATTTTCACACTGTAACATAGGAATATGAGAAGTATTCGACATACTAAATTTAGTCGAAATCGGTTTTTCAGGTCCCGAGATATGGGATTTCACCAAAAAGAGGGCGGTGCAACGCCCATCGTCCATTATCACACCGGCTTTCATAAAGCCTTCTTATACCATTTCAGAGGTAAAATTTAATGCCTCTGGCATATTTAGTTATTGATTTATTGAGCTTTAAGTAGTTTTGGACAATACCGTTATATGGAAAGTGAGCGGAGTTATCTTCCGATTTCATCCCTTTTCACACTGTCGGCAGAAGTTTCCACTTTTTCTAAATTCTTTGCCCACAGGTGCCCCTTGCTACTGTGATTGCCTGTGCCAAATTAGAGCTTTATATCTTAATTTAGTGCTTAGTAATACACTTTAAAGGTTTCGGTTAATGGCGATATAAACATTTATTCTCAGGTGCAGTTAGGGTTCTGGTACCGGTCACGATTCAATATTTCACGTGGCGTAGGGTTCAACCTTATATTATTCTAATTGTCAATATTATAGCTTTTATAATATCATACTTATTATATATGAGGGGTTTGAGGAAGAAGTTTCGAACAACAGACTCCGAACCAGAAAAAACCAGTGATAGATGGCGACTTGACGAGAGAACGCGTAGGTGTACGCATGTGACGAATCATCGAAGTATCTTTTTCAAAACCAATTGTTAATCGTTTTACTTTCATAATAACAATTTTTATTAACAACAACTAACACGTTTTTGATTGATTGTCGTTTCTTTTAAGTCGTTCGTGAGTTATAGCGTCGCAAACGTGGAGCAAAATAAAGAGAAAATACGGCATATTTTACAGTACTACTACGATAAAGGCAAAAATGCATCTCAAGCCGCCAATAAAATTTGTGCAGTTTATGGACCCGATACAGTTTCCATTTCCACCGCACAACGATGGTTTCAACGTTTTCGTTATGGTGTAGAGGTGGTCGAAGATGCGCCACGCTCCGGAAGGCCTGTCGTCGAAAATTGCGATAAAATCGCTAAATTGGTCGAAAGAGATCGGCGTAGTAGTCATCAAACAGTTATAAACCATTTGAAGAAGCTTGGAGTCACTAAGAAGCTCGATGTATAGGTGCCACACGAATTGATTCAATAAAAATACCGCAAGACTTTTTTGACAACCCAATATATATATATATAAAGTAATGCCACTTTCGTTTTGTAACTAAAGAACGCTTACATATCCAAACCAAATCTTCCCATTTCAAAACACATTTTTTGGTGCTACAAAAATTATTATACTATTGCAACCTGTTGCTCTTGGCAGTGAAAAAGTAGTTGCTAAATTTGATTGAAGCTACGATCTTAACTGCTAAATCAAAAGGAGAAGATTGCAATTGATATGGCATTTTTATTCAAACAAAATATAAAACAGCTAGCAAATAATAAAATATTTTTTTGTTTGAATAAATGAATTTGATGCTAAACTAAATTATTTTATTATTTCACTTTGTACGTAGCGAAGCACGCACTGGACCGCTAGTATATACATATACATATGTACTTTTTCGAACTGAATTAATCATTAAAATACATTTTTTTGGTTTCGTAATCTCAAATTTAAAAGTAAGTTTTTTAGAATTAAAAATTTTTCCCGTTTGCAAATTTCGCGTTCCACCATTTTGAAATTGAGCTTGCACAGAGTAAACACCTTTAATAATCTAGAGCATTCAAACGATTTATCAATTTTATTTTTGCAATATGTTTCCACAGAGTATTCTATTCCATTAATCGAACAATTATAAAGTGCCATAATTAAGCCGTAAATTATGATAAAGAACTTACATTTAAAATAGGCGAAATCGGATGACAATCAATAACTAGTTTTACACTCAAGATAGTACAATAAGGCTTTGTTGGTGCCTGTGTCAAATTTGGACGATGATCGTGGGACCGCCCACCTTTAGAAAAAATTCATATCTCAGGGCATACTCGACCGATGTCCACCAAATTCTGTAAATAATAATTTTCTAATATTCTTATGTTATATTACAAAAATTAGGGAAATCGGCCTACTTCCCATATAACACAATTTGAAATTCTATGTGTTTCTCTCTCAAGCACCAATTAATATAATGGGATCAAAATTTAATCGAATAGCGCCTTTAGAGCGTATCATCCCATGACCAAAAATTTTCCAAATCGAAGCGAAACTGTTCAAGCCCCTAGGTACCGAATATGTGAACCCCAGTGTACACGACCGTCAGGTCTAAGTAACCGGAAAGGACCCGGATTATTATCCGGTCAAGGACTGTCACTTAAGTACAACTCTTCGAAATTACTTGAGCAAGGCTTCTGCCGCTACACCAACAATAATAGTTGACTTTGTAATAAGAGTACATCTAAATGTGAAAAATTGCTTGAATCGGGTCTATGGTGCCCTTAGCCACCATTTATCTAATATAAAGTATTTCGAACTTCCGGGCGACTTTATACCGCATAGCGTATATCGTCATATCTATGAGCTATCACACATGTATAGCTTCTATAAAACAAATTGTAAATTCAAGAAGTTGGGTGTAAAATATTATTATTATCCAAGATGTGTGGGATTAAAAATTGATCATCTAATTTTTAATCCAAAATTGTGGAATTAAATAAATCGCAAACAGGTTAGCGCACTTCAGATTTAAATAGATTTGATTAATTTTTAACAAAAAGAACTTCTTCATGGTCGGGTAATGGAACGTCTGATCCCGTCTTACGAGTACTTAGATGGGCGTAATCGGACCACTGCCACGCCCACAAAGCGCCAATAACCAAAAACCTATAAGTGCCATAACTATTAAATTAAGATATAAAACTCGAATTTGGTACAAGGCATCGCAGTAGCAAGGGGCATCTATGGAAAAAAAAACATTTGGAAAATTGGGCGTGACACCTACCTCTAATAAGATGTGTAACACATTAGAGGGCTGCTATATATATTTCTGGCCTAATAATGAAAATAGGAATATTTATCAATGAAAATGGTTTTATTTTTCGTTGGATTTGGCTCGTCATGGAAGACCCACACGGTCGATTTGCTGTTTTGTTTCGGGCTCATACGCATAGATCCATGATCGTCACCTGTGACTATCTTATAAACGTCTTTTGAAGCACCGCGATCGTATTTTTTCAGCATTTCTTTACACCAATCCACACGAGCCTTTTTTTGAGCGATTGTCAAATTGGCCGGGATCCAACGAGAACAAACCTTTTTTACGGCCAGGTGTTTATGCAATATCGAATGTATGCTGGTGAGAGAAATGCATAGGCATGCCTCTATCTGAAGGTATGTTACATGACGGTCTTGCATTATCAGTTCACGTACGGCATCGATGTTTTCTGGCACAAGGGCTGTTTTTGGACGACCTTCACGGAATTCGTCTTTGAGCGAGCGTCGGCCACGATTGAATTCGTTGTAACAGTTTTTCACAGTGCTATAGGATGGTGCTTCATAGCCATACAAAGATTTTAGTTCATCGATGCAGTCTTGTCGTGATAATCCACGTCGAAAGTTGTGAAAAATGATCCCACGAAAATGTTCTAAGTTAATTTCATTTTTTGGCCGAGATGAATTTTTTAATTCCCTGTAAATAAAACAATTCACGATTAAATGACAAAACGTTCTGAGTGATGTTATGCTAAAAAATGTCAAACTTTCCAATGGAAATGTCAGATTGCACCTGGCAACACTTAGTGTTGCCTAGTCCAGAAATATATATAGCAGCCTTTGTATGTGCTAAATTACTAAAGCAACAGCAACCGAATTGCCAGCTTAGATATTAAAAAATCCTACCAACAGTTTGAAAATGGCCGAAATCGGCAGATAACTCCGTTCACTCCCCATGTAAAGGTACTGTTGAAAACTACTAAAAGCGCAATAAATCAATAACTGAATGCACCTGAAACATTACGTTTTACCTAAGAGATTGTATGAGAGTTCTTTATGGGAGCCGGTGTGAAAATTGGACGATGGGGGTGGCACCGCCCAGTTTTTGGTGATATCCTATATCTCGGAACCCGAACAATCGATTTCGACAAAGTCTGGTACATGGCATTCTTCTCATATTCATATTTCACAGTATGAAAATGAACTACGCCTACTTCCCATATATCACAATTTTAAATTCCTCTATAAAGGCATAAACTTTGCGCCTATGCCTTTGGTGTATGTCAACTTATGACAAAAAAATTTTCAAACCCAAAAAAACTTCCAGCCGCTAGATACTGATTATTTGGACCCCAGCAATTATTGTTGGCGAAAATATCGGTCAATGTGTGAGATATATATTAGAAAATCAGGGATAATCCTACTCTTTCAATGAATGATATGTCTATATGTAAAAAATGGGTTGAATCGTAACATATTTCAATATAGTCTAAAAATATTGATGACAAAGTGTTTTTAATACCTTCCACTAGTTCGTATTTATCAAAATATTTTCAGGTTAACTCGAAAACTTTGCGTGCCAACCATTGGCACACCTTTTACCAGGTGCACTGGTATGAAATGAGTGTCTTTTTGTGACAATGAAATACTAATTTTGAATGGTTAAAAAAACATTGTTTTTTCACATTTTGACCACCTTTCTAACAATTTGTGTATACTATGACAATAGAAATGTTCCTCTTTTGAAGCAAACTAGTCAGACATCCAATAGGATCGAGGTGCTGCTCAGCTAATGGGTGTTACATCGATGAAAACAAATGGTAATTGGAAGGGGCAAGTCTGGTGAATACGGCGGGTGAGGTAGCAACTCCCAGCCAAGTAATTTGATTGTATCCAGAATCGATTTTGCCTTGTGAGCACGGGTATTGTTGTGTAACAAAATTACTTTGATGCGTCTTCTGGTTCATTCTGGTTGTTTTGCGATCATTGGATGGTTCAAATTTACCATTTACTGTCCACATCGATTTTTATTGACAGCTCATTATCGATCGATCAGTTTTTACAATTGATGTTGGTGGTTGTCCCGGATTAACCCATGATTTTCTCCGTTTAGAATTTTTAAAATAAACCTATTTTTCATCTTTTCATAAGCGTTTTTTCAGTTTACCATTTATCTTTCATTCAATTCAAGTTTCACCCATTGTCTACACTTTAGGATCTCTCCCATAGCTCTTAAACGGCTTGACATTTTTTGTTGTACAATACTTAACATGGCTGCCATTTACTTTTGACTCCAAGTAACATCTTCATCCAATATTGCTTGCCGTTCGTCGTCTTCAAACTTTTTTGGTGGTCTTCCACGTTCTTCATTTCTTACATCAAAATCATTATCTCTGAATCGTTGAAATCATCTTTTGCATGTTGTTTCTGATAGAGCATGATCACCATACGCTTCAACAAGCATGTGACTTGGGGCACTTTTCTTCAAATGGAAACAGAAAATTAATGCTTTCCGCAAATCATCACTTTTCGGTAAAAAATTTGACATTTTCAACACACTCTGAGTTTAACGAATGTGTTTGGCAGATATCATGCCAACTAAACGGAAAAAATAAGGCTCGTTCACAAAAATTGTTCCCTCCCAACTCTTTGATATCAGGCATATAGATAAGCCCCCCATCAACACTTTATCCTTCAATCCCAGACTGAAGAGACGAATTTCCTAAACAAATTTTTGAAATGGGCAAAAACATTAATATTAGCATCCAAAAATTGTAAATCTAATATACATACATACTTATGTATAAAATTTCCATGTCACAATGTTAGTTACCGTACTCCTCCGAAACGGCTTTACCGATTTTTAACAAATTTTTTATGCGTATTCAGTAGGTCTGAGAATCGGCTAGTATATATTTTCCAAATTGGACATTCTAAAAATTAACAATTTTTTTTTTGTTTTGATTTTCAATATTTTGATTTGTAAATTATTTGAATCGTTCAATTTCGGTCGATTGCTTTTTTATTCCAGCTACTCAAAAGAAAAATTATTGAAAATTATTCAGTGAAAACTTTATGTTGTTTCACACTAAGTGATCAATTACAGTAATTTGTTATGAAGCCACGAAGAGATCGGCCTAATATCCGTCGGCGTTCTTTTTGCCATCAACGTATGGCAGCCCAAGCCACATGAACTACATGAGTACTCCCAGGATTCGATGACATACATACGTGTGGAATTATGGATCGCTGTCAATCAGCAAGCGATCATCACGATATTATAGCACGACTTTTCAAACAACAGCTACGATGTTTGACGGACAACGTACAGTAGAAACTCGTTTATCCGGCCCTCAGTTATACGGATTCGCAATTATCCGGACCACCAATCGCGACCAATTTATATGTGCCTACGTAGAAATTATGGAATCATGAACGTGTCGGAATTTGCATATTCCGCTCTCGCAGTGTGGGGTCGCTGCCGCTGCCCCGCGCGTTTTTCTGCGTATGTTTGTTGTTGTGCCGGTGCACCGAGAGGAAATATATGCAATTCTTGCACTGTGCAAGGGGTTTGCAAGAGCGAGAGAATACCCCTAGAGTAATACTGTGAGTCTACTACAACTGAAACGAATTCGTGATATAGCAGCAATGAAGAGAAAAAGTTGCTTACGTTAAATGACAATTACCATTTTAAACCAAATTAAACTTATTACCTACCTATTTATTTCATGATTACCAAATGCAAATTACCAAATACATATTGTAGACAAATTATTCGTACATACGTATGTACCTAAATATTTTATTGTATTTCATGATTAATGCTGCAGTTTAGTATTACGAATGTAGTGTAATCTAAGAAAATATGTACATACATACATAAGTAAGTGTTAATTTCTTAATAAACATTGATTTTCGTTGCAGGATATGAATATCTATTTGTTTTTCTTCATACATTCGATTATCCGGATTTTCGATTATCCGAATGCCTATCGACAACAATTAGTCCGGTTAATCGAGTTTCTACTGTATACATATATGTAAATATGTATGTGGTGCTGTTAGATGCTTTATGTACTCTGTTGAGTGGCAAAAGAGAAGTTTGCCACACGCATACATTCTTCTTTGGATGGTGGATGGTGGTTACACCAGATCTAATTGACGAAATCATTTCTGCAGAGAAAGATCATATTAATCAATGTTGAGTATTGCTGTTTGGTGAAATCGATCAAATACGTTTGCAAGAACGTCACTAAAGAAAGCAACATTGTGATTATTGACCTTGATCAAATGGGTCGATACATGAAGAGCAATGAAGCGCCTTGTAGGGTATTTACTTTTGCAATTCATGAACCTTTTCCTACTGTTGTGCATCCCGTAGTTCATTCGGAGAAGGCCTAAGTGTGTATTTCAACCCAGAGAATACAGTACAGCCAATGGAACCACGCCAACAGAAATGAGTATTTTTTCGACTTGCGTCAGTGATCCGCTTGCGAGAAAATTGCTCTATTCGGAAATGCCTTGATATTATACTTAGAATGCATCGTCGAAGAAATGTTTACACAGAAAACTAGGCCAACCAGTAGATGGACATTCAGGTGTGTTCTCAACTAATGCATTAGGATGAATTTAATCCACCCGAAAAACTACGATTGCTTCTACCTTCGGTTGCTTTTGATTATTGTACGCGGATCAACTTCATTTGAGTCATTGCGTACTGTGAATGGTACGGTGTATGTAACTTTTCGAGAAGCATGCCAGCAATAACAATTGCTCGAAACTGGTAATTGCTGGAATCAAACGATGGACGATGCGATGCTACTTTGCATGCCACTGAAGTTCGCACACTTTTCGCGATGATCATTTCAACATATTAGCCTTCAAAACTGCGTCAATTATGGGATACGAACAAAAATGACATTGCTGAAGATAGTTTACATCGTATTCGCTAAGAATTGGAAATGGGCAAATTCCGATCATCTTGACAATGAAGACGAAGCCGTGAATTATCCAGTGGAGTTTCTAAATTCTTTGGAGAGGCTTGGTATGCCGCCGCATCATTTGCGTCTCAAAGTTGGATCTGTCATTATTATGTTTCGCAATCTTCATGCGCCGAAACTGTGTAATGGAACCCAACTGATTGTGACGCAGCTATCGAATACAAGGGGGCCGAATGCTTGATTCTACGAATTCCTTTGAGTTCCAACGATTTGCCATTTCAGTTCAACCCTATGCAGTTTCTAGGGAAAATTGCATTTGAAATGAAAATCAACAGGACACAGGGATAGTCGCTAGAAGTGTGTGGCATAAATCTGGAAATACCATGTTTTTCACACGGTCTGCTATACGTGGCGTGTTCATAAGTTCGAAACCCATCTTCTCTATATATTTACGCAGCGGAACAGAAACCAAAAAATGTTGTTTATCAAGTTGCGCTATATTGAAAAAAATCTAGAAAAATCACAAATAAATGATTTAAACACAAAATATGGTACAATCGACTTTTTTCATTTCAAAACACATAATTTCAGGCAATAAATATAAATTTGAACAGGCTCGTTGAAAAAGACATGACAAATAGTCAGAAATGTAATCAACGACGATTTAGCTGGTGCTCCTCGTTCTATAAATTATGAAAATAGAAGCGAAAGAGGACATAACGCAAATCAGAATTTCGTGTAAAGTACTTTTGCATTAAAGATAAAAAAATTTATTAGAGTATTCGTAACTTGTGTTGCAGAAAGAACGACTTTTGCATACGGGGCCTTTTTCTAGCATTATATTTTTTATCGAAAAGAAAAAAAATTACCGAAAGCCGTTAATTTACACTTTCTGCGAGTGCCGGGGAATGTAAAACAGATTAAGAAACAATCAAAGTGTCTGAAATTGCAAGAGCAATTATTATTAAGCTCCGATATGTGCTAACTTGGTGACGCGCAGTGTATGCGTGTGGCTTGCTGCGGTCTTAAATCATTCGGCAATTCAGCGTTAAACATATATTTTTCGTGATTAATTTAATCGGAAGAGTACTTCCGTGTGAAATAGGTTACGGTGAGTGTCACTTAGTCACGAAATGCAAGTGAATGAACCGAAAAAATTCGAGTATACAATAGATATTAAATGAGAACTACCTATCAGTTTTTTACCGCCGTCATGCATTCGAAATAAAATTTCAAAATCTTAAGTGAAAAGATGTAAAATAATTGGAAAGCAACAGCTTCAGTGACAAAATCAGTAATTATTAAAATAAAAATATTTTTAAATTGGAGAATTGCCTTGATATCCTTGGATGTGAAAGAAAACTCAAAATATTTAACAATTCATTTTCTTTTTTTATTATTAATTTTTCGTTTGCATCTCAATAAATTAAAATAAATATTAACTTAGTTATTTGGATTTTGATTTTTGGTCGGAGTTTGAGAAAAAGAAAGAAGGTAAATATTTAACAAAAGATGCAAGTTAATGCAGAATAAAGCACTAGAAAAAAGGAAAGTGTGTAGAAGAATAGAAATTCGGAATAAAAGTGGGGATTTTATAGATAAAAAGTTTAAAGTGAAAAGATTAGAAAAGGATAGGCTAGAGAGCGTACTAAATGGGAAGTTTGAAAAGTGAAAGCATAGTACAGTACATAGTAGAATGACTAAATACTTAAAATAATAAAAATAAATTACAATTAATAAATATACTAAATGGATTAAATGGTAGTTCAGCGAATGTCTTAGTCCTTTCCTTTTCCTAGTTTCCGATTTTTCGATATTATAATCTCTTAGTTTTGTCTTCCTTGGTTTTTCTATATATACTTATGTACAGGTTGGTGTGCTAAGGTCCACCGAATAAATTTTTGGAGTAAAAATTCTAGATGTGCCGTATTTACTTTCATTTACGATGATGAGCTGTAGCTGGACGATGAACCAGTGGAGCTGGAGCCGGAGTTATATGAGCTAGAGCTGGGGTGGTATGAGCTGTATGCGAGACTCTGTGAGTCCCAGCGAGCATATGGGCCACCGCTGGCTGGTTCCCAGCTGCTTGGGTCGTATGAAGAGGCGGTAGTGCTGGGTGGACCGTATTCGGCCGCTGGCATGGGTGCCGGCATCATCATCATTTTAGCGCCGGATAATTTGGTGATCAAGTTGTAGATAAGGAAGCCAAGTACCAGTTTAATAGCGATTTTCGACAAAATCAAAGCCTTGAATGCTTTGAGTCCAATCAGACCCAGAAGGATTGGCATGACGACCTTCAATTTCAGTTTCATGAGCAGCAACAGAGGGAGGAGCAATTTGTCCTTCTTCTTCTCGCCGCGAGCTAAACATGGAAGCACAAAAAGTAAATGGAAAAATATAGCATTATAAGAATTTAAAGATCATTTATGTTTCTACAGTTCTTAGCAACATCGTATGTTGGTATTCAGGTTTTCTTCCAATTTGCAATTACTAAAGTAATTCTGTGTATTGTTCCTTAGAAGCTAAATCTTTCTTTTATAATTGCCACTTTAACACTCACCTCCAGTCTCGGGCACTTCCACGTCAAAACCACGCGCAGTACTATAGCTGACGACCGAGCTGCCGAATCCGGTTTCGGGCAAGCGCAGGCGGAATTCATTGTTATTTAAGATTCGGCCAACACGATCGACGATCACTTTATCGATGACATCTTCATTGAAAGCGCGTCCACTAATATCCTCCTCGACTCCGGCCACACCATCCAAATAGGTCAAAACTTTCTCTTTCAAACAATACAGTCCATTGGCATGGAAGCACTTATCCACAATTGTGGTGAGCAGCTCATCCGTATTGCGTATGCGGGGCTCTGCCACAGAATTATCAATGGCGGCAGCATTGATTGGCGAAGCGGCTACGAGCAATAAACAACCGAACGCGATCAAGGACGTAAAACGGAACGCCATTTCGATGCAAACTCAAATTAGTTTTGAGGGGAAAGAAATTAAAGAAATTGAGATAGTGAACGACGCGTTTCAGTGACCGTTATGCGATGACTGGCTACTAGATTGCTGTGTGTTCACTACAGAATCGATAATGAGACAATGATATCCACTTGGTCGTATACTCATGGTTTTATACTGCCGCTCCCCAGAAGCCTCAAGCCGGCGGTAAACGGCCAGAGAGTATGCTCGTTGACTAGCGGTTGAAGAGGCCAGGTAAACATTGAAGCAGCGGCCGCACCGGTGTGGGAGTTGGGAGGGAAGGCCACTACTAAATTGCATACAAGACGCGCTTCATTGGACACTTCAGGTACGCGTGAACGTTTTTGGACAACGGCAACAGCACGATTGGTGTGGCAATAGCGCCACTCTTACTAGGTTTGCCCAAAAAAACCGACACATTGAAATGTATTTGGCTTCGATTTCGGAACTTTTGCTGCTTGCTGATGAAGTGTAGCTTTCATTTGAGTCGCGAAG
Source organism: Bactrocera dorsalis (assembly GCF_023373825.1). Taxonomy (NCBI): domain Eukaryota; kingdom Metazoa; phylum Arthropoda; class Insecta; order Diptera; family Tephritidae; genus Bactrocera; species Bactrocera dorsalis. The sequence goes on along the minus strand of NC_064304.1, from coordinate 48,411,254 downwards.
CAACAGTTTTTGGAAGAAGTTATGGGGGAAGGGATAAAACGGTGTAAGTATACATGATGAAAGGGTGTGAATTCTTCAACGCTGCAATTCATTTCCATTGCCAATAACACTTTTTCCATGTGCGCGGCTAAACTTAAACTTGGCTATGAATCGTCACACCAATATCACTATTTACCCAACTACTGCATAGTGAAATATTTGAGCAAAGAACGACGTAAATGAAAACGATGGTCAATGCTTTGCAACCAAATCTAGTCAGTTAGTGTGAGTGTGCGCATGCTCAGGCTAATTAGTATGCAAGGGCGGCAATCTTACGCGACTACTGTCAGCCAACGGCAAAAGCAACAAATCGGACGTAAACACTCGAAGCGTCAAGTGAAGAAATGCGCGTCAATCGAAAGAAATGCAATGCGTGAGACAGTAACGACAACCACATTACAATTACAAATACTCTTGAACACATACATACATACATGCACACATATTTCAGCGAACATAATTCAATTGGCTGTTGTCAAACGCTATGCTTGTGCCAATTTTCTGTTGTTGAACAACAAAACACGCACACACTTTTGGTTACTGGGTAGCCAAGTTGTGGCAGTATTTTTTACTTATTTGTGGGTGCTTGGAGCCACTGTCATTGATACCATTAACTTGCACTCCATGCGGAACTCGATTTTGCTTAACAATTTTGGTTATGAAATCGAAACCTAACTTACTTATCAAACATATACAAGCGATGGTTGGGTATGGAAATGTGTGTGTGTTTTTTTTCGGTTTAAGTGTGGCAGACGAGTTCCGTTGCCATATTTTTCCCCGCGACCATTACAAAATATGCACAACTATATATAGTACATACATACATATACTATATATACACATTTACACCAGGTTATATGTGTATTATAAGTTTATTACGGAGATATTCATATTTTCATGTACTGATGGGTGTTTGTGTATAAGTAAGTACAAGCATAAGAGTGTGTGCCTTTGAAGTCTAAATTTGAAAAGTATGCAGACATTGTCTATAAACTCACATAGAAAGCGAAAATTACAAACTAGCACATACTGAACTTGCATAGCTCTGCTGATACTAATGGAAGTGCATGAATATGTGAGTGTATTAAAAAATTAGGCATACGTCTGTACAGAAAAAGAAAAAAAGTCTGATACATATATTCTTATGTAAAAACCTACACTAGGTACCAAATAACAAATATTATGAAAAAATTTAATTCATAAAGTCATATTTTTGGCTTGCCTTTTTGTGAATTAATATTCATTTAATATCGTTAATGCCTGTTCATACAGTATTTGGCCATAGCACCACATACTCATAATAGGGCTTCATGTCGTGGCATTTAGCGTTATTTGGGTTGTAAAGTAGAATAAACGTTAAGTTATTTCAAATTTGGGTCAGTTATTGCAAAAGTGCATTGGTACCGTGTAGTTGCATAGGTTTGACACGAAATTGTTGCTGTATACTACAAACAAGTACAAACTTCCACTTTTTTAATTACAAAGCCATTTTAATATATTATTTGAAATTCAAAGTTTCGTTCGTCAAAGTAGCCTCGTATTGTAAGAACTCATTACAACCATAAAGAGTATAATCTAATGGTGAAATTTTAAACTTATAGATCATCTAATTCTATTAAGTTTCTAATGAAATTCAAAACTCATATAGCAATGCAAGTAAATGAATACAAATTTATTTGTGTATAAGCAATCTAATTGTTTTAATTGAAAAAAATATATATGTATGTATATATTATAAGTGACTTTCTAATCAACGCAGCTTCCACAGTACCACACTGCGTATAAGCAACATAGTTCTGTTCAGTTTCCACTATTATGCTCTAGCAACGTGTTGATACTTAATCGTTTTGTTTACCTAACGGCTGTTTGTATCACCTAAAACCAATCGCGATATATATAGACGATCAGGAGGGCGAGTCGAGTTGAATTCCGAGTGACAGTATGCAGTGGCGTAGCTAGGTATCCAAGGGTCCTGGGGCAATTTAAAAAATGGGGCCCCACTGCTATGTAAACTGATTAGGTTTTATCAAATAAAATTATGAAATATACAAATATTTTAAAAATGCTAAGCTACTTAATAATTAAATAATTTGTTCATTATTTCTTACATAATTGGTGAACAGTCCATGATTGAGTTAGTTGAGGTAAAACTAGTTGGTAAATATTAATAATATGAAGTGTAAAACTAAAGCCTTTTATATCTGAATATTTCTGAATAATGAAGTTGCTTTTATTATAACTTAATTGTATGAAAAATGTTCGTGTTAGAAAATGAAATAATTTTTTTTTTACTTGACTCGCCCAAATTGAAGGTTGAATTTTTGTAAAGCTCATCTTTACTAGGACTCTTTAGAACTATTTCTGAGAATACTTTGATAATATCAAAATAACGAAGTTTTATTGCAGATCTGCATTAATGTACCTACTGTGTTTTTCATGTGATTTCGCGTTATGCAATGAGCTGTAGACAAAATCAAGAGATTTGACACGATTTATTGACTTAAGGAGTTAGGGGTAGTTAGTACTTTCAAAAAATTATTTTTTTTTTGCACTTTTGTTAAGTGTATTATCTTAAAAAAAGCGCTAGTGTGAAACTTTAAACACGTTTTTCTCAAAACTATGTTTTTTGAACCGGTGACAACTGCAACTCGAAAACTGCTCAGTAGATTTTAATTAAATTTATACAGCTTTTAGAATACATAATAAATCGGGCCTGATCGAAGGATTTTTATTTTTTCGAAAATTTCGATTTTTTAAGACCAATTAACTGTTGATATTTTCCCAAAAATTTAGAAAAAAATTTCCTGAGGCCGCTATTTTGTTAATTTTTGAAAATCCCTCGATCAGGACCGAGTTTATCTATTTATAAGACTAATTTTGTTTGTCCGATTGATTTAAGATGAATCTCCAAGGACTTATAGTTGCCACCGCAAGTACGTTTCTTTGGAAATGGGTCAACACAAACAACTATAACTTTGGAAATTAAAGTTTTTTTTTTGAAATTTTCGTTACTTCAAGTTAACACATTCTATAATAATGCCATATTACTACTTTTGTAAAATAACACGATTTGATAGCAAAAAAAATACCGAAAATTCTCATTTGTTCGTGCCTCTGACTACCCCTAACCCCTTAACGAACATCAATATGAAAGGTAAAATCAAATAAAATTGAATCACTATTTTGTATTACCAGTACAAAAAAGCTTATTGACATTAGTTTACTTACTCCTGATACAACATTAATTTTTTGTCCGTTCTCGAAAAAAATCTTAACTCGAATTCATAATAAAACGGACATTTATACTTAATATTGACAACGCTGCCAACATACAGAAAGAATTTGGGGGAATTCCCTAGGCTTAACTTCTGAATTTATCTCAACTGAGTTGTCATGATTAAAATGGGATTGCAACCTGCCATATTTATTTTGAAATTGAAGAAAGGGCTCCGGGCCACTGCTCCGCCTAGCCCCTAGGTAGCTAAACCACTGACTGTATGTCTGTCCGTCCGCGCAAGCGATAACGCTTTCAGGTAGTTGATATTTTATCTAAAAATCTGTAACAAAGCGTCAAATTAGCACATAAGACTTTAATTTGGTGGGGGGACAACAGTGGGTTGAAAAAGATCAAAAAGTGGGCGTGGCTCCGTCCCTTAATAACACTTTGAACACGTCTCGTCGTTCTGTTCACTTACGAGTATATACTTGTATATATGTATATAACCCCATATATAATTCTATTACTTTTAAGGGTTACATACATATGTATGTATGTATAACCGTTTGGTTATCAAAACCATTATACTTTGTAGCAATACGTATGTTGGAAATTGTGGGTAACGTCTTAAATCTTTATACAAGTGGTTACTCTTGCCAAATTCATCCTTGCACAGAGTTGGAAGCAAAAGTTTTTTATTTATAGAATCCATTCGTTCCCTTTTTATAATACTTGCATAAGCACAAATAAAATTACTAGACTAAGAAGCAAACATGTACGAGTATAATAGCAAAGTACTCTAAAAGATCTTAGAGTAATAGATAAGTAAGAACTCGATCCTCGAAAGTTATTAATCCAACGCACTGTTACAAAATGGTTTTTAATTGTATATTTAAAGACTTTTAGTTTTTGTCACCTTTCAGCTTGGTAGTTGTCTCATAAAAGTTCACTTGGTCATTTATGGTTCTGCGTGCCAATTTTTAAATTTTTTAGTGAATTTGTTTGAGTTGAGTTTTGAGTTTAGCATTATAAGTGACATCGGTCCAAACCTTTCCTATCATTAATACGAATTAATGTAGCGATTTCTGATAATCAAGTTAAGTGCAAATTTTTAAGTAAACATTCTTTATAATATTTTATAAACAATTGCCACAAACTCCGAGAGTATCTAATAATTGTCTCCATCAGAACTTTATCTTTTTTAAATACTAATCGGGTTTGTTCTTATTTAATAGAACTTTAAACAACTTCTGCGGTACAAAATTCTGTGGTACAAAATTTATTTGTCCGATTATTTCAACTACCATTATACCATATTTGTTTGCATTAACATCCAGTGAAACTGTCAAAATCGAATGAACAAACCACTAGAACAGTAGCCTTAAGCCAGCGTAAATGTAAGTCATTTCGTGCCGGGGAGAATCAACAAGACAACACAACCAACTATTGCTAACTGGCTGTTCCTGTCATAAATACGTTTGTATCTATTCACAACAAATTTACTACAATTTAGAGCATTTGCATGAGAAATGGCATTTTCATGTTTCTGCAAACGAAATTGCTATAAACAAATGAGGAAAAACAAAGCTCTGCCAGTATAAGCTTCTGTGTGCAATTATGTTCCAGTAATTCCCGGTGCGATACCGTCTACTCTACTTTATATTGGTAGACATTAGAAGTTTTTAATAGGTAGAAAAAAAAGAAGAATATACGGGCAAATAAGTAATGGCTTTTGTACATGTAGTATAGTCGTTTACCATCTTTGGCGAATATATTGTATATAATACAATTGTATATATTATTGCTAACAGGGGGTTGAAAGGAGAAAGTAAATTGTTAGATAAACTTTAGTTTGATGTACATACATACAAGTATATCATACTAATCGAAAAGTATATCGAGGTCGTGGTTTAGATCTCCCCGTTCAATCAGGCGAGTTAGGCAATTGCCTAAGGCGCAATAATTTTAGGGCGGTATTTTGCAAATTTTCTTTATTAATTTAAATAAAATATTAAAAAAATTTAAAAATTATCTTCATTTATTTCATTTGTATTATAGATATTACGTAAAAGTCATAATTTCATATTTTCGCATTCTAATACAAATTATAAACACCAACAGGGAATATTATTAATTTATTCAACAGCAGGACCTAGTGGTTTTTGCTACGCTTTGATTTCCGAGTATTCTGATAATTGCATACAATATATAACATATTTATGTATTTATGTAAGTATGATATGTGCACTCACATGGCAGAAAAAGTCTCACCTATATAAATTTCTATCTACTATCGAAATTGGAAAAAATTTTTTGCAGTATTTAATTCATGCAAAAAAATCTACGTTCGCTTCACTAATATGATATTGTATAAAAAGGATAAAGGTTAAAAAGTATATATTAAATCAATATCTAGTTGGATATCAATGTTCTTTAATGACTTCTCATAGGTGATTATTCATTGACCAAAGCAATTAAGCTGTTGTTTCTGGACTTATAACTTCCCATTCTTCTTTAAGCGCGTCCTTAATCATTTCCTTGCTTGTAATAGTACGTTGCCTAATTTTTCTCTCTATTAGGTCCTATAAGTGTTCAATTGGTTTGTGGTCAGAAGATTGCGGGGATGCACGAAGTTCTCTTGGAATATTATACAGCAACCACAGTTTCAAAATTTGTTTTGTGTGTTGTGCTGGGTCGCTGTCTTGCTAGAAAATATATCGTCCACCTAGTCCCAGCTTGACTGCACTTTCCTTTAACTTTATTTTTCAAACATCAAGATAATCATGCCATTATCAAGTCTATATATTTTCCAACGCCCTAACTTGCCATACTTTACCGTAGGTACGCATTTTGCTTATCCAGTGCTGTTCTACTTTTCTTCCAAACAATCTTACGACCTTTTATACCAAAGATGCGGAACTTACTCTCATCTAAAAAGGCAAAGCTTTTCCAAACCACTGGAGGCTTGCTTAAGGGTTTTTTTCTATAGGCCATCCTTTTAAGTCGATGAAATCCAGCATGTTTCAGAGATTTCTCGTATCTGGATTAACCTTTTTTGCAATTTAAATTCCATGTCTTTTGAAATGTGGTTCGCTGTCAGTCGTGGATTAATTTCACAAGAGTGATTATGTTGGACTCATAACATTTTGTTCACTTGTAATTCTTTATTATTCTCTGAACCGAGGAGTACTGTCGCTCAACATGTTTCGCGATTTCTCGATAACTTTTGGCATTTTGCAAGAAATGCTTTCTCTTTCAACTATATATGTTTATTTTTGCTTCTGATCGTCGCAAACATGGAGCAAAATAAAGAGAAAATACGGCATATCTTACAGTACTACTACGATAAAGACAAAAATGCATCTAAAGCCGCCAATAAAATTTGTGCTGTTTATGGACCCGATACAGTTTCCATTTCCACCGCACAACGAGGGTTTCAACGTTTTCGTTATGGTGTAGAGGTGGTCGAAGATGCGCCACGCTCCGGAAGGCCTGTCGTCGAAAATTGCGATAAAATCGCAGAATCAAAAATTCATCAAAAATTCATTTCAATTTCAATAAAAATACCGCAAGTCTTTTTTGACAACCTAATATTTGTTCAAACTAATTAATAAATATCGTTCTAAATTTATTTACGGTAATACTGGTGTACCAACTCTTCCTCTGTCCGTAGCTATTGGAGAGCGCAGTTGAAGCTTACTCTAAAATGTCTCGCTTGGCAACATTATCAATTGAAAACAAGAAAAAACGTTAAGTTCGGATTCCCCAATCGATGACGCTGGAGCAGACGTTCCATTACCCGGCCATGAAGAAGTTCGAATAGCAGTTGCTCGCCTGAAGAACAACAAAGCGGCAGGGGGCGACGGATTGCCGGCTGAGCTAATCAAACACGGCGGCGAAGAACTGATAAGGAGCATGCATAAGCTTCTTTGCAAAATATGGTCGGATGAAAGCATGCCCAACGGTTAGAATTTAAGTGTGCTATGCCCAATCCATAAAAAAGGAGACCCCACAATCTGCGCCAACTACCGTGGGATAAGCCTTCTCAACATCGATACAAGGTTCTATCGAGCGTATTGTGTGAAAGATTAAAGCCCACCGTCAACAAACTAATTGGACCTTATCAGTGTGGCTTCAGACCTGGTAAATCAACAACCGACCAGATATTCACCATGCGCCAAATCTTGGAAAAGACCCGTGAAAGGAGAATCGACACTCACCACCTATTCGTCGATTTCAAGGCTGCTTTCGACAGCACGAAAAGGAGCTGCCTTTATGCCGCGATGTCTGAATTTGGTATCCCTGGGTCTGGCAGTGAACGAGGGCAAGACGAAATATCTCCTGTCATCAAACAAACAGTCGTCGCACTCGCGACTTGGCTCTCACGTCTCTGTTGACAGTCACAAATTTGAAGTTGTATATAATTTCGTCTATTTTGGAACCTTCGTAAACACCACCAACAATGTCAGCCTGGAAATCCAATGTAGGATTACTCTTGCCAACAGGTGCTACTTCGGACTGAGTAGGCAATTGAAAAGTAAAGTCCTCTCTCGACGAACAAAAACCAAACTCTACAAGTCGCTCATAATTCCCGTCCTGCTATATGGTGCAGAGGCTTGGACGACAAGACAACTGATGAGTTGACGTTGCGAGTTTTCGAGAGAAAAGTTCTGCGAAAGTTTTACCGTCCTTTGCGCGTTGGCCACGGCGAATATCGCATTCGATGGAACGATGAGCTGTACGAGATATACGACGACATTGACATAGTTCAGCGAATTAAAAGACAGCGGCTACGCTGGCTAGGTCATGTTGTCCGGATGGATGAAAACACTCCAGCCCTGAAAGTATTCGACGCAGTACCCGCCGCGGGAAGCAGAGGAAGAGGAAGACCTCCACTCCGGTGGAAGGACCAAGTGGAGAAGGACCTGGCCTCGCTTGGAATATCCAATTGGCGCCACGTAGCGAAGAGATGAAACGACTGGCGCGCTGTTTTTGACTCGGCTATAATCGCGTAAGCGGTGTCTACGCCAGTAAAGAAGAAGAAGAAAAACTTTGGCATCCTTGATGTTGGCCAGTCCAAATATTGACTGTTTCAAATTCAATTCAACTGGGTGTATTTGAAAACGGTACGAGTAATAGGGGGTATGTTAAACATTTACTTTGAAATACAAGTATGTATGACTATTTGTTTTTAATAAAATGATCTGAATAATTTTCAAAATTTGTACATTTTGTTCTTAAGGTACTTGGTATTTGCCCTGGACGGTGTATTGTTCCGGTCCGGCCCTGTTATTTCTCATAAGAAGGAGAAGTACGGATTTTTTTCTATTCTTAGTTATAAATATGCCTTTCGCTGTTATTTTATTTTTCAAATTAAAATAAGTTGTGTATATATGTAAATAAACGTAGGAAGCATATACTTTTTATACTACATATGCAAATTATTAGAGTGGGTAGTAAATTGATTTAGTGAAAACTATTAGCTCTGTATCATTGTTATTTTTATAAAGAAAATAAATCTTCGTCTTCTATACTGGCATAGACACCACTTACGCGTTTATAGCCGAGTCGTTTCTTCTTTTTGCGATATGGCGCCAATTGGAGATTCCAACCGAAGCCTTCTCCACCTGGCCTTTCCAACGGACTGGAAGAAAATAGAAGATGGTACTTGCCTTATACCATATGTACTTTTGATGAAGCATGGTGAATATCTGGTCAGTTGTTGAAAGCCACATTGACAAAGTCCTATCAGTTTGTTAATGGTGAATAGATAGAACCCTATACATGTGATGTTGAGGAGGCTTTTCCCAGGGTAGTTGGCGTAGATTGTTGGGTCTCCCTTTTTGTGGCAAAGCACACTTAAATTCTAATCGGCGGACATGCTTTCATTCGACCATACTCTACAAAGAAGCTGACGCATGCTCCTCATCAGTTCTTCGCCGACGTGTTTGAATAGTTTGACCAGTAATCCTTCATTTTCGGGCAATGGAACGTTCTACCGTCATCGATTGGGGAACCGAGTTCGCTATCTCCTGATGTTATGCCTTCACTGCCATTCAGCAGGCTGGAGAAGTGTTCCTTCCGTAATTTTAGTATGCTCTGGTCATCTGTCACTAACTCACATGTCCTTGTCAAGCTATTCATACTCACGCATATGTTGAGCACATTTTCTAAAAGATTACTGCAGACATTATTTGAGTTGGTACTCCTATTCGAGAACCATAGTACTTCAGACCGTTCGCGCAACTGTCGCACTGCAATCAGCTGTTTATAAATTTGCTGAATGACAGTTCGGAGTTCAGCGATGGAACTCAAACGTAATAGTGTGATTGCTTTATATTGAACTGGAAAATCACATCCAGTAATTGTTCGTAAGCTCAAACACCTTAATGTGAATAAAGTTTTTGTTTATCGCACCATCACTCGTTACAATGATACTGTTAGCATCGCAAAACGCATGGAGGTGGTCATCAAAAGACTGCAACGTCACGTGAGATGGTTCGGAAAGTGAAGAAGCGACTTGAGCGAAATCCACGACGAAGTGCCAATCAAATGGCTAAAGAACTGAAAATATCGGACCACAGCATCCGACGCATATTGAAAAATGAGCTCAAGGTCGAGCCTTACAAGATCCAAAAGGCCCATGATCCCATGATGGGTAAAAAAACATTTCGGTGGCAAACCATGGACGTTTCAACAAGACTCAATATGAATGAAAATAATTTTCCAACCCGAATTTATAGCTTTTTTAATTGGTCACACTTCGAATGTCGGACCCTGTAAGTAACCCGTTAATGGTCCAGTTCAATCAAAATAATCTAATATTGTTATGAATTCTTTAATTCCTTGACGAATGGATAAGCCACCATTCAACCATTATCGCAAACAATTTAAATGTTAAAGATGCCGTGCAATAAATTTTAAATTTTGGACGCTTAAAAATAAAGGGAAATAGTTATATCCAATTAAGTTGAAAACGAATTGAAGCTGAGTTCGCAAGTCACAAATGACACCATTAAGAAACGAAAATTGTCGCTAAAAATTTAATTCGGAGTAAGATTAAAACCCACCGTCAACAAACTGTTTGGACCTTATCAGTGTTGCTTTAGGTCTGGAAAGCCAACAACTGTCCAGATATTTATGATGTGCCAAATTTTGGAATAGAACCGTCACCTTTTCGTCGATTTCAAAGCTGATTTTGACGGCATGAAAAGGAGCTGCCTTCATGCCGCGATGTCTGAATTTGGTATCCCCGCAAACTATAAACTGACGTTGGGTTATATCAAAAGCTTCGTCTGAACCGGGAAGAAGCCGTTCGATACCAAACGACGTTTCAGACAAGGCTCCCTATCGTACGACTTCTTCAATCTACTCTTGGTGAAAATAATTCAAGCTACAAATCTAATTGTCTATAAGAGTGTACAGCTGCTGGCGTACACTGATGATATTGGGCAAGACAAAATATCTCCTGTCATCAAACAAACAGTCGTCTATTCGCGGCTAGGCTCCCAGGTCCCTGTTGACAGTTATAACTTCGAAGTCGTAAATAATTTCCTTTCTCTTGGAACCAGTATTAACAACAAGAATGCCAGCCTCGAAATCCAACGCACAATAACTCTTGCCAACAGATGCTACTTCAGACTGCGTAGACAATTGAGAGATAAAGTCCTCTCTTGACGACCAAAATCCCAACTCTATAATTCACTCATTATTCCCATCCTGCTATATAAGGCAGAGGCGTGGACGATGACAATATTTGATGAGTCGACGTTACGAGTTTTCTAGAGAAAGGTTCTGCGAAAGATTTATGGTCCTTTGCGCATTGACCACGACGAATATTCCACTCGATGAAACGATGAGCTGTATGAGATGTACGACGACATAGACATACTTGTAGTTCAGCGAATTAAAAGACAGTGGCTACACTGGCTAAGTCATGTCGTCCGACTGGGAGAAAGTACTCCAGCTCTGAAAGTATTCAACGCAGGACCCGCAGAGGAAGAAGAAAACCTCTACTCCGTTTGAAACACCAGGTGAAGAAGGACCTGGCTTCGCTTGGAATATCCAATTGGCGCCATGTAGCGAAGAGAAGAAACGACTGGCGCGCTGTTGTTGACTCGGCTATAATCGCGTAAGCGGTATCTACACCAGTAAAAAAGAAGAAGAAGAAGGTTACAAAGGTTAGGTTAGACAGCTGATCCATCAGCGTTGCTCACACTTAGACTGTCTTTTATGATGCCAAACGAGAAACTCCTGTAGTTGGATATCAGCTATCGGCAAAAAAAAAACATGACAACAGGTGTTTTATTTCTACTTTCGCTATTTCACGAAAATATTTAAAGGTTTTTTTGCCTTGATTTGATAAAAATGGGGCATCGAGGAGAAAGTGTTGGATTGATTATATATCATTTTCTTCCAAACAGCTGATGCAACTGGCATCTGGTTAGATGTTCACCCTTACGGCATGGGTCCCGACCGGACAGCGCATAGTCAGAACTGATGAAAGCAAAGAGTTCTTTAGACCTCCTACGATTTACCCTTAGCCAGAAGGACCCTGTTCGGCACCTGGTAATCCAAGTATTTTGAAATGAAATCGAAGTGTGCGAGGATTCCAGAGTACTCAGGCTCACTGTCATCTACAAGGTGCATCCCAAAGTAAACAGTACTTAAAAAAAACTAAATACTTAACTCTGTCAGCAAGCTGAAGACGCGTTCCTTCTATTGATAGTGGATGCGAATAAAACCAGTTCGATCTTGCTAGGATTTATGAACATGCCGTTTTCAGCAGCCCAGAGCACATAATTACATCGACCGCGTAGGCGATCATCCATCAGCCGATTTCCTCCAGATTATCCAGAAGATCAATGGCAACCATGATCCAGAGAAGAGGGGAGAAAACTCTCCACTGTTGTATGCCCTCTTGATATTAAGGAAGATCTCCACAACAAATTCCTTGTTCCTTATGGTTCTCTCTAACCAGGAGACAAGTTTTTAATAAGGAAGAATGAGACTGTTGGGTCTGAAATGTTAGGCCGACAAATGCGATCTCGGCCCCTCCTACGGGATGAACGCAACCCTAACCTGTATCCAAGTCCCAGGAATTTTGCACATTCTAATGTATCATTAACACTTCCCTCAGTTCGCAAATATACATAGATATCAGCTAGTGATGGTGTAATGCCATCCGGCCCAGGGTAGTTGAATGGTTTGAATGAGTTGATCGCTCATGATGTTAGATGCTATTCATCCAGAATACACTAAACGTATGCATAGTCCGTCTCAGGGACACTGAGAAGTACTATCCCAATGGAAAGATTCCTCTGAAATTGAGTATCTAGGAGCAGCTTAAAGGTGACCAGTTTTTAGTTGCCCACTTCTACGGGTCTTCTTGGAGAGTCATCTGTACCTGTGGTCAGAGAGTGAGTGGAGTGGTGGAGTTGGAGATTAACCTGAAAATGTTCAGTGCCTGCCACTTGCCATTTCACTTTTCCTCCAAAAGATGTTCCAAACTAAAGACGGGAAGCAGAGGAAAAGGAAGACCATCCACATTGTGAAAAGAAGAAACGACTGGCGCGCTGTTGTTAACTCGGCTATTACCTTGTAAGGTGTGTCTACGCCAGTAAAATGTGGAAAGTATCGAAACATGCTAGCACATATACGAGTAGTTGAAGGGGGGAAAAATAGTTGGAAGGAAAAAAGAAAATAAAATTGTTCAAAGATATCAATAAAAGTTTGTGAAGAAGAAAAATAACAAAAATGAATTATTTTGTGATTGTCAAATTATATTCTTCATATTTTTCGGTATTCAATGCAGAGACACCAAAGTTCTTTAGTAATTTGACGACCATTAATTTTTAATCTGATTGGATTTAATTGCTCATGAAGGCAGTCATCAAATGAAAGCGGCAATCAATTGGACAATTTAATACAAAAGCGAAACCGTAATCGAAAATCGCGTTGTTCTGTAATTGGCTAATTAGAACGCGAATGAGTGTCTGTTGTATTAAATTGATTTTTGAGTTAGTGTTAATCGGCAAATATTCTCATATATTTATGAAGTATGCATGTATTTATATATATTTTTTAGCGGGCATGTGGAATATTGTGGGCGCAACAGTAAACGAGCAAGCTCTCGCACTTTTCAATTTACATGTTTCTTTGTATGTTTGCGTTTGTGCATATGTGTGAGAAACGTGAATTAATTTGGAATGCATAAGTGAAATTTTACGAATACCTTCATGCATGTTGTAATTTGATGGAATGCGCGTGCGACGAATATAAAAATAAAATAAAATATTTGTAACAAAACCAAAAATGTAAAAAATCATTAAAAGAAATAAAAAAATTGCAAAAGCAGAAAAGGGCAGCTGATGAAATTGTAATTGCAAGTGAAATTTTGTGCAGTTCGATTTGCCTTGCATATTTATCGCTGAGGTTTTTGTGCGCACGTGTGCGAAATTTTTATTTATTTGATTTTGAAAATATCTGCGGACCTTATTTATCACAAAAGCGACAAAACCAAATGAAAATGGTCAACAGGATTTTAATTAATTACGCTGCCAAGGGGAAAATTAGTTAAATGACCAGATTTGAGGCGCCTGTTCACTCTAATTTCATACAATGTTCATTTATTATTTTGTACGTTTTTTATATGTGCACCCCACCAGTTCATTTCTTTTGATTTAAAAATTATCTATGATTTATTTATGTGCAACGGCTAGAATAAAATCATTACTTACTGCCAACCCTTTCATTTTACGGTCGCCTGCCTCGGGGGCAGCGATCCTATGTAAAATTTTCACACGAAATGATAACTACAATACTTGCGTATTTTTTCGATTAAAAATCTTTTCAACTTTTCATTTGTATTTTTGTTGGATTTCTTTTACAATCTTCTGTAAATTTAACGATACAAAAAGGGGAATTTCCTTCGTGTATTTTACAATAAATAAGGTTACAAATAAATAAATAAATTATTAACAATTAAAGGTATTGTGCTTAAGTGGTAAATGTGGTAGAGTTTGTAGCTATATTCAGTTTTTGTTGTTATAGTTGCTGTTGGCTTTCATCTTTGGATCCCGTTTGCTTTTGCACGCAGAACACTCATACGCCACGGCGTGCGGTAGGCAGTCATGGCGTGGAGAAATTCCCAACTCTTCGGATAACAATTAACATAGAGTGAAAAAATTCCGCCAAGCCAAAAAAATTGCTCTAGTGCTTGTTGTTGTTTGCTTAATTTCAAGTTCCATTTTTTAAGATGAATTTAACCTGGGCCGATTTTCCATTATTATGCTGTAGTGGCTTTTGGTGCTGCCATGGATCATTTTGGCTTCGTTAAATTCGCTCATCTTAGTATTTTTTCTTTTTGTTTAGAGTTTTATTACTTTTATATTTTTAGTCAGAATGGTTTTCGTCTGCTCTTGTTCATACGTGGGTATGTAGGTATAGGTACTTTCAGAGCTTAAGGAAAAAATTTAAACATAAGCTTTGTAGGCCAAGCTTTGTGCCTCTTTGCTTGGTTGATATGCGGGTTCGTTGACGGCAGCAGATACGCCAATGGCTCGACCATCCCAGGGGCCGTGGGCAGTGATGTGTGCAGAATGGTGTTCAGCGGCGATCTAGAAGTGGTAAAGATAAAGTGGATGGAAGAAGGAAACATAGAAAATTGGTATGATTGTACTACAAACGAAAAATTGAACAATAAACGAAAATTTTGAAAACATGTTTTAAAGCTGTCCTTTCTAATGTGGCAGGGATACATATAATATAGTACATACATATATGGGTATGAATATTGGGAAAGACATACACACAAATATAAGTATACATTTAAATTTTTACGATTTTGGCGTGTATAAAAATTTGCAAAGGATTAATAATTCTTACATTAACTATTCTTCTACATGAATATATATGCACGGAACAACTATATATTTAGAAACTGCATTTACAGCTCCCGACAGCTGTTGGATATTTGAAATTAGAATTAGTTTTGATTGGGCAAATAATTTGAATGGGTTTCAATTTATTTTTGTAGGATTTGGTATATTAGAAACCATCACCTACATAATTATACAGGGGGTTGAGGGAAATGCGGATATAAATGCTTGAACAAGGCAATTATTTGCTACCAGGGACATACTCGTTTCTGCCTTTTCACAAAAGCCAATTTCGGCACTAGCGCTGCCGCTGGTACATCGGGCATTGAGATGACTAACGCTACTGAAGTGTTCTAATGGCGTAAATGAAAACAGAAAATAATGAAAAAATTAATTTTCACACGTTTTTGAACACATACGTAAGTATACCTAAATTTTGAGAGACTTTAGCCCAAAATTTACAGTTGGTGGATAGAAGCATTCCTTAATTAATATATGTTTTATAAGAATCAGTTGGAATTAATAGCGTTAATAAAAAAGTGTCTAAAAACGTTTATATAGAATTTCTACAGTATATAGTGAAATATTCGTATCCTTCTTCTCCTAGGAACGTTAGGTAATGCTTTGCTAGCTTTCGACATATGGAGAAGCTTGTAGCGGTAGCGTCTTATAGTGATACCAAACACCCTTGTATCGATTAATAAAACTAGTAGATGTGGATGTGAAGGATGCGATTTGAAAACCTCATAAGGTTCATGCAAATATGGGAACTCAAAAGTGTTTGTGTAACCTAGATATATACAGAGTCGTTTATGGGCTGTGCTGGGATGTTTGTTTTGTATTGAAGGGTGTTTTCGGGGTTGTTTGGAAGAAAACTTACCCAAAACAAACATTACAACTTAGCAAAATACCTTCTGTCCACAAATTGTTTGCCCGCGATTTTGCTACAACTCTCTCGATAGAGATAAATATTTATTATGAATGCATTTTTTTTTTAGTTTTTTTTCTGATTTTAGGGCAGTACATCGTGCCAATGTAATTAACATCCCACGACAGCCTAGAATTAATGTAAAGAAAAACAGGAAAATGTCCGATTAGGCTTACCTTCTTGCACAATTGGAAAATGGCCAAACCAACCGACACAATGAATGAGAAGAAGCCCAACGCCAGCGCATTGAATGCCTTAATCTTCAGTATACCAATGGCCATTGGGATGACAGTCATCGCCTTCAATAGGATCAGCACCATCAATGGCATAATCATTTTACGCAAACGGTGCTTCTTGCCTAGATGTGTGTGCACGAGAACGAATGAATCCAGTGGTAATGATGGGAGGATTGGGAGAGATAGTAAGAGAGAGAAAATTAATTATTTAGCTTTTTTCACTTTTGTGTTCCGGTGTCAGTGTAGACAAAAACGCATGCAAATACAAACACACACCCTTCTTGAAGAAGTTGCCCTTCTTACCCTTGCCCTCAACCACACCATCACCGGCCAATTTCACATTAAGGCTCAACTCATCGTTGGCCAAATTGCGTGAAGAGACGGTGACCTTGGCATCACCCAGAGGCAAGTCCATGGTAACATCGTGTCCCTGCAGGTAATCGCCGACAGCATCGACTAAATCGCGTTCTTCGTCGTTGGAGCGTGCGCTATTGGCATCGGCGGCAGTAGGTTGATAGCCATTCGAGCGGACCTCTACATCGCCGAACTGTTTAAATTTAAGAAAGCAATAAAATTAATAAATATTTTATTTAAATAGCTTATATTTTGACTGGTGATTGGCATTAAATGATTGTTTATTGATATTGAGTCTGTCTATTATAAATACAAAAAAGTTTTTCGTTTCAGACTCTTTCAGAAGTGTCAAGTCAATCTCTTCTCTAATTACTTTAAAAAGGAACACCAAGTGGTATTATACAATTTACACCGCTTTCACAACTTCTAAAACATCGTAATTCTATTACTTTGCCATGCTCAGATAATGCCTTTTCACCGCTTTAAGTTCACCACACTCACTTTGTAGTTATCGTTGTTGATCACTGTATCGAGGAAACGCATAGCGCGCACCTTAATGCAGGCCATCGAATCAGCCCCACTCTCACATTTGGCATTCTCTTCATCGATCATGCCCTGCATGTTCGTTGGTCTTACAGCGTTAGCTGCATTCGCCACAGCAGCGAAGCCCAATAGCGCCACGAGGACGAAGTACCGCATCGAAGCCATGTTTTTTATTTGGTGAATGTGTGAAACTAAAATGCCTTGCTCGATCCGCTCAAGTCGTGTGCGACCTCTACTTGCTACTCGCCTCGTTGAAGGAACAATTGCGAATAATAATCGTTTTTCTATTGTGCACGATTTTTATACTGCATATTTTAGCTGCATGCCTACAATGAAATTAACGAAAAACTGACAAAAAAAGCAAATACCTATTGGAGAGTCACTGAAGAAATGGCGGAAGAAGACATAAAAGCCGAAACCAGTTGACAGACGCTGCCGCGTAGAGTCTATACGCATGCACACCTGCCGGCGAGCATTGCGCGTGCACAATTTCGGCGCAAAGAAAACAACAAAAACGCACCTCTGAGACACTCAACTGCACGGTGCAGTGGCACATATGTGGCGACAAGCGTGAACGTACCAATAGATTAGCGAACGTGCGTGTATGCGCTGGCGTATGAGCAACTATTTTTTTAAACCCTTGGCTCTCTTAACAGAGACCTGTGCATTTGTATTTGTTAATGAATTAATTCATGGTTTTAAACGCAATTTTTATGCAAAGCACGCACACTAATGATATGCTCAAAACTGGCAGCAACAGCATGTTTCGCGCAGCGTTTACATACGAGTATTGCAGATGGCGCTCAGATATCTTGAATCCCAAAATAATGTAGTTTTACAAATGTGTTTAATAACAATTTTAACGATAATTAATGCAGCTGAACAAGTAATTTACGCATTTTTATAATGTTTAGTATTTTATTGAATCTCGTACAGTTTATAAAAGTCGTCGCTACTGATACGTTTCTTAGAATTAGTACTTAGAATTAAGATCACACTGTGTTCGAACTACACTAGTAAGGTTAATAGAAAAATTGAAAGAAGCATAGTCAAAGAATCTAGCGCTGGACTAGTAACTGATAAAAGTTGGAAAATAAAAATAAATAACTTTTCAGCTTAGAGGGGCACACTGCTTTTTATATTCCCTACAGAACCGGTAAAATTTTATTTGCATTATCAGAAAAAGGTTTATCGAAAACAGTAACAGGTAGTTTATAAACCATACCAAACTGCTATGTTTGATCAGTTAATAAATAATAAAATTACTAATGTTTTTGCACACTTCTCTGATGTCTTTCGATAAAGGTGTCAGCTTAGACGTTTTCATTGTGGCTTAGCGATATACTAGAAGTCCTTTTTATTTCTTTCTTGAAAACGTGTCAATCTTCGAGCTATCAATAAGGTTTAAAAGCAATATTTTAGAAAGATTGGCGTAACTTGCTTACATATTGTTTTATAGATAAAGAAATACATTGGTTTATAGATTGGGATAGCAGAAATAAGTTCTTAAATTTAAATTTTTTTCTTAGATTCATTTACTATTGTTTATTTCCGCTCGTGAAACTTTGCTGGGTCATTTATAGGATGAAGATCACGATTCCAGGATAAATTAAATTTCGGAAAGTTTTCATCTAATTTGGTTTTTCTAGCATCCTTTAAATATAACTACTTAGCCCATATTGCCTATTCATTGCAATATATTAATTTTTTTAAGATATCGAACAAATTAGCCGATATATACCGTATAAAGCCTGCCGGAAGTGTCAATTCTTATATTGTGGGCTTCGGGTAATACTGAACTTAATTGACCTAATTTAAGCCCAAGGATATAATAATATCTTGTTTCATTGAGACATCTTGCACGTAAACCATATATACCATAAAGTCCACCGAAAATTCGAAAATATTGAAAGTAGGTTTATGGGGTTAAGGGAAGCGTTGACTCCGATTTTGACATGAAACTAAAATTGCTGAGTTTCAATAATATAACTCACATATTAACCGATATTTATAGTTATAAACTCAACTCGAACACACAATAAAATTTTTGAAAATATTAAGTATTTTTACTTGATCGTTTGGATATTTGAACAACACTATACAATAAGAGATATTATAGCTTATACGAGTAATAATAGTTGTCATTGTAGACTTACTGTTCTTGCTATTTTTTATTATGTAACGGCAGATCGAGCGAGATAGCGAATCAAGTGACAAAAATAAATTCCGAAGACAAATGATTCCATTCCGCTCACAAAGAAATCGTTTTGGCTTTATAATATTTAATTGGTATCTTAAAAAACCAAATTAACATCAATGGAGCTATGTATATGTTTTTAAAATTTGTTTAGAAAGATTAAATTAGATTTTTAAGCCGCTCAAATCATGACATGTCTTTAAATATTTGGGTATTAGCGAAAATTAAAATATGCTGCACAAATTAAGTTTAATTATAATACTAAGATATAAGTGTAATATGAAAAATTAAAAAAAATGCTAATGACTACTGTCTTCAAAAATAAGACAAACATTCTAATTCTAATAAGAGTCAATAATTATGTACGTATATAGTAAGAAAAAACAGATATTCATATCCTTATACATACTTCTAATGCAACTACCTGGTGAATAAGTAAAATGTGATTCTTAAATTTTTTTGAACGGTATTTGGGCAGATAATAACACATTTAAAAAGTCCCTTAAAGGATGACAAAACCAAAAATTTTAATTTGTAATTTTGAATAACATTCTTATAAGCGAAAGTTGTTACATTTAAAAAGTCTTTGTGAGTTCGAGGGTTGCCAAATAAATATTACTGAAATAAGGCAACGACCGATAAGTATACAATGCTTTCTTTTACGACCATACGCTACGATTTGCAATCTCGACTCGTTTTAAAAGCAGCACGTGAGTCTTTCAGAAAAAAGTAAACACGAAGTAAACGAGCTGTTACTGCCATTTTAATCTGCTTCACGTATTTCAAAAACCATGTGTTGAATGACGAACTCTTAAAAATAGACAAGGGAAATAATATATTTAAGTAATTCAGAATTAATTCAAACGTAATTTTACACTCTGTTACTCAATTATTATAGAGCTTTGCGGAACGCAGCAATAAAAACGTAAATGATTTAAAAATTATGGAATTCTAAATATTTTGCACGTAAATTCGAAAATTTATTGCAAATCATATGTGCTTATGCAATAGCGTTTCCTACGGTTATTGAAGTGCACAACTGATAGAAGAGTCGAGCAATTTTTGGGAGGAGTTGTGTAATCGACAGTGAATTTCAAAACCAAAACGACAGCTAAAAACCATACGTCAATCAGAATATGTCACATTCGTGCAATGCCTAAAAAATGGGAAATCGGTCAAGTGAAACTAACTAAAAATTGGACAACATCAAAAGCGCGCCTGTTTCTTGTTTTTGGAGTGGAGTGGAAGTTTCGTTTTTTTAGCTTTTGGCTACTTCAAGAAGCCTGAAGAGACTAAGCAATATTGAGCAGTGGTAATGAAATAGAAAGTGATTACCAAAAATAAACAAAACTGAGTGAATTGATATTATATAAAACAGCAGCAAATACAAATACATTAAAAACAAATAACAAATTCGATTTTCGTAGTGATAATTTATACGATATATAAACGCGTGTGTGTGCGCGCGCGTGATGACAACTGAATCTAATTGCAAGCGTGAGCACAACGTTTGTTGCCTATCATTCGAAAACGAAAGTGAAATTGAAAATCGTCTTCACTCCAAATGTCACGAAATTCATTTGAAATTCCAAGTAAAGATAATTACACGCAGCTACAACGCGACCGCCAATACTAAATACCAAGTGCAGTGAGGAGGACGAAGCCAATATTAATCAACCAAATGACGGTTGCTGATAGTGAAATATGAATTTCAAATTTGAAAACATGGTTTAAAATCACATAACCCAACACGCTGATTTAAAACGCAAAAGATTTCACTGGAGCCGCAGTGTTGGGGCGTAGTTTTCATCGCTTTGGAATGGGAGTTGAGTGCGCCCCTGTTGCTCATTTACAATTCCGCATGCATAGCGGCTTGCAATTGCCGTTGGGCGTCAAGTGTGCTGTGTGCTCGGTGACGAGCCGCGCAGAAACGCAGTGCGCTTACGCATGTTCAATTCGCAGACCAAGCGTTGAAAAGTTTCGAGTCAAAGTCATTCAAAGGTAAAAACGGCTTTCGAGGCGATTAAAAAGCAATATACAGATATGTGATTCGTACCTTGTATTTGGGCGCGTGCGTAAAAGCGTAAATGTGTATTTCTTCATTGATTTGTTTGTCTCTGTTTTCGAATTTTTGTGATTGCTTTTCGATTTATGCATTTGAACTGTTAATAGCATTTCTAATAGCTTATCTTTATGGCAGTTTTTGCATTAAAAATTTCTTCGAACCATTTGCGGTTGCTCCTTTCTTTGATCGAAATAATTTTCATAGCATTTGCAATTCTGCAATTATAATAGCGGCACCCACTTGCATTGTTGCACGTTGGCAATAAGTGGCGGCAAGCCAATAAGCAGCCAAGCTGCATATCTCTTTGACGCACGCAATCGCAGTGAAAATCAGCGCGATGTAGCGTTTTTCAGTTAAAATTGTTTGCTTTAGCACCCCTTAAGCAACGGGTGATATTCACAGCTCCGCAGCCAACTTCACTCTGTAGTTCCGTTGGCCGCGAAATATCATATGTATATTGATTTATTTGTTGTTTGTCATTGACGTCCTCAACATGAATGCCATTTTAAAGTTATTAGCCGAGACGGTACAGTGTTATTTGACTTGAAACTTTCGATGCATTCGCCGAGAAAGACTAACTTTCACCCTACCCAGTTTATAGTGATAACTTAGATGAAGGTTTTGATAATGATCAACACCAAAGCATTGACCGGAATAATATATTAATTGCTATAACAATTGTGCTACCATCAAATTAGTTTTTAAGATTTCTACTTGCCTTATTACGATTTGTGTATAAACTGGACTGGCCGTATATCTATACTATCGTCCCTGAACATTTTATCAGCATTTCCAAGAGAGATGTGGATGTTCAAGTAATTTTGAGTAAAACCGTTAAATATGAGCTGGATGCGACCATTGTTGGGTCATATTATATGTTCATCAAGCCATTATATACATAGTTTATATATTTAACAATTATAAGTATTGACTACAAATGTTGAAAAAAATTACAACCTACATATGTATGAATTTATTTATAACTTCACTAAATCCAAATCCATTAGCTATATAATTGAACCACTTTACTTGTTACTGCAAATATTATAATTCATAAACATAAATTTACTTATATATATGTATATAATACCACTGCAAATAGACATATTCATGGGTTACTGCATATTTTATGGAAATTTTTGCTCTGAACAGGCTATATTAAATTCGCCAGGATGTTTGTTACACGAGCCGACCTGCGAACCAGTGCCTCTGTATTTGCGACAACGACCAGCTGCCATACAAACTGACCGATCGATAGACGCTATCTTTAAGCAAATTGTATATTTTTTAGAACTAAAAAGGTTAGATATGATCAAGATATCGCGTACTAGCAGATATCATTAGTATCAATAAAATCTACTTTTCCACGAGGGTCGATTAATAAATACATATTTAATGCTGAAACTAAGTAGAATGCGATTCATTTATTATTTAAATATTAAAGGTAAATTACTCGCTGAAAACCTTCGTTTACATTTTTTAAGCTTTAATAGCATCAAAACAATATTAATAAAATTAGACAAAGGGGGAATAACTAGGACTACAATTAACGCCTTAACAATCACAAAGTCAGGATTCCTTTTCATTCATCAGTCTAGAAATATAAAGGGCAGCCCCAGTGTTATGCTTATCCTTATGTAGTGCGATAAATGACGGAACGATAATTTATAAGAGCAATTATGCAATCCTCAGCTGCGAATGGATGTACTTGTATCCTTGTAAACTGAAAATGAGCTACTGCGCCTGAATAACTTATTGCTGCTAACAATTTAAGTAACTTAAAGCCGCACAAGCGGGAATTGCTAAGATAAACGCCTGCTGCTAACTTTTGGATTACGTGGATTGTTTGTAATTTTGCTCCATTCAGGATAAGAAATAGCGTAACCGCTTAAGGTTGGGTTGAGAAGGGGTGAGGTCAGTGTTAATTTCATTTTCATGCTTAAGCAAATGTAAAAAAAAGCAACAAATGTGGCTACTTTCATTACATAAGTTGCACATAACTTTGCTCGCGAAAAAGGTTCCAAGTAATCGGGATTTACTGCGCAGCAAAGGTTGGGGGTATTGCGTATGACAGGGAAATTAAAAAGAATTTTATGGAAAGAAGTTTTGTGCAAACGAAAACGTTGTAAAAGCCAACATTTTCATAATTAGGGATGACGGTTTGCATGAAGTAATTTAGACCGAACTCGCTTGGGACGCTTCGTTTTTGACGTTGATATTTTAAGTACACAAGAGTAATTTGATTATCCAAGTTATACGGCGCTGAGTATTGTCGCAAGCATGAATAGAAAAAATAAAAAGAAGCTGCACAAGTATTGTCCGCTCCAGAAAGGTGGACACGCTTTATGATAAAGAAGTCAAAAACTTTTGATTAATTGCCATTTTTTTGGAAACGTTAGTACTATTTTTTGGGTCTATTATATGTAATTTGTCTAAAATAGGTAAACATCAACAGAATTATAAACTTTTTCTTATGCAATTCCTGCGATGTTTGCTAAACAACTTTCAGTTACAAAGGTCTTATCAGTAAAATAAACATACAATTAAAGGTAATGGTTTTGACAGCCCTAAAGCTGGAGCTTAATATGCTCGTAGAAACTAGAAGCAGAAAAATTTTTTCAAGACATCATATAATATAAGTTTATTAAGTTATTGTTTTTTTTTTGTTCTTCTGTTTTCTAATTAAGTACATATACATTACAGTCTATTTAATTTATTTCAATGTTTAATTCGCAACAAAATAATTCGGTTTTTATTCATATGTAAGATCGAATTATATACATTTGTTGAATTGCTCAGTATTTTTCAAGAAGCTGGACCGAATGATGAATGATGAATATGAGAAACCCGAAAAAGTGAGGTTACATCAAGTCATCTGTATAAAAAACATCACAAAATTCAAAGCCAAAACCAAACTGTTGCCAACAACAGTCATGAAACGAGCTGTGGAAGTTCCATTTTAAAGGTCTTGATAGCAGTTAAGGGCAACCAAACAAATCTACAATCAATGTTTTTGAGAAACAAATAAAAAACAAGGAAAAACTTTCTCTTCGTTTGCAGCGAATCTATCATATACTTCGCGATTACAAAAGATTCCTTAGAAGTTATTTATTTCGATCACTCAGTTTGTGGTTCGATATTGGTGTTTCCGACAAAAAAGTTACTTCTTGGGGAGAAAAAAAGAGAAATGTGTACAAAATTCCAGACCTATAACTCATTAACTAAGAGATTAGTTCAGGTATATACAGACAGACGGACAGACAGAAAAACATTTTACTGATGGTTTCATGAGAGGTCCAAACAATATAAGGTGTACAAAATTACCCTTTTGTATACTTTTATATTTCTAGTCGAATCGAATTACATAATATACATGTTATATTAAACTTATTTGTATTATAATCTAAACTAAGATCAGCTTAGTATGATACTTATGTAACTTCGAATGTCAATTGTAGTATACGAATAGTAAGTAAAGATGATGATAGAGAGAGTACACCATTAATACACGGTTAACAAATTTCATCAGTAATTTTCAATTTCTTTTATTATGTTTCATTCTTTAACGAGGTTGCCATATGCACTAATAATAAATATTAACAATTTTTTGTACACGTAAGTAATAAATAATATTTTCTAGTATCTTTTTGTTAGATTTTCATGTTTTGTTCAATAAATAATTTCTTTGGAAACGGGTGCCGTCTTTAAGCCTAAGTAAAAAAAATAAATACAGGCGATGCGTTGTCGTCAATTTCCATTCGATAGAATGATTCGAAATTACTTTCACCTAGGTGAGAGTATACATACATATATTTAAGGTTGCCTTTGACCAGCGAAAGCCATATCTTGTGCGTCTTGTGGCTCTTGAGACGAACGCGCCCAAGCGTGCGGATCCCAAGCAGGCGATGGATGTTCAAAGTGCTCAACATGTTCGACATGTGCTGGCAAGTCCAAATGGTGATCGACGTGATGGTCCACATGATGTGGCACGATATCAATGTGATGGGGTACAATGTGTTCGACATGATGGGGGAAGTGTTCGATGTGGTGTGGAATGTGTTCAATGTGTTCCACATGTTCGACATGATGAGGATAATGAACTACTTCGTAATTAATAATCTGCAGAGAAAGAAGATTTAAATAATAATTAGAATACGACAAGAGTACGCGAGATATATTTTTACCTTTGGTTTGGCAATTTTAAAAACGACCAAAGCGCCAGACAACACCAATGATAGTAGACCCAAGGTCATGGCTTTCCAGGTCTTGAGCGCGATCAAAGCCAAAGCGAGTGGCACCAAGACTGTGGTCTTCAATTTCAAACCGATTAGGAAGGGCAACAATACTTTGCGAACCATGCCACGACCTTAAAAGCAGCAAAGAGTTATCATAACATTCAATTTCACAATTTATAGCAAGGCTTACCTTGGTTTGGATCACGTTCCGCTAATGGTACAACAGAATCTTTTGTCAGAGCGTTGCTAAACAAAAAGTCCGGCACGTATGAGCGTGCTTCTTCGGTGCTGAAGAATTCAGGAGCCCGAACGCGCAAGGCATGAGTGGCCAAGAAGTTGTCGATATCGTTGAATAATTGTTCTTGTGCATTGTAGGAGCGTTGTTGTATTGGCTGTACTTTACTAGTGCGTACAATAGACAACTTATCGGTGATTTGGATTTCATCTTGTTGAAGTGCCTGATTGAACCACTGCATGGCTTTCGGTTGCACACAGCTTGTGCTGAAGTCCTTCAAGCAGCTGTTGTACATGTCGAACGCCAGATCGGTGGCAGAGCTTGTGGGAGCCATTTGCGTGGTCCCAGCGTATGTAGCGCTAGCGGTTAGCGCCACCACAAACACAATGGCGAACATCCTCATCCTCGTCGTAGTTGTTTGTCACCCTTCGCGACTGACCAAAATATGTTGCTTAGCTGAATGTGTTTCCTGTTGTTGTGGGTGCGTCTTTTCGCACAGACAATCCAAGCGGGTATGTAAATGGTGTCTTAGCTGTTTGTGGTTTTTATACGACATCGTACATTTTATCAATTAAAATGCATGTTGTCACCGAAAACAATCGTCGCTGCTGTCGCTGAAATTGGTTGGCATTGCACCTGGCCTGTTCTCTCTGGTCTCAGCAACTTTCCTTCATGCCAGCGCTCTCCTCAGACCGTTTCTTTTCGCAGTCTTCGTTTGTGTTTTCATTATTTGTTTTGATCTAATATCCGCAAGTGCAAATTAAGCACAATTAACCAATGGTCGAATACTTGTGATTTCACTAGCATAGCAATTCGATGAGTAGGAAGGTGATGAATGAATTGTTATCAGATTTTAGGCAACACACATTAAAGAAGTTTAGTTTTTAAGATAATGCCAGAATCAATGGTTTTAGATTCTGGGGGAATGCATATGTATACCAGATGTTTAAACAAACAAGCAGCGCTTGTGGTGACACTCTCACCCTTCGCGTTAAAGAATAGTTTGGTAACCCCTTAGTTATGTTTTCCATAAACTATGATAATTGATTTTAACTCTTCAGTTTCTAAAATCAAAGAAAAAAAGAATTGGTAATTTGCGACATTAGTAAAACTGATCTAAAATATGCAAAACTAAACTTGGTAGCATTGAAGATAGCAGTACGCTATACTCCTCCTTTATAAATTCAAAAATGACCAGCAAAAAATGGTGAATCGAAGACAGCTATTATTACATTACTGCTTAAAATTGGACTAGGGGAATTAAATTTGGTACTAAACACTCGACGTTACTGTTAAGTGGCCATTCTCCACCAAAATCTATAGACAGTATAAAAATATATCTTAAGAGTATTAGTTGTGAATATAATCTACAATAGTACTGCTTGTCCATATGCTTCGAAGATGAGAAATAGGAAGGTTGCAAAATGTTGCTTAATATGCTCCTGCCCAACTATCCATAGATGTTTTCAAGCGAAAAGTCGCAGCATATTCTACTCTAAGAATTATCAAATTAGGTGGTAGGTTTTATATATAAGCACTAAAACTTTATGAGTATAGTGTAAATTGCTTTCCAGACTCTCATGACATAGTATGAAAATGAAAGAAATAGGATAATAACAACGATTATCTCCAATACCCAGAATAATATATTACTGAAAGTGCAGTAATTGTCTAACGAAGACATTAACAATAATTTGGTACATTGCAATTTATCCATCTTCATATAATGGTGTTTTCAATAAGACAGCTTCAGTTTTCCAGCATAAATCGACTGATATTGCTGCAATTTCACTTTCGATATTCGTACGAAGTTCATAAATCGTCGCTGGCATGTTGGTAAACCATAGACTTGACGTAGCCCAACAGGAAATAGTCTGATGGCGTCAAAGCGCTCAACCGAGGCGGGCCATTTCGTGAGATAACACATTCACCGAACTTGGTTTTCCCTAAATCGATTGTGACATTCGCTGTGGCGTCGTCCTGTTGGTACCACATATTATCTGAGTCCATATCATCCAATTCCATCCAAAAATATTCGGTTATCATTGAGCGGTAGCGATTACCTTTGACAGTAACGTGCCGATCTTGATCATCACGGAATCGCACCAAACCGTATTTCCCGTATTTCGGGATGCAATGATAACTCATGGAGTACGTGCTGCCTGACTAATAATGCATGTTTTGCTCATTGACGAAGCCATTCAGCCAGATGTTTAGTCGATGAAAAAGTTGTTGCTCAGCCCACTTAACAAACATACGACGATTCTGGTCATCAAGAGGCTTCAATTCATGCGTAAATTTGATCTTGTAAGGATGTAGGTCAATATCATTTTTGCGAAATTCGCCACAACGTAGTCACAGAGTTGCCCAACGTTTGAGAATGACGTGTGAGAGACTGATTTGGATATTTCTCAATTGTTGCACTAGCGGCAGCAATATTCTCTATACTAAGAGCACTTCTTTGCCCCATTGGCACGGGAACATTTTGTACTGTGCCTGTGGATTCTAATTTTTCTATTAGACGCACAATTGTTGATCTGACAGGACGATTATAACGACCATAAACTAAACTGACTACGAACTTCGGAAGTAAATTTTAATAATTTCGACTCGTTGTTGGATCGTATATCTTTCCATGGTGAAATGGAAAACCTTACTGAAGAGAAATGTTAAAAGAGCGGGAAAAAATATGGGACCGTTTGCTATCCCCCCCGTCATTAAAATTTGATAATAGGATAAGACGAATCTCAACCAGGCTCTTTCCAACTGTCAACTTAAAGTTTTTTATGAAATAATGCGAATACATTCATATTAAGTGGTTATAGAATTTCATTGTTATATTACAGTAAATCGATTTTAAATTCAAGCGAATATCGTTCATGCAAACAGGTATACTCATGAAGCTATCCATTCTCCCACATTAAAGCGTGGAAATGGCCACCATAAACGCTAACCGTTAAATAAAATTGAAATTTAAACCCACTGATAATCGTAAATGTGTGGTGTGTAAATGAAGCTATGTGACTTTGATAGCATTCGTTGCGATGGAGATTGTACTTTCCAGTATACGAATAAGTCTACATATACACAAGTATATAAAATGTTTGTAAAAACCATATACATGTGTATGTATATCAAAATGGCAAGTAAGGGCGGTCAGTAAACCATTAGAACCCTAGAGGTCATAACATATTTGATTTGATTTCATAGCTCGAAACCTACTTGACCAAATGTGGTACTTAGCATTATTCTTATATCACAGTGGGAAAATGGGCGAAATCGGATAACAACCACGCCCACTTTTCTCATAACGAAAATTCTAAATTCCATATAACTCTATCACTATCCAGTATACAACACTAGCACCAATGAGTAGGTCAGATTAGGCTGAGAGGTCGATCCAAACACGGTTTCCATTTAGACACCTTAGAATGCGTGGTATCTAAAAACTGGATCATAAGGCACTTACAAATCGAAAAAGCACCTTGAGCCTATCATAAATTTGTTGACACGGCCAATCTCAGTTTTCGCTATGTAAGACTACTCTAACATATCGAGTACAAAGAGCAAGATCACTTACCATAGTTAATGGTATACCACACCCTTTAGTTTTCAATTAACACTGCATTGCGGAGTTGTACTCCGGTACAAAAATACGAAATTATAACTAGCTTTTTATTGAAGAAATAAAAGAGTTGAGCGGGTAGGTATAACGCGGTAAGCAAATCTTTCCTTCCATACCCCTGTGGGGAAACAGAAACGATTTATTTGATTATAAAAATAAGCTTTTATTAAATGTTATTTTCAAATTACTTTATCAAAATTTAATAATTGATACCATTAATCTTTAATGCACATTAAAGATATTAAGGTATCTTTAGAACATTCCAAAGCCAGTATTGTGAGTTTTACCTTACCTTAAATATAATGGATCTTTCTTTAAAATTATGGAACTCATACAAATAACAATTTACATAGAAGGTTGTGTGGATATAAATGTTAAATTAATACAAATGTTTAAGTTAATTTCTTAAACCTGTTTTAAATATACAAAAAAAGTTGAGTGCAATTGCTCGTAATTTTCATGTTGCAAACGATTTTTATATTTTTATAGTTATAACTTGATGTGACATATTCAATTAGAAGGATGTGTTCACCAAAAGTTGTTCCATTTTCAGCATACAGTTAAGAAAAAATTCGTTAGCTTTGGACTTTCCTGCAGGGTCATGCAAGCGCATACTTGGATGTGTTGCTTGCATATCCGAGCGCATAGCTAGGCTTTCCGATTGACAGCTCGGCATAGGCAATGGGTTTATTGCCACATGATTTTTACATTTGGCTGTAGCTGCGGAAGGCGGCTATTAAAATCGTTTTGTTTGCTCAGTTAGTCGTCGTTTGATATTAAAAGCATTCTTCCAAAAAACTGCAATTGTTGAAATGTGTATACATACTTATATATATAGGGAAATCAAATTGTTTGTGTGTGCGGGAACTGTATACAAAACGTGCCTGGAAAATTAAAATGTCGCTTAACATTTTTTCAGCCAACATTTTTGGCTTGTACTGTTGGTCAGCTGTGGTGGGAGAAATAATTGGGGTGACGAGCAAAAGCAGTTTGCAATTCTATTTTCCTCCTTCTTTTTGCTGAGAGCCTAGTTGTTAATGGGCTATTGGTCGTCAGCATGTAGTCGTTGCCAACAACAATAAAATTATTCATTTATTTATATTAAAAAGAATACCGAGGAATGTTCATGTCTGAAGGTACACGCTTACACATATGTATATGTATCGGTATATCTGCTTGTCCATAAGAAAGAAAATGTTACGGCTTCTTTTCATTTCTTCAGATTTCTTGAGTTGCTATGTACTTTGTTTGCTTTCCCTTTTTTAAAAACTTACTTTGTACTAGTAGATTTTTATTGTTACCCAATTGAGGAAACAATTCTGTTGATTGCTGCTTGAAGGGGCTTTTGCCAGCCACATTTCAGGGCACTTCAACAGTTTCGTTGCCATTTTTGGCATTACGCTGCCGCTTATAAGTTACCATATTGGCATTGTTGGCTCATTTTCGTTTTCTTTTGGGGTTTCTTCTTTTGTTTTTACTTTTTCGATTTGTTGACAAAGGATGTCAATAATATCTATTTCCGGTCGGCATGTGCCGGAATGTTTTGCCAATTTACCGGTTTTGTTGGCTTTGACAGCAGAGCGCTTTGCCAAGAAAATTTCGATAAGCGATTTGTAAATGGTGAAATCTGAAAATATTTTTAGCAGAGAACTTTTTCGGTTAAGTTTTTTATTTTAGTTTACAATTACTTTGCCATATATATTTACACATCCGTTGTTGTTGTGAGGCTTTTTTCACTGCGGAAATCCTTTGATAATTGCGAGAATGTGGGTTTGGTTATAATAATATAAATATATAATAAATATAGTAATATAATAAATCTGATTATGCTGTATTATTTTGTATATATATAATTTATTTTATTTGTATGGATGAAATATTTGATGTGTAAATTACACAGTTACTACGAAAGGTACCAGGTCTCTAGAGCTTTTGCCAACTGAAATTTCCGAAGAGGAATAGAAACTAGATTATGGAGTTATGTACTATAAACATAGGGTGTCTAGCAGGGGACTCTTTAATAGCAATTAAACTTAGGAAGGCTAAAAGAACTTTATGAAAAACCTTGCAAAAAATGTAGGGTGTACCACTCATCCTCGGGGATTTGAGTATTCTCTCAAATCTAATCAAATCAAACAACACCCATAATTTCATTCAGAAGGAAACCCAAAACTCAAACATTTTTCATCGATACTGAGAGGTTCTATAGCTTGTTGATATGGTGGAGTACTTAGAGCTTAACTTAGAGCAGTTAACCTAAATATCGATAACAGAATGATAATAACATCCCTTTTTATAATTTAAGGCTCGTAAGGCAAGTGATGAAAGCGATCTCACTGACTGGGCTTAAAACTTGATACGAATTGTTTAACATTAATATCATGGGGATAGGGTTAAATTGAAGTCTGAGGATATTCTCGAGCTGAAAGCAGTTGGGACTTCCGTTTTCCTTGCTGTTTGCTTTTGGAGATTTTAGTCCGAACTGAGAGTCAAGCGAATTGTTTTTAATTCGCTCTTTCTTTAAGCCACAAATTGATATACAAAATTGTAATTTAGTACAGTCATAAATCAATATAACAAAGGAGGTAATAAATACTAAAAATGCAATAGAGACATTAAGATTTACACCCAAAGTTCAAATATCATTGAGAATGCTCAATAGTAGATAATGCTAGAAATAAAAATGCATGATTAAATATAGTATACTTAATAATGCAATATATTAAAATAAAACGAGCAAGGAAGGGCTAATTTCGGGTGCAACCGAACATTTTGTATTGAATATATTTGAGTAGGGTATCGACCAGATTTTATCTATTTTTGCTCATTCCACATACTACTAATATGCCACATACTCAAAAAATGTTCCCTGGGTTTCATTAAGGTACGTTATGTACAATCACCAATCATATGGAGCAAAGTCAAGTGGATGCTCGAAAATCTTGGTAATAGTTACATATATGGGGGAAGGGTCAAGTTTTCGCCCATTTCTATCTATTTTAAGCGCAAAAATACACTGTTATGAATAAAACATGTTTTCCAATTTTCATTGGGTTGGCCCAAATATTGGCGGATATATCTAGTATACCAAATCCCACCTATAAGTTCGAAAATATTTATATTATGTGTATGGGGGCTCAGGGAAATATTGGCCTGATTCAACCCATTTCGATATGCAGAAATACCATTGTCATGATAGGATTCTCTTTGAATTTCTATTGCATGTCTCACATAATGACCGATATTTTTGATCAAAAGTCAACTATAGGTTCAGGGTTCCACATATTCGCTACCTATGGGCTTGAACATTTTTGGTTGGATTTGGACAATTTTTGGTCGAAAGGTGGCGTACTTTAAGGGAATTACCGCAAAGTTTTATTCCGTTTTATCAACTACTTCTTAATTTGTGTACTGGAAAGTGAAAGAAAGGAATTTTAAATTGTGTTACATGGGAAGTAGTTGTGATTGTAGTCGGATGTCGCTCATTTTCACACTGTGACATAGAAATATTAAAAGAATATTACGTTCTAAATTTAGTCGAAATCGGTCAGTCGGGTCCCGAGGTATGAGATCTCACGAAAAAGTTGGCTGTGCCACCCCAATTGTCCAATTTTCACATTTAATTAAAAAAATATAGCAGTATTCATTTTATGCAAGTAACCAACCTAATTCAACGCCCTTTTTTAAAGGGGGAAAAGATGGGGAAAATGTTTAAGCTTATATGTTAAGTAGAAACTTTGTAGTTTAGTATAACAAATAATTTACAGTTCGACCTCCCCCGACACTATAACAAAAACACTAATTTCTAAAAAATTAAAAAAAATTTTAGTTGTGTTGATGATTCATTGTTTTCCCCAAAAAAAAAAAACAAAAAAACAAAGTAATGCATTAACTAAATTAATCTTTATATTAGTATTATAAAATGGTATGTATTTTGTTGTTGTCCAGAATTCATTTTCCAGACAACACAGAAAACCACTTGCAATTTCGAGACCAATAGAGAGTATCGTGAATAAGAAGGTGCGTACTGAACGAAGTGTAGGTCCCTTAGCTTGTTCGGTTTATTGTAGGTATTAAAAAACTCAATTTTGAATATCATCGCTGGAGTTTGTAATTCTCACGTGTGTCCGGTTTTTGAAAGAAAATGCTCCTATGTGCAGCGGTAAGAAATTAAAGAATCTTTATTGAGTTAAACGGTTGATCTTACAAATCAAACTCCCAAGATGACACGAAAGGGATTCACATCAACCAGTTTAAAAATTGGGCAATAAGTGTGGCACCGTCCACATTTAGTTCAACTCTTACCTCAGGGACTGCTAAGCCTATTTCAACCACAACTCCGATACAACTCCGCCTATTTCTTATATATCATAATTTTGACTTCCATATGATTACTTCCTTATTTAATTTTTTGCAGTATACAAATCGAGAACAGATGTCATTAAAAATGAACAAAATCCGTTACAAATTCTCATTTGTGATAACCTTTAGACTAACTAGTAGGAGGATATAAAAAAAATAATTCCGGGATAAAATGAGTATGAGCGGTTGGATAAAAAAAACATTAACGTAAGAGACTATTTTGTGGAGCTTTTATTTTCGTACATAATCTATAAAACGCGATGTTGTGAAATTCCTCGTAAGTGGAAATCCACCGTCGCAGTGTTTTTATCCCGCTAAGGGAGCTCACCACCTATGGGGGCGTGGCAAAAACAAGTGTTTGAAATATATTCTTAAAGATCTAATAAATAAGAGCCAAATTTTATGAAATCTTGTCCGTTTATCAGAGAAATTTTACCAAAATAGTGTCGTCGTGTTTGGCCATGCCCGGTAATAGGAATTGTTTTTGTGCGAAATAATAATGAAACCACTATGAGGACTATCCGTAATGAGGAATTTTGCTGTATTTTCAAGTAGTTGGAAGCGAGATTTGAATTTTTGTATCTGATAATAAAAAAATATAAAACTGTAATGCGGAAGACCTTCCCGTTACTATTAAGAGCTCATATGTGGAGAGACTTTTTAGAGGTGTCTAAGAATTTATTTTAAAGAGTACCCAGTGAATATTTGTTCATTTACCCACAGTAATGTATAAGTAGCCACTTAAAGTATGTTTTGTTTTTCCAGAAAACTTTATTGGATGTATCGATTAATGAGGGTAAGTAGTCAATAAAATAAGCAATTTCCTAGAAAGGAACTAAGTTTATTTTTTTTTTATTAACGGGAATGTAATAAAAATTGATCTAATTTTTTCTGATGATATAGAGGGGAACCCCCAATAATTTAAAAATGTAATCAAACGGGTATTACAGAAGTAGCGCCCCATAAATTGGTTAAAAATCATTATACAATATTAAATTTTTTTATTTTTATATATTTGTCTTTATTTTTATTTGAATAATTACATACTTGTATTAATATTTGTAATTTAAGACTTTCCATCAATATTATAGCTAAATAAAAAACATCTTTTTATAAATTAACAAATAGAAAATAAATAATTTATCGACTGAAGTTTAATTATATACATATAGTATACACTTTATATTTTTATCTAATCTTAACATGCTTAATTGACATTAATTTAAATAACAGTAATAATATATGTATATTCATTTACCTTGCAATCACTTGCAAGATGAACAAAATTTTCATAATTCACAATTGACTAAATTTTCTATATACGTATGACGATAACTGACTTGCTGTGGGCATTTAAACCACTTCAGAAAAATTAATTTAAATATTTCAAATATAATATAATAAGTTATTTTACATGTATAACCAGCTTATATTCAATGTAAATTCTAATTCTACAAGCGACGTAATTGAAAAATAAGCAGCAGCTTTCATCGAGTCTAATCATGATATGTAGTCGTTGGTGCATAATTACAGCGGTATTAAAATTAGTTTCACTAGAGAAATTAGAAACCGTATATTTTTTAACAAATAAATATCAAAGAACAAGCAAAGCTTGTAACGGTTAGTCCTTAAAATATACTAGTAATTAAGCTACATACAAAATAATTAAACGATCAAATAAATAAATCGACTTATGTACTAATCCTATTTACAAAAGCAACGGCGAAAGTAGAAAAATTGAAAATCTATCGACTGCTTAACGCCGCGGGATAAATTGCTATACAATTTGTGTTTGTTGATTACTTATTCGGTGTGGCTACGAAGTTAGCTGCGGGCCCTTTAGTTAATTTACTGTTTTGGCATTTTTGCGCCTAAAACGCTGCAAATGCCCACTATGCATAAGCAGGTGCTTTGAAGCTTTCACTTCAGTATCCCCACGTATCGATTTTGTGTCATTCACATTTCCGCTTCGCTGCCAAGCGCAACTCATTCCGTATTAATGTTGCACTGCGGATAAAGGCGTAGGCAATCTCTTTGATCCTGTCCATCACGGGCGGCTTGTATGAAGCGGTAGAAGCGCACAACGGCCCCGTTCGGGTTCGACACGGGTTGCAATTCACTCGTATCGCTGCGTGAATTCAATTGTCAGCATTTGGTATAGTTGTTGTTGATGAGTGCGTGTAAAGACATAGAAATGATAGAATACAGAATACTGATTAATGATAGGGTGGTATTTTCGATTTAAAATTTTGATTGGCAATTTTATAGGCCTTGTAGGAAATAGTCTTTATAATAATTTTATTACTAATAACTGTTCTAGAAATAAAGCCAAATTCAAGTTTCAAAATTTAATTAAAATTTTGCCTTCTTTGCTTTCTTGAGATATGTACAAGTAGCTCGTTTAAAATAAATTAAATGGACTTTTAAAGACAGCTCTTTTTATCACAGCATACATTGCAGAACAAAATATCGCGCTATCGATTTTGATGTAATCTAACTTATGATTTATATATTTGGATAATTTTGATCTATATCTATAAGTTAATATCATAATAATTCATTCATAATCATTCATAAATTTCAAAGAAGTCATGAAAAGAAATGAACTAAAGAATGGAAATAGACATATTAGAAAACAAAACTTTTGTAAGTTTTTAAGGAATATATTTTAGTGAAATAGTTTGAGTTAATTTGTAAGCCTATTTTAAGAATTCTCTACGTTCGAAATTCTTAATGTCAACATAAAAATTTAAATACGTATGTGCGCTTTCTACTTATTATTTTTTCGTGTGAATACAAATAAGTTTCATATTCATAGAAATGTTAGCCTTTATTCAGATTTTAAGAACGAACATAGCCTTTATCATTGTTTCCAATAACACTTCGCTGTACACAGTTTTTTCTGGTTTGTTTCTATTTTTAGATCAAACTAACAGCTTTCTAAGCCCCTGAAGTGACTATCTCAATCATGCACTATCTTTAATGCCTATCTACATATACGATTTTATATTAATCTCGAATCCAATACAAATTTCGAATATTCTTATAGCAGGGATGAATTGAAAACATCTTAAACAGTTAAATATGTTTGTTTACACAAATATTTCAGAGCACATCCTCAACTTAGATTGTACTTCTGTCTAGCATGAATAGGTAAATTCCTAATTTTCTTTCCAACGCAGTGGCGGCGTTAGTACGCGAGCTGAATAATTCAGTCACATATGTACTTATGCTTTGAAAGTTAGTGCTTTTAGGCTTTTGAGCTCTAATAAAGCGACATATGTTCTTAAGCTCATACGTGCTTCACAAAGAGCATGTGCGGATTTTTTAAGTAGCAGGGAAACTCTCTCTACAAATTTATATGAAGTTTGGCAGTGCAAAGAGGTTGTACATTATGTATGAATGCTGCTGGAACAATGTCTCAGCAGACAAGAAGATATTTTTCTCAACACTTAATTAGATCAGTTTATTGTTTTTGCATTAAAATTCAGAGATTTATTAGGACACATTGGGATTTGTTTTTAATGATGCACACAGATGAATTCCACAACTACACTGTCTTCCTAAATTGCTTTACTTCGCCATTTCTTTCGAGCACAATAAAAATGCGTGCCTTTATAAGTAACCGTTAAGTGAAGCACCATGGAATCGGAAATTAATATCCATTTGCTTTCGCAATTTGCAAAGCTGCTTTAACATTCACTTTGTGTATTGCGAAAATGAAATTACAAATGGAATCAGTGATGTGTTTTTAATCAAAATCAGAAGGAAGCAGCAAACTGAAATCAAAGTAGATATTGCATTTTTGTAAAATTTCATTTGTATACTTTCTTTTGTTACTGTGAAAATTGATAATAAGGATGAATTTCTCTTACGTACATCGTTCCTGCAACCAACACCAACAGGAAGGTCCCCAACAACAACGTTCGCGTGATTTATTTGATATTAATGGAGAACGTACATAACTGTATTAAATTCGTGTTTAATACGTACTGCAATTAATTCCTATTAATGGAAAATGGAACACTTTATTCGGTTGGCGCAATGTAGGAATAACAAAATAGTAAAAAAATATTAATTTGAAATATATTGGATACTTGGGTCTTCTTCATATTGCCAAAATATTTGCTCGAATTTATATTAAAAATTCGTTTGTTAAGAATACGTTTATGTTAAAAATTTTCTAGGGACATATGACAGTTTTTCATATGGTACGCTAAAATGGGTTTGAAAAGCTATTTTTTTATAACAAAATCAAGGATTGATATTTCGTCCGACTAAGAAAGATAAGCTTGTTTATGGTAAAAGAATATTTGTTTCAAAATACCTCTCGGTTTGATTATTTGTCATCGTTGATACATATTTAACCATTTAGCATTGAGATCTGGGAACATGAAAATGTTGTTTGTAGGACCGGAGAATATAAAGGATATTGCTACTGAAATCTAGTGCCTTGATTTTGAACTAAAGCGGAATACACTATGCACAAACTGGCACATAGCCCAATATTTATGAACGTTACAAGTATTGATCAACTTCATTTCATTCATCAACTTCGTCCTCCCTTGAAACATCCTCTATAGGGAATTTAGCCAAAATGGTTCAATAACACAGATTTTCATTTTTAAACTCCCTTGAAGACACCAATGTTTGAGTCAGTCAAAATGTCATTTCATAGACTAAGTGTCCGACAGCTGTGCAATTTCTACTTACTTTATCTGAAGTCGGGTCTAACTACAAAATATGGATTCAAATCTAATGGCACCAACTTATGGAATAATGCTTTTTCCTCTTGAAAAGATTACACTTTACTTTGTTCAAATGACCAGTTTGACAGCAAAAGAATTTGAATACCTTATTAACGACCCAAATATGTCATATATAAAGGTTATTTTTACATTTCCATCACTATTGTTACGTTGATTTGAAATTATTGGAGCAAATATGTCAGATATGTCTCCAGGCGTTGACGAGGAAATCTATTTACTTATTATTCTCGTTAAAAATTGTACGTGAATGAGTGGGTTTATAGATATGTACATGTGCATTCGCGTAAATGCCCATTTGTAATTTGCGCATTTTGACAAATGATGATAAAAGGTGACAAATTTGCTCTAATTTTTCTGACAGCTTTAAGCTTCGCTGGATTTTATTATTCGCATGTGCAACTCTTTTATTGCAGCTGATATATAGTTAAATATGTACTAGATATGGCATATACCTACTAAGTACATTACCTAAATGTGTGATAATGTGAATATGATTGGAGATATAAACAGAAGTGAAAAATATAAGGTTTTAAAATTAAATAAAAAACGAAAATTTTGTTAATTTTTGTACATTAACTTTAGATTTTACGTTTATGTTTATATAACACTAGGGTTCGCAGAGTAAGTATATACCCTTCTACATCTCGTGAACTCTTTCCGCCACTTCGATGTTGTTTCTGGGTACAGTTCTTCTTCTGACCTAGCAGCGTAGTCGTTGTCTTTTAATTCTCTGAACTATGTTAATGTCGTCATATATCTCATACAGCTCATCGTTCCATCGAATGTTATATTCGCCGTGGCCAATGCGCAAAGGACGGTAAAACTTTCGCAGAACTTTTCTCTCGAAAACTCGCAACGTCAACTCATCAGTTGTCTTGTCGTTCATGCCTCTACACCATATATCAGGACGGGAATTATGAGTGACTTATAGAGTTTGGATTTTGTTCGTCGAGAGAGGACT
Organism: Bactrocera dorsalis; assembly: GCF_023373825.1. Taxonomy (NCBI): domain Eukaryota; kingdom Metazoa; phylum Arthropoda; class Insecta; order Diptera; family Tephritidae; genus Bactrocera; species Bactrocera dorsalis. The sequence continues at coordinate 48,371,609 of NC_064304.1, read as the reverse complement.
TTACTTCTCAATTGGAACTCGCAACGTCAACTCATCAGTTGTCTTGTCGTCCATGCCTCTACACCATATATCAGGACGGGAATTATGAGTGACTTATAGAGTTTGGATTTTGTTCGTCGAGAGAGGACTTTACTTCTCAATTGGCTACTCAGTCCGACGTAGCAGCTGTTGGCAAGAGTTATCCTGCGCTGGATTTCCAGGCTGACATTGTTGGTGGTGTTTATGCTGGTTTCCAAATATCCGAAACTATCTACAACTTCAAAGTTATGACTGTCAACAGTGACGTGAGAGCCAAGTCGCGAGTGCGACGACTGCTTGTTTGATGACAGGAGATATTTCGTCTTGCCCTCGTTCATAGCCAGACCCATTTGTTTTGCTTCCTTGTCCAGTCTGGAGAAAACAGAACTAACGGCGCGGGTGTTGAGGCCGATGATATCAATATCATCGGCATACGCTAGTAGCTGTACACCCTTATAAAAGATTGTACCTGCTCGATTAAATTCGTCAGCTCGAATTATTTTCTCCAGCAGCAGGTTGAAGAAGTCGCACGATAGGGAGTCACCTTGTCTGAAACCTCGTTTGGTATCGAACGGCTCGGAGAGGTCCTTCCCGATTCTGACGGAGCGTTTGGTGTTGCTCGACGTCAGTTTACACAGCCGTATTAGTTTTGCGAGGGTTTTGGGTACAGTTACCGATTTGAAATATAAACTGACTTTCTGAAGACTTTGTTTACCACAGTTTAAAAAAATATCGGAACCAAATATGTTTCAAATTGTCAATAATAATTTTTCAACAACATACATACGTATGCAGTGCGGTGTTTGGGTGCAAATTGCATTGCTAAGATATCATTTGGTTACTTACCGACTCAGCTCCGCAGATACGAAATTACTATGCGGGCTGTACCGCGTTGGATCCTTATACATGCTACAGATAAGACGCTCTTTACAAAGATCATCTGTAACTCCGAGTTGTTCAACAATTTTATCAATTTTCAAAAGAATTGGACTGTAAAAAGGATCATAGTTCTTTGGCATGATTGGCTGAGATAAATATAATACAATTTTATTAAAAATTGGCTTTAGCATTTTTACTTGTTTTCAAAAGAAAATACCTGTCCATCCTGTACAAACGGCTGTTTGTCAAGTATTTGTTGTTGTTGCGATATTATACGCTGTTCCGCCTGGATTCGTAAGGCTTCTTTTAGTTGTGCGGCCAATTCGGGCTAAAAGGAATAAAAGACAAACACGGAATTAAGCAATAGAAATGGCAAAATTTGAGTTAACAGATGGAAGTTTTTATTCTTTCCCATGTGGCTGAGCAAGTATTTGCTAGATACATGAGGTAACTAAACAGGATGTGTCTCACATATCAGTCAATCGGAAGTCCCTCTTGGTAAAAAGGCGCGTACGGGAATTGCGACAAAGTTTAGTAGATTCTTAGTCATTGTTGAAAACGGATCCGTCTTTAGTTTGTAACGACGGACTATGCATACGTTTAGTGTATTCTGGATGAATAGCATCTAACATCATGAGCGATCAACTCATTCAAACCATTCAACTACCCTGGGCCGGATGGCATTACACCATCACTAGCTGATATCTATGTATATATGCGAACTGAGGGAAGTGTTAATGATACATTAGAATGTGCAAAATTCCTGAGACTTGGATACAGGTTAGGGTTGCATTCATCCCGTAGGCCGGGCCGAGATCGCATTTGTCGGCCTAACATTTCAGACCCAACAGTCCCATTCTTCCTTATTAAAAACTTGTCTCCTGGTTAGAGAGAACCATAAGGGACAAGGAATTTGTTGTGGAGATCTTCCTTAATATCAAGAGGGCATACAACAATGGAGAGTTCTCTCGCCTCTTCTCTGGATCATGGTTGCCAATGATCTTCTGGATAATCTGCACCTCGACTGCTGGATGATCGCCTACGCGGTCGATATTATTATGTGCTCTGGGCTGCTGAAAACGGCATGTTCATAAATCCTAGCAAGATCGAACTGGTTTTATTCACTGAGAAGTACAAAATACCAGAGGCGCATCCACTATCAATAGAAGGAACGCGTCTTCAGCTTGCTGACAGAGTTAAGTATTTAGTTTTTTTTTAAGTACTGTTTACTTTGGGACGCACCTTGTAGATGACAGTGAGCCTGAGTACTCTGAAATCCTCGCACACTTCGATTTCATTTCAAAATACTTGGATTACCAGGTGCCGAACCTAGCCGTGGCTGTCACTTATTAACTCATATACATTCCTTTCCTGACCACTGCAGTGCGTTCCAAGTGGAGGTGGATGCCATAAAAGTAGCAGTAGATCTAAGGCTCCGAAACGTAGCCTCCGTCAGAATGGTGATTATCCATTCCGACAGTAGGGCATGCCTTGAGTTCGCTGAATGTGTGCTCAAAACTAGTAAAAGGTTGTCTAGACTCCAAATGTCTAGCATCGATTTATTTTATCATTAGACTGTTTCACTGAAACTGTAAGGCTGGTAACTTTCTAGGGTATGCTCTTCAGTTTCAATAACGGCAAAATAGAAACAAATATGATCTCCTTTGGCTTCTTATGGTTTACTACTGTAATTTTGGGCCTTAGACCACCTCAGTAAATGCTGGTCGTCTACTAGCAGTTGTGCAGTCGCAGGGTACTTCTGGCTAAGGGTAAATCGTAGGAGGTCTAAAGAACTCTTTGCTTTCAGCAGTTCTGACTAGGCGCTGTCCGGTCGGGACCCATGCCGTAAGGGTGAACATCTAACCACATGCCAGCTGCATCAACTGTTTGGAAGAAAATGATCAATCCAACACTTTCTCCTCGATGCCCCGCTTTTGTCAAATCAAGGCAAAAACACCTTTAAATATTATCGTGAAATAGCGAAGATAGAAATAAAACACCTGTTGTCATGTTTTATTTTGCCGATAGCTGATATCCAACTACAGGAGTTTCTCGTTTGGCATCATAAAAGACGGCACATAACAGTCTAAATGTGAGCAACGCTGATGGATCAGCTGTCAACCCGGTTTTCTGTGCTACATTTGGACGTGCAAAGTAATAAACACAATTCTAAGGAAAAAAAGGACTCAATGTTAACTTAAACCACCACCAATTTTTGTACCTCAAGTGATTGATATAAATAAAATGTTGAAAAGCTTTTCAACTGTTATTGGTAAAGAAAATTTTACCTACAAGTCAGGCAGGGACGGACAAGCGAGAGTGATGACTTCAAACAGTGATTGCTACAGAAAACTTGTTAGCTATTTAGATACCAATAATATTACTTTTCACACATAACAATTGAAAGAAGATAAGCCATATCGAATAGTTATATAAAATATTCACTTTTCAACTCCTATCGATGATATCAAGCATGACTTAGCAAAAAACGGGTAAAAAATAAAAAAGTAATCGTATCGTAAATCGCGTATGCAATACCGTAGTAAAGATTGAGCCACCTAGAAAAGTTAACGATTTGGTACAATGCCACCGCTGTCAAGAGTTCGGCCATACTAAGCAATATTGCAAAAAGCAAATGTGTAAAGTGTGCACTAGACCATCCCTCGTCTCTTTGTTCAAAAGATAGAGAAACTCCACCGAAATGCTACCATTGCCTTCAAAATCATGCCGCAAATTCCAAAGGTTGTAGAATTTATCAGGAGTTAGTGTCTAAAAAAGACTCGCTTAATAATAAGACAAGGCCTTCCTTGGTCAATCTTACAAATGCCGAACAACAAGTTCACCATAAAAACGTTAGCTATGCTGATGTAACAAGAGGACAACTTAGTTCTACTAAAACCACAGTACGCCATGAAAAAATTGACAAACTCGAAGAATTGATTGCCAAACAAATTGAGTTAACCACGACTCTAACAAATATGATGTCTTCTCTCTTAACTAAGCTAAGTCTAAAAATAGCGATTTAGAATGCCAATGGACTAAGTAGCCATAGGCTGGAAGATGAGTATTTTATAAAAACTAACAATATAGATATATTACTGGTCTCAGAAACCCACTTTACCGCTAAGTCCTATTTTAAAATTAATGGATTCGATCTCATTACTTTGAACCAACCCGACCGTAAAGCACACGGTGGTTCGGAAATTCTTATAACATCATCACTAAAACACATTGTTTCAGACCATCAATTCAAGCAGCTTCTGTGAAAATCCAGACCGGCAGTGGAGCGATTGTTATGACTTCTTTAAATCTCCCACCGCCATTCAATATAAGCAAAGAAACTTTTAAATCGTTTTTCGACAAAATGGGTCCCAGAGTTTTAGCCTGAGGTGATTTTAATGCCAAAAATCTATGGTGGGGTTCACGCCTTACGAATTCCAAAGGCCACGAACTGTACAAGTGCGTTTCTCAAAAAAATTTAAATGTTTTATCTGCTGGCAGACCCACATACTTGCCGACTGATCCAAACAAAATTCCGGATCTAATTGACTTCCTAATTTAAACCGGTATAAACCCACATCATCTAGAAATTTCGAATAATGAAGATATGAGCTCTGATCATTCCGCTCTCGTTATCAATATGAATATGCCCGTTGTTGTCACATCGCGAAAGCAGCGTCCTTTAAGTAAAAGCTCAAACATACGATTTTTCCAAAGTTGGCCGGAGTCCCACGTAAACCTAAACATGGAAATTACAACAAAACGAGACTTAGATGACGCTGTGGAAAACTTCACTCAAAAAATACATCAAGCCGCTTCGTTAGCTTCTCCTCTTAATTCATCTAAACCATACTGCACCAACAATATGCCATATTCAGATGAAATAGCGCAGATGGTAGAGATTAAAAGACGACTTCGAAGGATCTGGCAGAATAGTAGAAATCCGGTTGACAAAACCAGGCAAAACAAAGCAATTAAAGAATTAAAATCCAAGTTGGCAGAGTTGAAAGAAGAACCTATTGCAGAATTTCTTAAGAATGCTGATCCAAATAAAAACGATGAATACAATCTGTGGAAAGCTACTAAATACCTGCAACGTCTTCCGAAGCGACAAGTACCGATAAAAGATGAAAACTACTCTTGGTGTAGATCTGACAAAAGAAAAGCCGATGTTTTTGGTAATCACCTTACGAATACTTTCAAACCGTTTGCTCTCAATACTGACCATCAGCGCCAAAATGTTCAGACTTTTCTTGAGAGTCCATGTCAAATGGATAAACCTTGTCTGCGGAGACAATCGGCTTCACATAGTCTCACAAAAATTATCCGAGCGGTGAGAGAGACCTTTATAGGGATTCTGGAGTAAGTCTGTTTAGTATGACATGAAAAATCGCAAACCAAACTGAGTAACATCTTACCACTCACTGAAAACCAAACATATAAAAAATACCCTGTTCTAAATCAATAAATTATTTATTATAAACTACTTCATGTCCATTAAATTTTGGAATTACAAAACCATTACATTAACAAATCTTTCCTAAATCCAAATGATATCCAACAAGTAAAAAGTCGTAAAGAGAGAGAGAATCATAATGAATCCTCCACATAGAATAAACAAAACCAAGATGAAGTCATCCTTTTGGCGGCTGCTGCGGCAGATAAGATATTAATCACTAAAATTTTTTATTTACTTATGTACATACATATGTATAAGTGCGGTGTAATGAAGACAGTGATTTCTAAAGCGATGATGATGAAGGCACCGGAGAACACGCGGATGCGTTGCCGATGCGAACACAAATGACGACGCGCTTTTGCACAGCTGAGTGGCAGACGCGTGCCATGTAGTGCAGCATGGCTGCTTGCAACGGTTATTTGCTGTTGTCGACACAGCTACTGGCATTGGCACTGAGCATTGTGCACTTCGCGCTCTGCGTGGCGTCAAAACCGGCTGCCGGCATGTTTGCCTTCACACTGTGACACACTTTCGCTACGTACTTCAGGCTCGACCATCGCAATTGCAGTTTCTGCTGTTGTTGTTGCACTCGCCGCAGCGCTAATGCCGAGTGACAAGAAAAGCGCATGCAATAATAAGGCAGGCGAGATAAAACCCATTCAAATGCACATAGACTAACACAAGTGCAGTTGGAAATTGCTGTTATTCTCAAACACGCCGAGTGCACTTGAATGGGCTGTGATAAACACAATTACAAGCAACCAAAGCAAAAACACAACCAAACGCAATGACAAAAAGTAGAAAGAAGAGTGTCTGCAAACTGACGGTTGGCAGCAGATAATTACACATCGCACTATGATTGTTGCAAGCAATTGTTGTTAGTCATTTCTTGGTGGCTGTTGACCCGCATGCGCAGGCCACTGAACGCAGACGGGGCGACGGAAAGCACTTAAAACGCCGCTCAAGGGCTCATTTGTGAAGTCAAATACGCCAATATGGCGAACATGTATGTATTTACATACATATGTACATATATATTTATAAAATTACTATGACACGTGCTATTTATATCACTTATCTTATGAGCACTTTGACCATTATCTTGCTGCTACAAGTGCTGTATGTATAATACGATATGTACGAGTATATTTGGTAGCTGTGTCTGCCTTTTTTGCTTACCCAAAAGTCATTAATTGTGTTTAGCATAAGCATATTCATATACATACATTCATATATAGCTTATTTATGGTAGCAGCTAATGAATGCGTTTCTGCCATTTTTTAATTGTTTATTAAAGCCACCGCTCAAGTGATTAATATGAAAAATGGCGTACACCTCCTAGATAGAGCGAGCAAGTTACTGCCAACCACGCCCAAGTCGCAGCGGGCAATTACTATTAACGCTGGTGAAAAGTCCATTAAACCAGGCTCCTTTCCTTAAATGGCTTCCGGTCATTAGCGGTGCAAAATTTATTCAAATTGTTGTTGTTTCATTTCTTATTTTTTTGCTAATTTCTACTTTATTTGCGAATCGGGCATTCCAGATTAATGTCTGTTTGCCTTCTCTTATTCCATTAGCAGTTTGCCGAAAACTCAAGAGAAAAGCGTTTAGATACCAACAAGACTAGGGTTCTCTTTATTAAGAAAATGAATAAAAAGCAATCGCGGAGAGTTTAGGAACCCTGGGGTGAATTTTATAAAACTCTATTGAAAGGATACCATTTAAAATGCAAGGCTTGAGTCTGAAATATTATAGATTCTTATTACCTCTTTGTTCTCTCGTTCTCTGCCCTTATAGGGTTGGCAATATAGTTTTTTTCAATGAAATTTGGTTGCTTCTAAACAAAACTACTGAAACTCTAATACGTAGTTTTATTTTAGGTTCCTAATCAAAACACATTTGTAATTTATATAGATTTTCGCAAGCTCTACTATTTTTATGTGAAGATGGATGGAGATTCAGCTTTGTCAACTATATTTGAATGCATAGAGTGAAAGTTTTTTTACCCATATGAATCCGATCTCTAAGCTCAATATCCCTGCAGCATCGAAGAACGTCTTGAACCAAGGTCTAATATACATATCTACAACTTCAAAATCGCTATAACTTTCATTGGGTCCACAAACACCTTATTTTCAGGGGAAAGCGAAAAATATTATTTTAAGCTTTTAAAAGATTAACATTGTTGAAAGCCAAAAATAATTGAGTATAAAAGTAGGCTAATTCCTGATCTAAGGTTGAATAAAAAACGAATTTTGACAAAAAAAAAAAACGTGTTTTACAATGGTAGGCCGGGGACTTTTCGAGTTACCCGTTATATCCATACTTGTACATACAAATGTACTTACTTGTCGTTTAAATACTAATATTTGTTTTGATGTCGTTCATTCAAATGTTTACATATTTAGGCCAAGATTTATAATGCAAACTTATTATACATATGAATGTATGTATGCAAACTAAATATTTTCCTCCATCAATGGTGCCACGAACTTTATTTATGTAAGTGAAAATGCAAATAGTCCAGTTAGCTGATTGCATAGTAAACAAAATATGAAAACGGTATAAAATGACAGCCAACAACAAGCAACCAAGTGACTATGGTGAATAAATAAGCGCATGCCAATTTTGGTACGAAAATATAATAGATATGCACCTATACATACATATGTATGTATATCACATATGAATACATACTCCATTTACATAGTAGAATACTTAAAAGGGCGCGTAGTAAAAGCGCTGCACTTATAAATGGAGGAAAATACAGGAAAATGCAAAAGGTGGACGGAAATATAGCAAATAGACGGGCAGACAGACCACTGAAATGTAAACAACAAATCTACATGCATGACATGGAAAATGCATTTAAATAAACGAAAGTGTCAATAGCCCAGAGCGAGGAGGTGGGATGGTGAGAGTAAGGGCGACGCAGCACAATTTTGCGGACGAGCTGACGGTGGGAATGCCACTATGATATGAAATTGCTGGAACTGTGTCAAGTGCGATATTTCAAGTGACCACTCATGTGACAGTTTGTATGTACATATGTATGTATGTGCTTTCACACTTTCATAAATGTTGCATTGCAGAACCTACCTGGTTGAAATAGTAGACAATTAGCCTTTTGTGGCTAAAAATCAAGTTGTTTATTTTGAATGAATTTAAAATAACGTAGATTTGACGGACGAGCTTTTTGCAAAATTTTCTAACTTTATCTTCTTGTATGCAGTAAATAAAGTGCAATATATCTAAGGTATTTCACTACTTCCAGTTTTAGTTACGAATTATATACATACATACATATGTAATTAGTTTAGGTTCATTTACATCTTCTGAGTCTGCAATCATATTATGGATACTTCTCCCATTTTTATACCCTGAACAGGGTATATTAAGTTTGTCACGAAGTTTGTAACACCCAGAAGAAAGAGTCGGAGACCCTATAAAGTATATATATATCCGTCCGTCTGTCCGACCGTCCGTCCGTCTGTATATGAACGAACTAATCCCTCAGTTTTTAAGATATCGTTTTGAAATTTTGTAAACTTCATTTATCTTCAAGAAGCTGCTCATTTGTCGGAACGGCCGATATCGGACTACTATAGCCTATAGCTGCCATACAAACTGAACGATCGGAATCAAGGGCTTGTATGGAAAACTTTCACATTTGACGTGGTATCTTCACGAAATTCGACATGAATTACTGCTAAAGCCTTAAGGTAACAATATAAACTCCGAAAAATTTGTTCAGATCGGATTACTATAGCATATAGCTTCCGTACAAACTGAACACATAGTTACTAAAAGAAATGCACCTGTGAAGGGTATATTAGCTTCGGTGCAGCCGAAGTTAGCGTTTTTTCTTGTTTAAACTTAATTATGACCAATGACAATAAAGGTGCTCACTTGGGGAGGAAAAATCTACTGCCGTTCTCTATAGCCATTATTTGTAATCTACCTTGCTTTATGCTACATACATACAAACATAGGTGACTCACAAAAACTATGTGACTCTAAATGCAATTTTTGTGTGACTAATATTCACCGATTATTTCCAAATTTCAGAAATTCCTACACTTTCAAGTAAGTCTTAAGACTAAATAATACTATTATTTGAAAATAGTACTTCTTCTTGACATTATATGAAGTAAGATTAGTGCGAACAGATTTTTTGTCTAAATTCAAAATTCATCGGGTTACAGAAATCAAAAATTATAAATAATTATGTAATTTCATTCCACTTTATCTCGCGTTACAAGAACACTCTAATCTAAAACAAATTCTCATATAAAAATAGTGTGACAATAAAGAAAGTGATGCAAATATGAAAATACTAAAATATTGTTTGTTGTTTTTTGATATATAGTACATATTTATGTATGTATGTATGTATATATAGAAGCGCAGCTTTGCAAAATGCTTTCCATGTTCCACTGTCAATTTGAAAAGCATAGAGTATATTTTCAAGGAAATGACAAAACTTTCTGTACTAAGTGCAACATGCATACATACATATGTATACGTATGTATGTACGTTCATTAATATTGATTTGCTTTCAGGCGCAGAAATTGCTTCTTGTAAAAAGAAGTTTGTTCTACGATTTTTCATATATTTGACATCATTAATTCTCCTGCATCATGGATATTGTTATTAGAAAAAGGGTTTGTCCACGAACTTAGTGTTAAAGTTCGCGCGCAACTCTTGCTTATTTGTTCATAACAAAGGTGATGACTATCTCGTGGAAAATTTAGTTCTGTAGAAAATTGTTTTCGAAGGTTATTTAGTAAAGAGTAAAATTCTAAATCTAAGCATTTAAGTAAGATTATAATTTGGCAGACAGTGTGAAAATGGAGGATACCTCTCTCATTCCCCTTATAACAATACTGTTAAAAACTACTAAAAGCGCCATAAATCAATAACGAAACTTGTCAGAGATATTAAATTTTATCTCTGATATATGGTTTTAGAGGCTTTATGGGAGCCGGTTGCAAATTGGACGGTGGTCGTGGCACCACCGATTTTTGGCGAAATCCCATATCTTAGCAGACGACTGACTGATTTCGACAAAATTTGGTACGGAACATTCTTCTAATATTCCTTTGTCACAGAACGAAAATGAACGAAATCGGATCACAACCACGCCTACTTCCCATATAGCACAATTTTAAATTGCATTTGATTTTTTCACTTTCCAGTACACAAATCAAGAAGCAACTAGTACAACGGGAACAACTTTGTATGAATAATGCCTTTAATGTATGCCATCTTCTGACATAAAATTGTCTAAATCTAACAAAAATGTTCAAGCCCGAAGTGTAAGTTTGGTGTGGCATTCGTGGTGGAAGCTCTACCCGTCATCGAGTACTATCATTCACTACGGTGGATGAACGTCTAGCCACAATCCACATCAAAGCGAGGTTCTTCAACATATCGCTGATTTAAGCCCCGACGGAAGAGAAGGACGATTTGACCATGTCAAAATTGTGCTTGGCGACTTTAACGCCAGGGTGGGCGTTTTTTTGGCACAACAGTCGATAAATTCAGCCTCCACGGGTGGTACAGACCAGCCGACTGTTGCGTTTTCCACGCTTTGGACCAGTTTCATCGTGTGCAGTTCATTCCGATGACTATTGATTGGACTTCGGAGTGAAATGATGGACACATATCGACGCAAAAATTCGAGTTTATTACATTTGGACTTCTCGCACGGCACCCACTTTGCACAGAGCATTCTCATATCTAAATATTCGTGAATGTATGATGTATGATGTACATATTCATTTGATATTTTTGGAGTGCCTACTATCTCGAACAACTTCACTTTACGGTCATCCGAAATTATTTTTGATGTTTTCATCGGTAATAACCTCATCCTCTTCACCGTTTTTGGTGCCCATTTCACGTCTAAACTTCGAATACCAATCCTTGATGGTTGATTTTCCTGAGCAGTGTCCGGAAAGTCGTAACTAAGTCAAGTTTTTGCTGGAACTGTAAAAAGCAATTTTTTTAAAAACGTGATATGAAATAAAAACTGCAAGTCAACCCGGCCTAATATAAATGTTTACAAATCTCTGCGTGCATTATTTATCCACTAATTTCAAATCCTCGAAGCGAATTGTGCGCAACACATATGAACTGCCACAGTTATATAAATACGAAAATCCTGTTGTTCCTAAAGTCTAGGAAATTCGATTTATACCAAATACCACGAATACCACAAGTCTTCATTTGCTTTGAGGGAGGGGCAGAAAATTTAAGACTATCGTTCATAAATCTAAACATTTACATACATAAGTACATACTTATATATACATATGTTGAAACTCATTCAAAAGTGAGGGCTTGACTGCCTACCAGCTTACGTTGATTGCGTTTGGGCTTAATTTGTTGTTCGCTCGCTTTCAAGTAAACGTAACGGCATAGAGAAATTTACGTACTTATTTTTTGTTTAACTGAGACCGTAATACTTGTAATATGGATGGCATTTTTGTGTAGCCTGATACATATTAAGCAGTAATAATTTGGTGCATAGAAAGATTACCCAAAAGCTCATTTCCGAAATATTAAAACATTCCTTTACTTTCCCTCATATTTACACATATTCATAGTATTTTAGTTTATATAAAATAAAATAGCAGAAAGATATTATTTAAAGAAAATTGCATGGCGTCCGAATTAGAACAATAATTATTTTTATATAAGTTTATAACTATGATCTAACATCCCTTTATTGTTCCAAGGTGCTTCTCTTAACTTTACGAGTCAACAATAAGTTAAAGATAATATATGAGGTTGTTAAGAAAAGTGCAATCACAGTCTAGGAAATCTGTGTAACCGGAGAGAACCAGTTATGTCCCAGTATGTATGTATGTATATCCTGAAGAGGGTATATTAAGTTTACCACGGAGTTTGGAATACCCAGAAGGAAACGTCGGAGACCCTATAAAGTATACATGTATATATTCATGGTGACGAGCTGAGTCGATTTAGCGAGGTCCCTCTGTTCCTTCGCCCGTTTATACATTGAAAACTAGTCTCTCAGGTTTTGATATATCGATCTGAAGTTTTGCATCCGTCCGTCAAAATAAGCTGCAAGTTTGTAGAAACGGCCGATATTGGATCACTGTAACTTATAAGTATCTAATATGCAGACTGAATGATCGGAATCGAGAGCATGTATAGAAAACTTGACATTTGCGCAGATATCTTCACGAAATTTGGCACAAATTATTGCAACTTTAACTTCTGAATAGTTACCAATCAAACTAAATGATCAAAGGATTGGCAGGAACCTTTTGTATTTTTGAAGGGCTTAGACTGAAGTTAACTTTTCCCTTGTTTTACTTTATTCAACCACTTGGTTTACTTACCGACAATTGTTGCTGCTGTTGCTTTAGTAATTGCTGTAGCTGTTGCTGTTTAAGCTGGTCCTGTTTTTGTTGTTGTTGTGCTAGACTATTACGTGCCGGATCGTATTGAGCCGCAATGTGTGCGGCTGCGGTTAATGCCTCTGCCGATGGCTGCTGCGGATGCGATGACGGCGCTGGTGGGGGCGCATAAACTGGATTTAGCGCGGATTGTGCTTGTGCCGGAGTTTTTAATTTTGTGGCAAATAAGCTGTCGTGAATAAAAAAGTAATAAATACAAACGTTGTAATGAATTGCAAATTTAATTCACTTTCAGAGAAGCCCGCAGAGAAAAATGTCCGTGCATGAATGAGGAGGAGGAAAAAGTTTAAATATACTTTGACGGGAAAGCTATCTTGTTGTATATGATGCTCTTGAGATAGTGTTTTTCGGTATTATGTGGTCTGTGGGTGTATTAGGAGGGAGGCTGTGAAGGAGGGCAGGAGTTTTAGTAAATTTCGGTTTAAAAACAAATTCAATTGTACGTATTTGCTTTGTTTCGTCAGATTAGTGTATTAGTTTAAGTTTTTTGTTTCGTTTTTTACAGTTTTATACACGCCAAATTGGTTCAGCTCATTTATGGTGATATTATAGAGAATATATTTAGAGTCTACAGTTAATAAATAGTTGGTGAATTAACTTTAATATTATTTCAATTGGTTATGATATTGGAATAGGGTTTCAGTTTTGGAAAATCAAGAGAAATATATAGTGAGATATTTAAGAAACTGCCATTAAAACAGAGGGAAAGAGAGATAGAGAGATAATTTTCCAGATGAAGGATCTTACGATTATAAGGAACCACTTTTGTAACCTAAAGCAATAGTAAATCTAAGGAGATTACAAAACTGGTGTTAAAAAGAATCAAGTGAAATTTGACGAAAGAAGAGTGAAATAATATAAATTTAGAAATTAATTGTATCAGAACATGTTGAGAATTAAATCATTTTAAATATGATTGCTTTAATGAGTTGTTTTGGGGAAGAAATTTCGCTCCCTTTCTTTCCACTTTAATTTGAAGTAAAGCGTTTCACCTTTGTTTCAAATTATTTTCACCATTCAAAAATGGATTAAAACTGTGACTAGTGGCGTGTGGTTTCTGAAGATTATGTGTTTGCTGTTGTTTCTGTTGTGTTTTCAGTTTTTGTTGTACTAGCTGTTGTTGCTGTTGTAATTGCAATTTTTGTTGCTGTACAAGTGATGGCGGTCGATGTTGTTGTGTAGGTGGTTGTTGCTGTGTTACCGGTCGATACCTTTGTTGTTGTTGTTGAGGAATGGTTGGCTGTGTGGTACCCAAACCCCAAACAAGTATTTCATTGGCATCCTTGTTGGCATTTGGTTTAAAATAATTAGAATTTTCATCAACTTGTGCGGACCGATTTATATCGCCAATATAACTGCAAAATGAACATGCAATGAAAAAAGAAACGAAATAGAAGGATCATGTGATGTGGTGTACGTGTATGTAAATGAGATTTTGAGGGGTTTGGTTGTTAAATACTCTATTAAAATATAAACTTTAAATTTTAAGGTTATACATGGGAAGTGTTGAGCTTTTGGGTAAAGTACATATGTATCCAGATGCCTCTTGGTGTTTTAATAGTTATGCTATTGTGTTTTGAGGACACAAGCAAACATGTTATACTTAGATTCCGGAGTTTCTTAAAAACGAATCAAACCCATAAAATATTGACTACTTCTAAAGTGGTGGGTTGAATAATTTCTGTTCAACCAATTTATTTGGATTACTGAAGGTATAACAAGTCAATTGAAAACACCTAATCGATAAATATCGCTAGACGAATAAAATCTATGTGATTTTTATTTAGCCCTAACATTCAAGAGGGGAGTGTATAAATTTGATAGCTGTCGGATCATTATTTTTATTGTTTTTTTATTATGAAAAAATTAATAAAATAGAATTTCGAGTGTTGTTAAAATATTGCTTTTTGAAAAGAACAGTTGCAGCAAAAGATTCGCTTGATGACGAGTTTCCGTACACTGTACCAGAAAAACTAAGCATTAACGATTGATATGCGAAGTTTAGACGTGTTGAAATGAGCACCAAAAACAGTGAACGCAGTGTAAAAAGTTCCTCAAAATAATTTTGGATTACGGTAAAGTGAAGTTGTTCGAGATAGCAGGCACTATCAAAATTTTAACTATTTTGAAGCAAAGGACAAATCGTACTCAAAAAATTGCATCGAACTGTTGGAAGTTTGTATCACCCTTGAAAGAAACTACATATGAAGAATAAAAAAAAACTAATTTTGCTAAAAAAAATGTTTTATACCACGGTTGGCCGAGGACTGTTCAGTTGAACTGTTTGATTTAAAGATGTAAACCTTTTCGTTAAATAAATTGCCGTTAAAAATGTTGCATGGATGCACTTTGAGCGTTCAGAAAATGAGCCTTGCTGAGAACACGTAGTTTAATGAAGCTCTATTTAGCCCGTTCTCAGTTTGGTGATATTGGGACCTTATTAAACTTCATGACAACTTCATCAACTTTGCAAATTCTTAGAATTCCGATAAAAAGGGCAACATTTACCAAATTATACAAATAAATCTCAATGTATTATTTCTGGAAATAGTACTCACTCTGAACCCAATCCCGGACCAGAATTTTCCCAATTACCCTCATTATGTTCCAATGAGTAAGGGCCGTAGTTTTCGTGAATTGGCGCGCCGTGCAAATATGTAGAAGGATGCCCCTTTGGAGGATGAGTGTAAATAATTTCCGGTATGGAATGGTGTTCGGGTGCATGCCAAGCTGGAACAACCTGGAGGAAGGGCAAATAGACAAATGTAAATAGGCAAATTATATTAGTACATTCATATGTAAATTTATATACATATTTGAGTGTTTAAAAAGCAAAAGTAAGTATTGGATTAAATGTGAGTACGAGTGCTTTCGAAAAATGCTTCGGGAAATTAATTAAAAGTTGTGTACTTCAAAAACTTCCTTTTATTTTTTCGTGACTCGTGCGATAAAATATTGCCCTTATTTTAGAATAAATAACGAGAACATTGTTGTGTTTCTTATATTATCGGTTTAATATGCTGAACTCCTACGGGGGTCTCTCATAGCGACGAACACACGTTTCAATGTACACATGTACAAAATTTTCAAAGTACTTTTGCATTAAAATTTTGTCGCCTTCTTATTCTCCATTTCCAAAGTTTGATTGGCTGTCAGATACATACACCTTCGAATAGACTTTTCAATGAAAACGAGAAGGTTTGAAGCATTCGTGATTCTGTGCTGCTTAATTTTGGTTTTGTATGTATTGAAATTGATTGCATTTGTTTATACATCATGGTTCTTAACTCTTGAGAACAACTATATGGAATAATAAGTATTTTCTTCCAATGACTTGGAACTTCAGTGCGACTTTTAAATTGTTGTGTTGATGAAACGAAAAAAGCATAAAACATATTATATGTAATCTCTAAATGTAATCACTATTCCTCCAACGACGCTTTTCTTTACACCTGGCTGTAATATGGTTTTTTACTATTCTGTTAAATTGCTTGCGTAATACTGTTTACAGGGTGGACCATGAAAACCCTGATTAAAGAAAGTCAAATGAGAGAGAGTTACATATATTTGAAAGGTATAGTAATGGAAAAACAGTAAAAAGTTAACTTCGGCTGAAGCGAAGTTTTAGTACCATTCACAAGTAGGTGCAAAAGATTCCATACAAGAAAAGATCCCATAGTCGTTTCAGTTTGGTACTCAGCTATATGCTATAGTATTTCCAAATCTGCGATTTCGATAAAACTCAAAAACATTAAGGAATTGGAATTGGTGGCTTACGAAATAGAACACCAAAAGAAGCAATGACTCTAAGACTCAGCTTGTTCATCAAAACTTTTTAAATTTCGACATGTATAATAAGGTCTGTCGCAAAAGAAACAGGACTGTTAAAAAAAACAACAAAATTATTTATATTTTTCAAAAGTTATATTTTTTTATTCAAAGTAGTTTCTTTGTGCTTCGATACAGCGTTTATCCCGGCAATTAGCATTTCCAATGAGTGTTTAAGGTAATTTTTAGAAATGCTCTTGAGAATATCGGTCGTCGCCTTTTGGATAGCTGAAATGTCCTGAAACCAGTGTCCTTTCATGGGCAAATGAAGTTTTCCAAATAGGTAAAAATCACAGGGTGCCAGATCAGGTGAGTAGGGTGAGTGATGACACGGCGCATTATCGTGCAACAGGCGTCAGGACGCTGCCTCACGGTATTGTGGTCGAGCACGATGAATGCGTGACGAAAGACGCTTCATAACACCAAGGTAAAACACAGCATTAATCGTTTGGCCAGGTGGGACCAACTCTCGGTGTACAATACCCTCGGAATCGTAAAAACAAATCAGCATTGTCTTTATTTTTGACTTCTGAAGACGACGTTTGTATATGTATGTATGTATGCATGTAGGTGCATCTGACATATTCGTATAATATAATGTACAAGAGCATACCAAAATTTGTGCAACTTAAGAAAGACGAGAAGCTTATTAATATAAAAATTCAATCATGAAATTCTCTAATTTTCCATTTATGTTTGCAAATATTACTGATTACACATATACGAGTATGTATGTATGTAAGTTAGGGTGCTTCAAAAAAATTTTTTCAATTTTATTTTCAACTCTTACCCCCTCTTACCTCCCTCAAGCCAGGCGCTGTAGCTTAACTCTAAGGGGTCGCTATTTTTTTAGGTTCCCATACATTTAACATATGTGGGAATTATCGTTTTTTCATTCAAACTAAAATTTCACCAACTAATTTTTGTTTCTCAAAAATAGCCATCACATATTCATAAAGTTGGCTTTTCAAACTTTATATAGGTAAGAGTTGGGAAAAATTTTTTTTTAAATTTTTTTGAAGCACCCTAATGTAAGTACAAATGTATGTAAATGTCATTGAATCTAAGCCGTCGGTGACATTTGTGCAGGATGTATTTTGAAATTTGTTGGCGTGAAGCTAAATTACTGAACTTTACTTATATGTTGTTGTTATAATAAATATTAATTAATTAAAGCAAGTGAATATTAAAATTTTCCTCAAAAGTGTCAAATTGAAATTTGCAATTCCCTTCATTAGTGTCTGGTATTAGGAGTAAAATAAACAATTAAAATAGTCTGCGATGCATACGTGCTTGCCGCTGACATGTTAGTACTTACAAATGTGTCGTTATAACTGTTTCTGACATACCTCATACTAATAGGCCCAACACATTTGCACGCATTTCAATTAAAATCATTTGTTGCCACTGAATTTCACTGTTATTTGATATACATATGTATACAGTTTTATAGATACACATGGTATCCCGAAAGGAAATCGAGAGAGCTTAACTTGTTGCAAATTGAGTTTGAGAGCTTATACAAAGTTTCAAGGAAAACATTTTTAAATCAAGATTTGCATATTCTATTTTTTAGAAGATATTCATAAATGTCTTAAAAATATAGTAATTTTCTTGCATATAACAAACTCAATCTCTGCGAAAATCAAATTGACCCCAATTGACTGAGAACAAATTAAAATATCAAATCAAATGTAAAATTTGTGCCACAATAAGTACAAGTAACGGTAGAAGTACTTTTTTCAATATCTTTTTTGGCAAATCATGCGTGAGTCGTGTCAAGCTGTAATGTTATTTTTGTTCAGTATCGTTTGGCACTTCAGCATGGAAAGACTTACACTTGAACAACGTTTACAAGTCATTCAACTTTATTACGAAAACTCACGTTTTGTAAAGAAAGTGTTTCGCGCGCTTCACGGACTGACGTATGGAACGATTTGAAACATTTTACGTCGAGATCTTAAATTGAAAGCGTACAAAATGAAGCTTGTGCAATAACTGAACCGCTCAACCTTCCCAAGCGCCATCGGTTCGCTCCTAAGCAACCTAAAGAGATTCAAGAGCTTCCTTTTCATCAAAAAATAACGGTTTGATGTAGTTTGTGGGCCAATGGAATCGGTCCATATTTCTTCAAAAATGATGCCGATGAGAACGTCAATGTTAATGACGACCGTTATCCCGCCATGAAAAGCGACTATTTGATGACTGAAAGCTCGTGATCCCGGCGACATTTGGCTGGCGGCCGGAGTTCCAAATTTTGGTACAAGGTTGCTTACAAAATTCATGTATCATAACAACGGAAGTCTAATGGCCGTGCACAGCGAAGAGAATATTGAGCATCAACAAATAGATGCTGATGATGAGATTGTTAATTGACAGAATTGTCACTTTTGGGGTTCTGAGAACCCACATTTGATTATCAAAAAATAAATGTATCAAATTGGACCATACTTTTTCGAAAATGAGGCTGGTGAAGCAATGACTTTCACTGATACTCCATAGCGCGAAATGACTGTTGTTTCAACAAGACGGTGCCACATGTCACACAGCTCGTGAAACATTTAAATTATGATCAGAATTGGCCCCGCAGATCCATTTAACAGCATTCGTTTTTTTAAAAGATTATTTAAAATCACAGCTCTTTGGCAACAATCATCCAACCACTCGAACTTTAAAGGAGGCGATTCAACGTTGCATTAATGAAATTCAGCTACATTTATGCAGAATAGTCAATGAAAATTTCGACAAACGAGTGCGTTTGTGTATGAAAAGCCGTGGAGGCCATTTGCCCCATATATAACATTATAAAAAAAACCTATCCTATATACTTTATGGTTAAGTAAAAAATTACAAAGGCTAAAAACTGTGTTTTCTATTTAGTTCTAATCTTGTGTTAATTTTGCAACAGCCTGTTTTATTGTTATCCAAACAAAATTAAGTGAATGTCGTAATGGATGCAAAAGTTTTCCCTGCAGGGATGCTCTCTCGCATGCCCACAAACAATTTTACGCCCACTGCTTTTCAGTTATCATTTTATTTTTTTCATTTTAATTCAATTCGGCGCCTTCTCTCACGTATCACATCTTCTCATACCCACTGACTTTGGCTTTATGGCAAACAGTTACTTACCGTATGATGGTGGTCGATAAGATGATGGTGGTGATGATATTTGGTGGAGTGATATGTCTGTTGATAGTAGGAGCACAGCTTGAAGAGATGGGACAGCGCGGGGAAGAGGAATAGCAAGAATTTGAGCAGCAACTTCTTGGCAGCGCCGACACCTATCACCAACGGCAACAGCCAGAACAATTTGATTTTGATGATTTTTATAATGAGCACAAGCGCCAGAAATGATAGTAATAATTTGCTGCGTAAGAATTTCTCTGGAAATAAGATGATTTGTTGAAGAATAATTAGTCAGATTTCATTGAAATTTCAAGTGCATTTGAATGGCAATATCAGGACTTGAAATTTTATATCAATGAGAAATTCGTTGATGTAAAGTACTTAGGGTATTTATAGAAAATGAAGGAAATTTGATATTGCAAATTCAAGCAAATGTGTGTAATTAAACTAACAGAAATGTACTGACACAATTTCGACAAGCAACTGCTAATTTAAGTTTTATTCTATTGCAAATATACTAAAGGTAAAAAAAAAATAAGATTAAACATTTTAGCCCTTGGAAACCATAACCTAGCATTTACTGTGTGTGAAAGCCTTATGCTATATAGTATATATTTCTTCGAAGATTACTTCTTTGTCTTAGACAATAACACACGCCAAATTTTGTGGAAATATCTCGTCAAATGAAAAAGTTCTGCACACAAACACATTATTCCGATCGTTCAGTATGTATGGCAGCTTCTTAAAGAGAAAACGACGGTTGCAAAATTTTAGAACGACTGACGGATAGGCAGATGGACATAGCTAAATCGACTCATCTGATCACGCTGATCATTTATGTACTTGTATATATTACATATGGAATATACTGCTCAGGCTATAAATATTGTAAAACATCGACAATAAATCTCTCAATATCTGAATTTTTTCCATATAATTGGCAACAGTTAATAGAAAAAGCGAACAGGCACCATTACGTGGTATCATGTTTAGACTCATCTAAATGGTTTCAAAAACATTAATAGTCGAAGCTAAAATAGAAAATATTGAATTCGAAATAGAGCTGAACTCACCGACCTTCTAGATACTTAACCTTTACAAATGTTTAAATCAATATAAATTAATATTTAAAAATGTTTAACTTTGAGTTTGTAAATAAGTTTTAATGAGCTTTTTCAAGAAACTTCTATATATAAATTTATCATGTACACCTTCATATTTCATTTCGTTATAATATTGTTACTATATTTATCCGTTATAACAACTTACGTATCTTCTTCATGATTATTTTGCCAGCCAAACGGGCTTCCACTTCCTGTTTCGGTATCAACTCCAGCTTTGCGATAATTCCATTCCCTTCGAATGAACGTGGAGAAATGCGAAATGTGGCGCCATCAAACATCATCTCCGGCAATTTAATTTCCAAGTCGTGTGTCATAGCGAATTTTACGCTTTTGCCGTAGAGGGCGTTGGTAACTTCTTCAATGGGCGTTTCAGTTGTCTCACTCTCTGTGTGGGCTAAAAAGACAAAGAATTCATTACAATTTATTGTGAAAATAGTATTAATGTGAAAAATTCACAATAAAATATTTTTAAAATAATTCTGTTTGCACCAAAGAATCTTATGTGGGTAATTAATTTATAAATAAAAAGCCATAGTTTCACTATGATTGGTTTATTTTTACTCATGTTACAGCTAACAAGGACGGGCGAACGGACAGACAGACATGCGGGTTTCATGCCGTCTCGTTGTCCTGATAAGTTATATGTATATTCATAGCTCTATAGCTATGTATATCTATTAATTTTAGGTGTTACAAACAACCGTTAGGTGAGCAAGCCTATTTTACATGTTGCAAGAGTATAATACACAATAACGTATATTTTAAATTTTATTTCCATTCGAATATGCAAGATGAAGTGGCATTTAAAATTTTAATAAATTTTTACCTTAACTCAAGTAGTTATGGCGAAATGAAATTAATTATTTTCCCTTAAAGGCCATTTAAATTTCTAGGCGAAATGAGCTAAGAAAATGCTTGTATTTAGTTTTGTTTGCACTCATTTATCTGTGAACACTTCCTTCATTCGCACTGTAGTGAATATTCTGTATTAATCTTCTCCTTTTTTCACGTACACTCCCATTATAGTTTTTATTTTCTCTCTTAGCTGAAAGCATTAACATGGCAGTAAACCTTTCCCTTTAATGCTTCCTACATTTTGAGTATTTAGTATTTGTATTTATTTTGGGCAGCAGTAAATAAGTTGGCCAACTAAACACTACGGTAGAGTGGCAATTACAGTGAAATTCCACATTGTGGACAGTAAACACAATGTTTTCAATAATATTTTCATACAAATCCAATTCCTATAATTAGACATTAGACATGAGTACGTTCCAATGACCGGACACATACACTTTATTTCAAATTATCTCGGGTAATCTGACAAGATCATAAAATATGTAAAGGAAATTGTTTAAAATTTGAATTTCTATGAATTTGTGGATCATAGTAAGCAAATTGACTTGTGCAGGCGTCTCTTGTCCGTAGAGCGGTCACCAGAAACAAATTAACGTGATAAATGTCATTGATTCCCCTAACTGACATTGGCTCGCAGTAAAAATATATTGTAGTTCTGAGTCTGGGAAATATGTTGTTGTAATCTTTATTAATGTTGTTGCCACAGTTCTAAAATGTTGAAAAGAGTTGAGATATTTTTCATTTTTGTAAATCGTTTCGTAGTCAACTTCCTAGTATACGAGTATACATATATGAAAATAATATACATTCATATTTTTATATACATATATATACTCATATTATATATATACTTATATATATATATTTATCTTTCCTAAAAAATTTTGTAAAATATGAAACATTTAATAAATTACAGCTTCTGTCTTTATTGTGACTTTAAGGATACACAACAGAATTTTTTGCCATTATCCTCATGTGCACAGCTCCCATTGTGTCCGTTTATGAGGAGCTACACTGTAATCCGTTGGCGAATTCGGCTTGGACCCGTGCTGAACTTTGAAATTCGATTTTGTTTCGCGGTAAAAGCTACAACCACAATCAAGTCAATTCGCTTTGGAGCTAAAGTTCCAAATTAATGTTCTTGTTGTTATAGTGCAGCATTTGCACTACAACATGTAATTTAGGGCAGTAAACAAAGGTAGGGTAGAGCGCGCTTGTATATATGTATTAATATATGTGTGTGTCAGCACAAATTGGCGATTGTAAGCCTCATGGAAGGCGAAAAGTAAAAGCTAAAAGCTTGCCTACAGTCGCCTGAGCACATTCACGCAGACTTTAACTAAAATAACTGAGATTAAAGTAAGAGTAAATCATTTAATTTCATGAAAGTTTGGCTGGTTTAGAATGTAAAGGGTGATTTTTTAAGAGCTTGATAACTTTTTTTAAAAAAAAAAAACGCATAAAATTTGCAAAATCTCATCGGTTCTTTATTTGAAACGTTAGATTGGTTCATGACATTTACTTTTTGAAGATAATTTCATTTAAATGTTGACCGCGGCTGCGTCTTAGGTGGTCCATTCGGAAAGTCCAATTTTGGGCAACTTTTTCGAGCATTTCGGCCGGAATAGCCCGAATTTCTTCGGAAATGTTGTCTTCCAAAGCTGGAATAGTTGCTGGCTTATTTCTGTAGACTTTAGACTTGACGAAGCCCCACAAAAAATAGTCTAAAGGCGTTAAATCGCATGATCTTGGTGGCCAACTTACGGGTCCATTTCTTGAGATGAATTGTTGTCCGAAGTTTTCCCTCAAAATGGCCATAGAATCGCGAGCTGTGTGGCATGTAGCGCCATCTTGTTGAAACCACATGTCAACCAAGTTCAGTTCTTCCATTTTTGGCAACAAAAAGTTTGTTAGCATCGAACGATAGCGATCGCCATTCATCGTAAACGTTGCGTCCAACAGCATCTTTGAAAAAATACGGTCCAATGATTCCACCAGCGTACAAACCACACCAAACAGTGCATTTTTCGGGATGCATGGGCAGTTCTTGAACGGCTTCTGGTTGCTCTTCACCCCAAATGCGGCAATTTTGCTTATTTACGTAGCCATTCAACCAGAAATGAGCCTCATCGCTGAACAAAATTTGTCGATAATAACACATTTCGAACCGAACACTGATTTTGGTAATAAAATTCAATGATTTGCAAGCGTTGCTCGTTAGTAAGTCTATTCATGATGAAATGTCAAAGCATACTGAGCATCTTTCTCTTTGACACCATGTCTGAAATCCCACGTGATCTGTCAAATACTAATGCATGAAAATCCTAACCTCAAAAAAATCACCCGTTATTAGAGAAAATTTACAAATTTTCGGGGAAATGCATGTTAGTGGACCCCCTGCATAGGATTGTGCGCTGGGTTTGGGACCCGCCACGTAAAAAACAGCCACAATGAAAAGGAAAAAACAGCCTCGGATGAGAGACCCCCCTTTTGATGACGACCATGGCGAAAGATTAATGGTCCTTTGCACGTTGGCCACGGCGAATGTCGCATTCGATGAAACGATGAGCTGTACGAGATATACGACGACATTGAGATAGTTCAGCGAATTAAAAGACAGCGGCTACGCTGGCTAGGTCATGTTGTCCGGATGGATGAAAACACTCCAGCTCTGAAAGTATTCGTCGCAGTACCCGCCGCGGGAAGCAGAGGAAGAGGAAGACCTCCACTCCGGTGGAAGGACCAAGTGGAGAAGGACCTGGCCCCGTTTGGAATATCCAATTGGCGCCACTTAGCGAAGAGAAGAAACGACTGGCGCGCTGTTGTGGACTCGACTATAATCGTGTAAGCGGTGTCTACGCCAGTAAAGAAGAAGAAGAAGCATGTTAGTGGATATACATACATTTGCTCTTCAAGACTGTGGGGAATCAACTAACTTATCAGTCAAAGAGGCTCAGTTCAGTAAGGTCAACAAAATAAAAATACAATGACAAAATTTCACACATAAGTGTATTATCTTTGCATTTCATTACCCATATTTTTACCCGTGAGAGCTAAAAGAACGACTTAAAAATTCGCATTTTACAAGGAAGACTTTAACTAGTGATTGTTGAAACAAAATAAACACGGATGTTTAATGTAAAACAAATTGGCTGTCAAAGTTCGGAGAGTTTCCCCCAAAAAAATAGCGATAAATTGTTTATAAGAGTTTTACTATTGTGAATGGTTCAAATGACAAACGAAATACATTTCTTTTGTTTTTGTATTTTTAAAACTTACGACTTAAAATCAATTTTTTATTTTTAAGAAAGAATCATAACACTACTGCACATGCGTCAGAAGATATGTCAGCGCAGGATTGCATCACAAGAGCTGTCCGTTCGTTTGAGCCTCTAATGAAGTCGAAATTTTGTCTACTTAATACTATCAATTGAATAATATCTATAGCAAAGAAAGTATCTAAACTTTAAGGCAAACAGACATTTACGATTTTTGAAAATCATAAATTGACCCCATCCATTCAATGTAAGTTTTTTTTTTATTACAGGAAATTTATGATTTTTTTGGATTGACAAATTTATATATTTACTTAAATTTAAATACGAATATAGTTACCACAAGTGCATGTGACAAATTTATAATATGTATATGTAGCTATACGAATTAATTTTCTTTTGAAAGGAATTTATGTAGTTGTCTATAATATTGGCAAATTTGTTCATTTGGTCTTAATTAATTCTCTTAATTTCTGTCTGAAAAAAAAATATATTTATTCTTTTTATTATAAAGAAATAGTAGAAATATTTAATTATTATTTTTTTTTAATTTGTAGCAAGACTTGAAGTATAAATATAACTTAAATAAGAAACAAGTTTAATGTAACGTTTTGTAGATCCCCATTACTTCCTTTGGAGCAGTGGATTAATAATACTGACTATAGTAAAATAATAAGCATTTATCAAGAAGCGGTAGCACCTGCTATGGAGGACATGTAATAGGTCTGCTTCACATATTACCTAATCTACTCAAATAATTTAATACACACTGATGCCTGGAACTGGCTAGAAATTCACTTTCATTTTCATCTCATACTTGTAATTATTATACTTTATTTCTAATGATAATTTATGCTAATTCTTTTACAATACTTGCATTGGTCGATTTCTTATACAAATGATTTCATTTTCATTCACATATGTAAATATGCATGAATATACCCTGCAGGAAAATTCACAAGTGTGAATGAACTTTTCTGTTAGTTAACCTTGGAAAGTTGTCAGAATTACCTTTCATTAAGTAAATTTTTCCTATATTAGTATATTACCAATCAAAATCTTGTCAATTTTGCCAGTTTTATACAGCAAAACTTCGGATCGGTTTGATTTTTTGAATTTTTCGCGATAATTCCGATTTTTTTCTACTGGGGTTTTTTTGCAGGTATGTGCGTGTGACTGGTAGACTGGAATTGGTCAGCGCACAGTTTACGTGCTGATCGCCGCTGATCTTCTTTACTTCTTTCTCCTATGCGTTAACGCAATACTTTTTGTTTGTGTTAAAGATTTTATTTATTTATTTCATCGTTCGCTTTGATCATTGATGTTAACTCTTACCTGTTGTTGTTGCTGGCTTCTTAACAAAAATTCACTTTTGCTGGAAAAACTTTCACTAATCAGCGTATGCACGTAGGTACATATTTTAGCATGTTTTTATGTAGTTATGAATGTACGAGTATGTATGAATATGTCAGCC
This sequence comes from Bactrocera dorsalis, assembly GCF_023373825.1. Classification (NCBI taxonomy): domain Eukaryota; kingdom Metazoa; phylum Arthropoda; class Insecta; order Diptera; family Tephritidae; genus Bactrocera; species Bactrocera dorsalis. Next base: position 48,345,116 of record NC_064304.1, on the reverse strand, counting down.
GATAGCTGTTAATAAGTGCATGTGTGTGTGCATTCGCGTTTGGTTAGCACGAAACCGAATTTATGTGAAAATTCCAAGCGAGTGTTTGTGTCTGTTGTTATTGGCGTAAAAGTTAACTCTTTTGCTCCACATGCGCATGCTTAGCCAATCTCGGATTTCGTTGCGCTTCTAAATGTAATCTGTGAGAAAAAATTGCATTCATTACATTCGATGTGGTTCACGTGAAGTCCAGTGGCTATTGAGTCATTCTTTTCGCATTTCTTTTTCGTTGTGCATTTGTTTATGTTTATCGTTTTTTGCACTTCGAAACTTTCATCAAATAGTCGCACACGCAGTAATGTGTTTGCCAGCTAACTGAGTTAATTTAAGTGCTTTAAGGCAGCTAAGAGAGGGGACTCGAACATGGTAGCATGCCTCATCTGATCTTAATATTACATAATAGTTGTCATTGATGTAACAGTGAAGTTAATTGTCAAAGATAATTTACGCAATTAAGTTTCTACAGTTTAATTGTCTGCTACTTGAAGTAATGTAGCCTATTTTTTATGTAAATAAAAGATAATTATGCGACAATAACATGCATACGGCAACAGTACTCTCTACTTGGCTATAAAAATGTTGAACAATTTAATTTGCATTATATAATAATTAGCGTCACTCGTAATTTGTACTTACTAAACGAATTTGCTGTTACATAAAATGCGTTCATTGAAATGGATATGCTTATGTAAATAATTTACTTGCGTCTCTATGTAATAAGGAAGAAACTCAAGGGCAAGGCTTTCTCGATACTTAATATAATTTTAAATTTCATCTGATTTTTTCATTTTACCGCATATAATCGAGAGCCAATGATGTTTTTGAAAAGAAAAATTTGCACAAATAGGCCTTTAAGGATGGAATATCTTAGGGTTAAAAATTGTCCAAATTATATGAATTCAAGGTCCATATACCGCCTAGGTGCACCCCAGCGCCCTTGGTTGACTAATTGTCGAAAGTATCGGTTGATCTATGAGATATATTACGGAAATACGAAGAAAGTATTTTTTTGATAACAGAAAAAATTAGTTAAATCGGGACAATAATTCCCCTAGCATCCATATACTAATATAAATATTTTTGATCTTCCGGTTGATTTTATACTGCTAATATTGTCTAACTTGTGAGTGATCTCAGTGATGACAAATTGAAGCATGTTTTTCTGATAACAGTATATATCTACTTCTGAGGTTAAAATAAATACAATTGAGTGAAAACTGTCCTTATTTAACTTAATCTTAATCTTTATGGATTTTCAAATATTCGGTTGATTTATTCCATATATATTCAGAGATCATTTTGTTATGTTAATAATACGAGTATGTAGTAATACCAAAAATAGATACAATCGAGTTAATACCATACCTATCCTCCATATACATAACAAAAGATTTTCTAACTTCCGGTTGCAACTTATCTTAGCATAATTAACTGAATGATCTAAGTATTACCGATAAGTCGAATATTTCGGTCAGGACCTGAGTTATTGTATATTTATAAAAATCGAGCAATGACAAAAACATACCATATATAATAATTTCCGACTTTCAAGCTGACTTTACACCGTTTAGGTTGGTCAAAATGTGTGATATTATATGGAAATTTAGTGGATCAGTTTTCTTAAAAATTATGTGGTTTTGCACTGAACATTACTCTATTGGTCTAACCTTTGGTTCAAACCTCTCATCATCATCTCAATATATTAAATATAGCCACTAACTTTTGAATTACTTAGATCATGATATGGAATATCTCATTCTAGAATGATTTCAATGTTAAAACTAAAATAAAGGGAAAAACTAGATCCACTGTATGATCTTCAGTATAATTGATTAACATACCACATTGATTGCAATTCATTCACGAATGATGAATCTTGAAATTTTGAGCAACAACTTTTAGTACTAAGTTGTGCTAACACCTGAAGGTAACGTCCCGGCTTTGATCCTAAGTACAAGTAATTGCGAAATTGTAAAATTGTCGGTTATACCCGAACTTTGACTTTTAGTCGGTTAGAATGCTCTCCATGAATGTGGGATCGGATTTCGCACGATCGAGCCTATCAAAAGAGACCTCTTTACGGAAAAAAGTGCAGCTTTATCGGGACGAGTCGAGCAAGAACGTGTTTCATACCCAAAATATCCATCAATATCATTCGAATGGACTCGAGCTCTCTTACCATCTCTCTAACATTGCCTGACGACAGCATATACTTCACATTTTAAATATTTTGATCAGTTGAAGAGGTAGAAGATCGTTCAGAACGAACGCAACGATTCCTCAAACGAAATTTGATTAGAAATACAAAATTTGAGACAAATTTTTTGTTAAATATTTTTTTCCCATTGTAAAAATCGCAACGGACTATAGAGGTGTACTTTAGCAGCTGCAGTAAATAAACTGGCTGACAGATCGCGCTCATTTTTGGTATAGTAATTGAGAACAGCGAAATATGGATATCTGTGGTACTAGATTTCAGCAAAAGAAAATACATCAAGCTACCTGGCTGCCTCCGGATCGAAAAGCCACCAAAAAGATCGATCACGTTGTGATAGACGTGATAGATCATACAAAAGCACAGCTGGTACGACGAGGAGTGCCGTGTCGCAGCGGAGAGAAAACAGACTGCCTACCTCGCAACGTTACGATCGACCACGACACGCGCGGGATGGGATAGATACCGAAAGTTGAAGAGTGAAGTGAGACGCATTTGCAGAAAGAAAAAGAAAGAGGCCGAAATGCGTGAGTGTGAAAAGCTTAATAAGCTGGTCGACAGGGGTAATGCTCGAAAATTCTATGAAAAAATGCGGAGGGTTACAGAAGGTTTCAAGACCGGAGCATACTCTTGCAGAACCCCCAAAGGTGATCTAGTCACCGATGCCCAGAGCATATTTAAATTATGGAGATCGGTAAATCAACAACGGACCAGATATTCATCATGCGCCAAATCTTGGAAAAGACCAGTGAAAGGAGAATCGACACTCACCACCTATTCGTCGATTTCAAAGCTGCTTTCGACAGCACGAAAAGGAGCTGCCTTTATGCCGCGATGTCTGAATTTGGTATCCCCGAAAAACTAATACGGCTGTGTAAAATGACGTTGACCAACACGAAAAGCTCCGTCAGGATCGGGAAGGACCTCTCCGAGCCGTTCGATACCAAACGAGGTTTCAGACAAGGCGACTCCCTATCGTGCGACTTTTTCAATCTTCTGCTGGAGAAAATTATTCGAGCTGCAGAACTGAATCGAGCAGGTACAATCTTTTATAAGAGTGTACAGATGCTGGCGTATGCCGATGATATTGATATCATCGGTCTCAACACCCGCGCCGTTAGTTCTGCTTTCTCCAGACTGAACAAGGAAGCACCGCAAATGGGTCTGGCAGTGAACGAGGGCAAGACGAAATATCTCCTGACGTCAAACAAACAGTCGTCGCGCTCGCGACTTGGCTTCCACATCACTGTTGACAGTCATAACTTTGAAGCTGTAGATAATTTCGTCTATTTAGGAACCAACGTTAACACCACCAACAATGTCAGCTTAGAAATCCAACGCAGGATTACTCTTGCCAACAGGTGCTACTTCGGACTGAGTAGGCAATTGAAAAGTAAGGTCCTCTCTCGACGAACAAAAGCCAAACTCTATAAGTTACTCATAATTCCCGTCCTGCTATATGGTGCAGAGGCTTGGACGATGACAACAACCGATGAGTCGACGTTGCGAGTTTTCGAGAGAAATGTTCTGCGAAAGATTTATGGTCCTTTGCGCGTTGGCCACGGCGAATATCGCATTCGATGGAACGATGAGCTGTACGAGATATACGACGACATTGACATAGTTCAGCGAATTAAAAGACAGCGGCTACGCTGGCTAGGTCATGTTGGCCGGATGGATGAAAACACTCCAGCCCTGAAAGTATTCGACGCAGTACCCGCCGCGGGAAGCAGAGGAAGAGGAAGACCTCCACTCCGGTGGAAGGACCAAGTGGAGAAGGACCTGGCTTCGCTTGGAATATCCAATTGGCGCCACGTAGCGAAGAGAAAAAACGACTGGCGCGCTATTGTTGACTCGGCTATAATCGCGTAAGCGGTGTCTACGCCAGTAAAGAAAGAAAGAACACTTCTCCAGCCTGCTGAATGGTAGTGAACGTACAACGCCAAGAGAATGGATGACGATAGAGTAGACGTTCCATTACCCGACCATGAAGAAGTTTGAATAACAATTGTCGGCCGAACTATTAAAACACGGTGGCGAAGAACTGATAAGAAACATGCATCAGCTTCTTTGTAAAATATGGTCAGACGAAAGCATGCCCAAAAAGGGAGACCCCACAATCTGCGCCAACTACCGTCGGATAAGCCTCCTCAACATCGCGTATAAGGTTCTATCGAACGTATTATGTGAAAGATTAAAGTCCGCCGTCAACAACTTATTGGACCTTATCAGTGTGGCTTTAGACCTGGTAAATCAACAACCGACCAGATATTCACTATGCGCCAAATCTTGGAAAAGGCCCGTGAAAGGAGAATCGATACCCACCACCTCTTCGTCGATTTCAAAGCTACTTTTGACAGCAAGAAAAGGAGCTGCCTTTATGCCGCGATGTCTGAATTTGGTATCCCCGCAAAACTAATACGCCTGTGTAAACTGACGTTGAGCAACACCGACAAGGCGACTCTCTATCGTGTGACTTTTTCAATCTGCTGCTGGAGAAAATTATTCGAGCTGCAGAACTTAGTCGAACAAGTACAATATTTTATAATAGTGTACAGCTGCTGACGTATGCCGATGATATTGATATCATCGGCCTTAACACCCGCGCCGCAAATGGGTCTGGCAGTGAACGAGGGCAAGACGAAATATCTCCTGTCATCAAACAAACAGTCGTCGCACTCGCGACTTGGCTCTCACGTCACTGTTGACAGTCATAACTTTGAAGTTGTAGATAGTTTCGTATATTTGGGAACCAGCATAAACACCACCAACAATGTCAGCCTGGAAAACCAACGCAGGGTAACTCTTGCCAACAGGTACTACTTCGGACTGAATAGGCATTGAAAAGTAAAGTCCTCTCTCGACAAACAAAAGCCAAACTCTATAAGTCGCTCATGTGGTGCAGAGGCTTGGAGTCGACGTTGCGAGTTTTCGAGAAAAATGTTCTGCGAAAGACTGGCCACGGCGAATATCGCATTCGATGGAACGATGAGCTGTACGAGATATACGACAATATTAACATAGTTCAGCGAATTAAAAGATAGCGGCTACGCTGGCAAGGTCATGTTGTCCGGATGGACGAAAACACTACAGCTCTGAAAGTATTCGACGTAGTACCCGCCGGGGGAAGCAGAGGAAAAGGAAGACCTCCACTCCGTTGGAAGGATCAAGTGGATCAGGCTTCGCTTGGAATATCCAGTTGGCGCCGCGTAACGAAAAGAAGAAACGACTGGCGCGCTGTTGTTAACTCGACTATAATCGCGTAAGCGATGTCTACGCCTAGGATTTCGATTAATGGCAATTTATGAGCGCGCTAGTGTCCTTTTATGCACCTTATCTCAATTTTTAGTCAAGAGACGGCTAACACCAACAGACTGACGAACGGATGGACGAACAGACAGTTAACGGGCCTCTTTCAGTCAGTCTAGCCTAAGTTCATAAGTATCTATCTCGATTAGTTTTTGGTGTTACAAATAACCGTTGTGTGAACAAAACTATTATACTTTGCACTTTTAGTGCTTAGTTATTGCACTTTAGAGGTTTTTGCTTAATGTCATTATGTGGGCGGGACAATAGTCCGATTATGCCAATAAAAATATTACCTTCGTCATAATACCATGGAACACGTTGCAAAGTTTCATCGCACCTTTTTATTTTTTACTCAAGTTATCACTTGCACAAACAACGGAGGTCCTGTTACCCAGATTTCAACTCAGGTTGAGGTGATTATCAGGGTTGCGAATTTGTTAGTTCAAATAGTTTTGGATTAAATATTAAATTCTTATTTTTAATCTCGATGTTGTAGTTAAAAATTTTAATTGAAAATTTAATAACAAGAAGAAGAAGTTCGGGGCAGAAATATATACGATATGTAATGCCAAGGTCAAAATATTTCACAAATCTCACTTTTTTACTGATTACATATATCGCATAAGGATTATTCCGTGCTTTTCATTTTATGTGTAATTCGGTGACGGTGAATCGAGACTATACTATCATAGTATGAATAATTGATGACCGACTCTGTGCGTTTGTAATATCTTTCCATATTGTTTCGTTTATTTGATTAATTGTAGATTTCTCTATAGTGAGGAATGCGAGAGAGCATCTAGTGTAAATATTTAGTTACTACCATACTGGCACATTGTCCACAAATTGCCAGGAATGTGGTCAGAATGTGTAAAAGGCAATGGTCAATGTTTTGAATATTTTTTATTTTACTCTTCCATTCAAAATTTGTATTTAATTTTTACAAAAAAAAAAACAAATTTCATGCCGATATAATGGACCACGGCACTTCCGAAATGAAATTGAGTATTCGAAAATATCAAAATACTCGTATTTTTTAATATCGAAAATTGATTTTGTTTGCTTGTAAGTATTGCTTCTAAAATAACAATTAAGGAAAATGCACACACATACGTATATATACTATACATATGTACATATACATAGTATATGAAAGATATGTGCATTAGGTAAATCTAAATAAAAACACATATACATATTTATTAAAATATATTATTTTTAGTTTTTTCCTACCTTTTGTGGCCCGGCCTTCTTCATGGGGTATCTCGTTGGAGAGTAACTGTTCTTCCTCGGATAGCAGCATTTTAATTGAGTTCTGCTCATCCGAAGATCCATCCATGCCAGCCTTCGCGGCGGCCGCTTCCGTTGGCTCATGTTGCATATCCGCGTAGTCCACTTGATTGCGGTAGAATTTCAAGCGCTGCGTTATATTTACATCATGTGCGTCGAGCGCACCGTTCAAGTACGTGAAGACGTTCTTCTGGAAACAACTGACGGTGGGTTGCTGGTAGCAATCGCGTATAATGTCATCCCACAATTCATTGCCAGTAGAGAAACGTTTTGCAAAACGCATGAAAATCGAGTCGCCGCCATTTTTGCGGCCAGCATTGTCACTACCATCACTGTTACCATTGATTTGGCTTTGATTGCGCCAACTATAGTCGTGGCTGGTTGTTGCATCGAGCTCTTGCCAATTGCTTGTGTTAATTGCTACTGACGGGCTACTAAGCTCGTTGTTGGAGGGTAATGTGTGATTGTCTCTCGTAGTCGATTGCATTGGTGTCGTACTTTCGTACATGTCCATGCTTTCAGTTGGCGTCACACTTGCAACGGATAGCAGGATGACAAGTAGCAACGCAAATGGATGAAGTTTGTCGGACAAGTGACAGCCTTGCAGCATAAACATCGCTCGCATACGCAAAGAGTTTCTCGGTGTGACTGATGGTGCTGAAGAGGGTCTTTGAAAAATTGAGTTATTTGCTGGCGTTGCCCTACTGTGCCGATTTCGCACGCAGTGTCTGTGGTTGATCACGGCCGCAGCTGCTGTGTGACTATGTTTGCTGTTGGTCATGCTGATGTCGACTTGTGGTTTTTCCATCCAATTTGGCAATATGATTGATCTGTGGTATGTGTCGTTGTTTTTTGTTTCTGTAGTTTCTATTTTCAAATCGGTGGTTCTCACCATCGCGTTTGCTAACAAACCTTCTTGGTGGTAATAGTCTCGCAGTTTTTTCTGCATTTGTTGTTGTGGATGCGTTCACTTCTGTAGTAGGTTGTGGCTTTGTTGCATTTGTTGTTATTGTTTATTCAATGTTTTCACGTATTTTGTTTCGTAGAACTTCTTCTTTTGCAATATTTATTGCTGGTTACAATTCAACGTTTAACAACTTTCTACTTCTTGCGATTTTTCCATTAATGTAGTCACTTTTTTCTCAATTATCCGGCTGCACTAGTTATGGAAAATGCATATTTAATTACGTTAGTACTATTTTTTATTAGGATACACACATCACCGATTATATTTAGGAAGGAGAAATTTAAAGAATTTCATAAGAATCTTGAGAGGTTGTAATTTCATATTACCAGATTTGAGTCCTATGCTTGAAACAAGTTTTTGAGCCGTGGGCTTAAATTAGAGCACAAAGAAATGACTCTCAATTCGCAGTCCTTTGATTTGAGAATTATTTAAGGGTGAAAATTTGATAAGCGATACGGTTGTCACAAATAAGAAATTGCCAAAAAATCTATAGCGGTCAGTATTCACTGAAATTTGGAACTATTTTATATAGACGATGAACACAATTTTCAAAATAAAAGTTTTCAAGAAGATCTAAAATAATTTCGATCTAATATAGATAATATGAAAGAATATGTATATGGCTTCTAAAACCCGATCAGCCATTTAAAAGTCTTCAAGAATGACGCATTCTTATGAGAAGAGCCACTAAGCCTAAATAATTCCTCTATGGTTATAATTTAAATAAAACCTGTTATCTCAACAATTTTTTATAAATGACTTAATTTGATTTTTAGCTTGAGGTTCGTTGCTTAAATCTTTTGTTTTCGCAATACTATATATGAGCTAACTCCATTTTCACTTAATTAAGAGCACTTATTATCGGTACGACTAATCGCAGTAAAAATGGTTAATTTGACACCGTTTGAGATAATTTTTTACCCATAAGCGTACAAAACACTCTATTCAATTACAAATAGTTACTTAATTTGTTTAACAACACACTTCTTTGTTTATCTATACCTCCAAAATACATGAAAAAAGCTTAGAAATCAGCAGCTTAAAAAACAAAAACAAGAGGGTAAACAAACTTTGATTGGACCACAATGGCCCGCTCGTCGATTGTGGGTGAGTATGTCAAAATGTTGCCCACTTTTTCGAACAATTTCACTACGTGCGCGCTTAAGTCGACTATTTCAACTATTGTGAGTGAGACCCAATGCTTATTGTTGTGCCCACTTTTCTATGCCAACCATTCAACGACCAATCGATTGTCACTTTCGAGCACTTGAAATTGTCGGGCGGTGTTTGTTACTTTCTTTTGGCGTTTGCACTTTTACAAATTGAATATTTTGCGCAGAAATCGTAAACGGTTTGAAACTGCCAATTAGCACATTCTTGGTTATTGTGTTTTTTACGTTTTTGTACGGTTTACGCTCGGAATTTCAGCCGAATTGGTATCTTTCTAGGTGAGCCTAAAGCGTACAAAGTCATTAATAATTTACAAAACAACAACAAAAGCAAAATTCCCCGACACTTGCTGTTTAAGCTTGGCGCTAATAAGGTGGGCGCTCGTTTTCATTTATTTAGTTATTTTGTTGTTATTGTTATATTTAGTGTGCTTCACTGATTTTTGTCACTTTTGCGTCGGCTTTGACTTTCACAATTTAACACATTTCGTTTTACACATTAACATCGCTGCGCGTAAAAGTGTCACTGTCAGCTGTCTGGTTGTTGTTATTATTGAGTGTTATTATTCACTTGGAGCTTTCGAATTCCTTACTTGCCTATAAGGCCGTCATATATTTTGTATAGTTTGCTAGGGAGCGTTGGCGTGTGCGTGCGCATGCGTTGTCATCCGGCAACTGAACGTGTAGAGATCATGGCGCGCATTTTTCTTCTTTGCAGCGGTACGCTATGTGGCCTAAAAGCAGCGCCAGTCACAGAAAAATAACAAACACTCTGCTGAGGTAATTATCTTGTGATAGATAGAGATTGTGGCAAGTTAACAGCCGGCGCTGGAAGACTGGTTTTAATATTTTTGCTGGCTGTTGGTGCATCAGCTGCTACGTATATGAAGCTGTGAATAGAAATCTGTGTATTTTTTGTTGCCAATAACGCGCTAGTTGTCAAAATTGCAACTCAGCTTGGCTTGACTGCTTTCTGGAAACTCTTCTTCATCTACTTCACTATTAATTTGTTTATATTTCTAACCCTCTCTCTTTGTCCGCTTTCTTTAACTCTCTTTTGCTCACTAGTATTTGTGCTCTCTTTAATAGCCACCTAACTTCGTTAAGTTTTCTTCACACGATGCACGTTGAACGAAAACGGCATTTGCTGCATATTGCCGTGACTTTTCGAACGGCTTTTGACTTTGTGCTTTGCATATATGGTATGCCTTGAGGCAACAGCTGTGTTGTCAGACTTCTGCCTTATTGAGTGTAGACTGTTGTTTGTTTTGGCCGGAATTGACTTCTCAGGAATTCTGTCTATTTCTTGTTTGCATTCCGCGATAACCATTAAACTCACCTTACCGGTAGGTTTCAGGTTTATTGTCCACGCAGAGCTACTTTTCATTTGTTGTTACTTAAGTGTGCTTGTGTGGGTTGCGGATTATGCGCATAAGTTGGAGCAGGTCATTCATAATTACTAGCACTGCTTTTGCTTGGATTCTGTCAGCGCTTATTATGTTAGTGTCTTGAAAGTGGATTATAAGATGATGGTATGACTATCCCCCTTCTAAACGTTAACAAGACACCCACTTTTGGGTGAAAACTTATATACCAGGAACGAATTAATCAAATAGAACCAAATTTAGTGTAAAACATTAGCCTAACATTCTTATACCATAGTGTGAAAATTTGCGAAATCGCTTCCTTATATCGGAATTAAATTTTCAATTCCATCAAATTCTTTCACTATACATAAATAGTTATATGAATCAAAATCCTATGAAGTAATGGGAATAAAACTTTACACAATTAGTACATCTTTGTATACTCTTGTGACCTGTTGCTATAGATTATAATAGTTTTGTATCATCTAAAACTATGCGATATACATAGGTATAGGGTTATAAACGGCCACGCAAACCTTACCAATCAAAATTTTCAAGTATTGTGCATATTTGACTACATTTTATAGCGGTACTTTTTGCGGTATAGAAATTTTTTATTTAAAAATAAGATAATGATATGATATTAATCAAAATATTAAAAATTAAAAACAAAACACATTCAGCTATAGATAAATCAACTGAAAGATAGTGAGCATTATAATATGAGCTCGAAATGTAAGATACTGACATGCGATGAGAAAATGATATATTTTTATTTTTTTAATTTAATTTCATTTACACTATATTTGAAGTTAATATTTTATTTAATTTTTTTTTTAATTGAAACACGAAGTTTAGTAGGTGTATCACTTTAAAAACAATAAAATCGGCCGCTTTTTATAAGCACAGAAAAACTAATGTGTGTTTTACTCATTAAAAGTAATATATTAAAAACTATAATTATAATTAGATAATTTAATTTAAATTAAGATATAAAATTGTAACTTAAGAACGTAAGAAACACGTGTGGGCAAAAAATTTTGAAAAAGTGAGCTTGACCCTGCCTTGTAATCAGTTTAATGTACATATCTCCTAAACCACTAAAGGTACAATAACCTCGCTCACTCCCCATATAACGATACTATTAAAAACTACTTAATGCGCAATAAATCTATAACTATGTAAATCCACCAGATATATTTGATTTTATCTTCGAGATGGGATGAGAGAGCTTTATAGAAGGCGGTGTAAAAATTGCCACCGCACACTTTTTAGTGAAATCCAATAACTCGGGACACGGTATTCTTCGAAATCGGACAACAGCCTACTTCCCATAAATCACAAATTTAAATACCATTTGATACTTCCAATTTCCAGTCCACAAATGGAGAAATAACTAATTCAACGGGATTTAATTTTGCACGAATAATACCTTTTTAGTGTGCCACCTTTTGACCAAAAATTATTCAAATCCAATAAAAATTGTTCAAGCCTCTAAGTACCGTATATTGTACCGCAGTACCTATGTTTATCTGTATGTCAAAAATGTGTTGAATCGGGATTATATGTACTTCCCTTAGCCCCATATATCTATTATCTGTATAAAGATTTTCGAACTTCCAGGTGACTATGTACCGCATAAATCGATAATCATGTGAAAATGAGATAGGGAGTTTTAATCACAACAGTGTATCTTTGTGCCTAAAATACATACATACATGTGAGCGCAAACTTGAAAATATATAGGCCAATATAACTAATATCAGGATTTTCGATCATCCGGCTGACTTTACTCTTTATAACGGTTGTTTTAGTATGTGAAATGTAAATAGTATTGGGAAAAATAGATAAAATCGGGTCGATACTACCCCAACTTTCTTATACTAGATATAATGTTTTTCGTTTTTATAACATAGAGTATATGTATGTACATATACAATTGCTTGGATTTCGATCATCTGCTTTTACATTTTAAATTATTTGGCTTGGCTTTGATTCTTGCCCGTTACAAGAATATGAAAGGTTCCGTTCCACCCGAACTTAGCCCTTCCTTACTTTTTGAAGATAATATTCACACAGATACGGAATATGTAAACCAAAGTGTCTTTAACTGAGTTTTTATCCAAATTATGATACATTGTATTGAAATTCAGAGAGAATGTCTTACGGTGTTCCTTCCGGTTGAATTTTTATCGTGTGCTTGTATCGGTCACTATGTGAGTTGCTTTTATCAAATTTAGAGAGCATCTTATTAAAACATAGTGTTTTAGTGTCGATCGATATATCTTAACGAATATATAAAAATATATCTTCTTCTTTACAGGCGTAGACACCGCTTACGCGATTATAGCCGAGTCAACAACGGCGCGCCAGTCATTTCTTCTCTTCGCTACGTGCCGCCAATTGGATATTCCAAGCGAAGCCAGGTCCTTCTCCACTTGGTCCTTCCAACGGAGTGGAGGTCTTCCTCTTCCTCTGCTTCCCGCGGCGGGTACTGCGTCGAATACTTTCAGAGCTGGAGTGTTTTCATCCATCCGGACAACATGACCTAGCCAGCGTAGCCGCTGTCTTTTAATTCGCTGAACTATGTCAATGTCGTCGTATATCTCGTACAGCTCATCGTTCCATCGAATGCGATATTCGCCGTGGCCAACGCGCAAAGGACCATAAATCTTTCGCAGAACTTTTCTCTCGAAAACTCGCAACGTCGACTCATCGGTTGTTGTCATCGTCCAAGCCTCTGCACCATATAGCAGGACGGGAATTATGAGCGACTTATAGAGTTTGGCTTTTGTTCGTCGAGAGAGGAGTTTACTTTTCAATTGCCTACTCAGTCCGAAGTAGCACCTGTTGGCAAGAGTAATCCTGCGTTGGATTTCCAGGCTAACATTGTAGGAGGTGTTAATGCTGGTTCCTAAATAGACGAAATTATCTACAACCTCAAAGTTATGACTGTCAACAGTGACGTGAGCGCCAAGTCGCGAGTGCGACGACTGTTTGTTTAATGACAGGAGATATTTCGTCTTGCCCTTGTTCACTGCCAGACCCATTTGCGTTGCTTCCTTGTTCAGTCTGGAGAAAGCAGAACAAACGGCGCAGGTGTTGAGACCGATGATATCAATATCATCGGCATACGCCAGCAGCTGTACACTCTTATAAAAGATTGTACCTGATCGTTGGGCATGCTTTCGTCTGACCATATTTTACAAAGAAGCTGATGCATGTTTCCTATCAGTTCTTCGCCACCGTGTTTTAATAGTTCGGCCGGCAATTGTTATTCGAACTTCTTCATGGTCGGGTAATGGAACGTCTACTCTATCGTCATCAATTCTCTTGGCGTTGTACGTTCACTACCATTCATCAGGCTGGAGAAGTGTTCCCTCCATAATTTAAGTATGCATCGGTGACTAGATCACCTTTGGGGGTTCTGCAAGAGTTTGCTTCGGTCTTGAAACCTTCTGTAATCCTTCGCATTTTTTCGTAGAATTTTCGAGCATTACCCCTGTCGACCAGCTTATCAAGCTTTTCACACTCATGCATTTCGGCCTCTTTCTTTTTCTTTCTGCAAATGCGTCTCGCTTCACTCTTCAACTCTCGGTATCTATCCCATCCCGCACGTGTTGTGGTCGATCGTAACGTTGTGAGATAGGCAGTCTGTTTTCTCTCCGCTGCGACACGGCACTCCTCGTCGTACCAGCTGTTCTTTTGCACTTTCCGAAAACCAATGGTTTCGGTTGCAGCTGTACGTAAGGAGTTTGAAATGCCGTCCCACACTCTCTTATCCGAGTTGTTGACGAGTGCTCTCAGAGAGCAGGAGTGCAAGCCGAGTAGAAAATCGTTCGGCTGTCTGTTGTGATTGCAGCTTCTCGGCGTCGAACCTTCCTTGTGTTTGTTGACGTGCGCTTTTTGCTGCACAGAGGCGGGTGCGAATTTTGGCTGCAACAATATAGTGGTCCGAGTCGATGTTGGGACCTCGGAGCGCCCGCACATCTAAAACACTGGAGACGTGTCTTCCGTCTATCACAACATGATCGATCTGGTTGGTCGTTTTTCGATCTGGAGACAGCCTGGTAGCTTGATGTATCTTCTTATCTAGTTCTACAGATAACCATATTTCGGGCCCCGGCAAAGTCGATCAACCTCAACCCATTTGGGGATGTTTCCTCGTGGAGGCTGAATTTACCGACCGTAGTGCCAAAGATACCTTCCTTGCCCACCCTGGCGTTGAAGTCGCCAAGCACGATTTTAACATCGTGGCGGGGGCATCTCTCATAAGTGCGCTCCAAGCACTTATAAAAGGCATCTTTGGTCACATCGTCCTTCTCTTCCGTCGAGGCGTGGGCGCAAATCAGCGATATGTTGAAGAACCTCGCTTTGATGCGGATTGTGGCTAGACGTTCATTCTGCGGAGTGAATGATAGTACTCGGCGACGGAGTCTCTCTCCCACCACGAATCCAACACCAAACTTGCGCTCATTTATATGGCCACTTTAGCTCGCCTTCGAACGGATGTTCTTAGGCTACCCAGAGGATACTTGGTCAAAGACCGGAAGTCGTGAGCTGCTTGAGTCATATGTAAAAGAATCGTTTCTGGTCACTCCCAAGTGAATGGCGATCAGAGAACTTTCCTCACTTGCGTGAACTTCTACACATGACTCCATCCTCATAAAAATATATAAGAATTTCAAAATCCCAATTGGCGTTTGAAAATGTTTTTTTGATAATGATTTTCGTTATTGTAGCAGATTTACCGAATATGCAGGTCAGCATGAAAAACTAATACAAAAAATTGGTCAACATCTTGTTATAACGAATACGGTCCAATGAAGCTGCCATACTCCAATCTGCAGCAAACAGTCAATTTTTAGGGATGCAATTGCGTTTTCGGAACCAACGAGGATTTTATTTACCCCATTAGCGTCAAATTTATTTATTTGTTTATGAAACTATTAAGACATAAATGAGCCTTATGTGAGTTGATGATTTTTGGATTTCCGGAATCTAGACGACGCAATTTGAGTAATAATCTTGGACAATTTCTAAGCATTGTACCAAACTGAAACGTGACATGTTCAAATGGCAAAACTCACTGAACACACTGACAAAATTTGAAACAAATTCGTAAACAAACACGGTCATCTCTATTGCTAGACTCTGTATGTTTCCGAGTACATACGATATTAAAATTTCAGACCTTTCAGTTGTCTTCTAACTTTTTATCTTGGTCCATATGTGTTTTTAGTACTTTACTGAAATTAAGTCGACATTTTATCGTTGAAATGAATGAAATTGGTATAGGTTTTACTGGAAATATATTAAAAGCTATATTGAAAAATATCCGAGAAAAAAACTCAAGCGCACAAATAGTGTTTGCATTGAAAATTCCAGTTACAACAGACGATATTGACCATGGCCAAGGCTACACACAATTTCAAACAAAATTAAAGCAAGAAATGGCAGAGATGAAGCTGAAATTGCTGCAAAACGAGGTCACCTGACTGTCGGCGAAAAGAGTTTAAACTGGAGTAACCAGTTGGAAGCGGACACATAATCCGCTGCACACAAGCTGGCGAAAATATTTGAACGGCATTATCAAAATATAAATGTGCATGTATGTATATGTTCATACAAATATGTATATGCAGATATGAAAATTGTACTGAAAGCTTCAACAAATTTTTCCATATACTTGAATTGAAATTGGAATAACCTGAAGAGGTTCTTATATTGCAGGCAGCTAGTTACAAAGTACAAATACAATTTTGTTTTAAACAATCGAACTCAATATTTAGAGAAACATTTATTTCGAAAGTTTAATATCTCTTCATCATTTTACTTCCATTTATTTTGCTGTCAAATTAGTTACGAAAATTGATTTCCAATAATGCCTTAGAGAGAAAAGTAGTAAATGATTTATTGAGTTATTTCCTGTGCAAATTGACGTTTGGAGAACAAACAAGTACTTAACGCATGTGTAAATATGTAAGTGTATATGTGTGCTTATCAAGTTTACTGCGTAGTTTGTTGGCACCCGTCAGACAAAGCTGCCATCCAACGTCGCCAACAAGTCGACCAGCGCATCTACAGCAACGTTTGAATAGAGAAATATTGGCAAGATATACTTATTCTAGTCTATTTATTACAAAAGAAAGAAGAGAGTACGCATAGAATATGAATTGCCAAAACAGTAAATAGATAAATAAACCAGAAAATATTGCCGTAGTGCAAATAGGTATGTACGGCGCCTCGTAAGTTGTCGCAGCAGGTTTACTCAGCATGGTTAAATCGCCTTTACTGCAGGAGGTGTTTTATCAAATGGTTATGCTCCAATATTTCACAACTGCGCATTTGAAACTGTCATCCTTAGATTGTGGTTATAATGTTAACGAGTGTCAACACGTGCCATCTCAAATAAATACTTTTCTTTTGAAAATTTTCACTCTTTCTGATTTCTTTTTGTTTCATACAGCTCAGCGAGACTGAATAGTAATACATTTTTAATAAAATGTGTATGTTTGTATATTACAATAAACATTTTATCCTGTGAATATTTTATGCAATATTTATCAAATAAGCTGATGCACCTTTGTCTTAATAAAGATATTTTAACTGTGTGTTTAAGTTTTCAAACTCGTTTACTATGTAAGAACAATGAAGTTTATGTACAATAGACCCTATGTTCCACGCATTATTTTCCCGTTATTCTATACGCTGCTGGCATTCTGGTTTATTACCTAACTAAATGCTGTTAATTATTATTTAACACGTTGAGGCCGTTGCCTCAACAAAAGCAATGCTTCTTTCATATACATAAATGTTATATAAATTTTGTATTCCGCTCCCCTCGACTGTTGTTCATGCGCAATGCTTGGCATATGTTGGACGAGTTCTTACATAAACTTTTTAATTTAATTTTAATTGCTTTTCGTCCACTTGTTATTCTACAGTGGACAGTCTCGTTTGGTTTTTTATACTTTTCTATTTTCAACACAAAGTTACGGCTTCAAATGTCAGTCATATGTCGGTTATTTGTTGGTGTTAGTGTGTAGGTCAGTTATCATAATTTCACACATCGTTGGCTGCTTAACAGTCAGGTTGACGTAAAGCCACGGCGTTATATAATAGTTGGCCATGTAATCGTCGGTAAACACTTTTTGCTGTCTTTACCCTGTCGGAAAATCAATGACTTTGAACTGGAAAACTTTTAAAAATTCTAAACTTTTAGAATAAAAATTATAATAAAAATTATATAGAATTTCTGCTACAAGCCGTGTCAGATGGATCAATAAAAGTCAGAGTCGTGCTGGTGGTTTACTATATTCTGTGAAGGTCATAATGATTATTAAATATGATGACCTAAATGGACATCAAAAGGGACAGCTACGGACAAAAATATTCAAAGGTCTTTAAAATGGTTTGGGATATTGTTGACATCGAAAGTGGCAATACCACAAGTTTACAAATTGGCTTTGAATATCGTAAAGCAAAATTGATCAGGATGGTTGATATTAAAGGGACAAGTTGGACATATTTTTCTCCAATACTTAGATATGCGAAAGACTTGTTCGAAGTGAGTGTCATTCATGGTCGCAATCATACAAACCCAAAAGCGAATTTGGTGATTTCTGAAAATCGAAAATATTCAATGTGGATTGCAAACGATGGACCCAATCAACAATGAAACATTTTGCAGCCAATGTTTTGACTTACTTGTATGTTACATATAACTCTGGGAAAAAAATAGTTGGACATTTTAGTTTAAATTTCTTACGAAAACAAATCGTCGAAATCTTTTTCTTTTCTATGTTGAATTGACTGTCAGTAACACCTGTCTTCCACATCAAAATAATGATTAGTGTTTAGCAGAGATCGAGATTATTATTATGTATAGTATACGTTTGTCTTTGAGAAGTACATAAAGTGCGTTCAGCAAATTTTACGACGAATAAAATTATTTAACAAAGAAGTTCAATTAAATTTTGTGTGTGGTCTTTGTGGGTGTGTCTTTTTTGAACTCTCACTATAATCCGATACAGCGATCCCTGGTTGCAAGAATGTTGATAATAAACTAAATCCCTGAAAAACGTGTTTTTCTTTAACACGACTTAAACTTTTCAGTATTTCCTATCATTCCATTAAATATTTTAATTATTTGTAAAATGAATTTCTAAAACTTTTACTCATTCCAAACACCTTACATAAATTTGCCTTTAATAACACGAAGGCAATCAAAATCAGCACGAGTGAAACGATTTATGAAACAGTAATAAAAGCGTTAGTCATTATGCTTGATGACATATTCCCTGGTCTGAAAATCAAACAAATAATTCAAAGTCGTGCTAACGACATTTAATTATAACGCATTTTACAAATGAAACAATGGCACAGTACATACATACATACATATGTATGTATGCGGTCGGCTAAATGTGTGAATGTGTCCGCTCAGGAGCATCAATGACACCGCGCCGAAAAACGGAGAGAGTCCTTCATCAGGCTGTCACCGAAATAAAGAGGGAAAGCCAATTTAGCTTTGAATCGTTTTAATATATGGTATGTATGTATTTTTAATTACAGCTGTATGTGCACGCTTACGAATTTATAGACATGCGTATGGGTTTCACGAGTTTTTATGCACATGAAAGTCACACCGGCAACTTGTGAACTTGTTTTGGAACAGACGCACATGCATTCCTAACTTACAAATGTGTACAATTTGCATATACCATACATATGCGTGTGTATGTGCGCTTGTACAAAATTTCGCGTATGCGTGCCTTTATTAATTTACATACATACATACATATTTAAGCGCTAATTTTTATAGCGTGTGCTTGCATGTCAAACAATTGTATCGTTTGTCGTCTCGCGAGTTCATTAAAAGTTTATATACTCCTTTATTTATATATAATTTGACATTTCTTTGGGCATCGCTATATAATTAGCTGCATTTCCTCTTGCTTTTACTGCCTTTATGCCCGACCAAGCCGTTCCCTGCTCTCTATGCGGATTATTGTAATTTAGTATTTTCGTGATGATGCTTTTAATTTTTAATTTTATTTTATGTAAAAATGTGGCAAAACACAGTGCTTATGTAAACATTTAATTTTGCTTTATGTCATAGCAATGCTATTGTGTTAACAATTGTTGCCATTGTTTTTTTTTTTCATATGGGCTGAACTGAGGTATATTATGACCTACTGATGTTACGAGTAGACTACTGTCCTCACGTTTTCTCTGTAATACTTTGAATTAATTAAAATTACTAATTTTATACATTTTTGTACTTGACTTAATTTAATCTTTATAACACATTATTTATTGATAAAAAGAAAAACCCGAGCATTCTCTATGTTCTCATAATAACATAATCTCCCAAAAAATTGTTCAGATTGGATTACGATAGCATAAATTCCATACAAACTGAACGCATAGTTACTAAAAGAAATGCACCGGTGAAGAGTATATTAGCTTCAGTGCAAACAAAGTTAACGTTTTTTCTTGAAAGAAGTGGGCGTTGGTTGTATCGACCAAACTTTCTATGGACACCTCCTTTTACAGTGTGAAAATAGGTGAATTCGAAAGATAGCCACATCCAATCCCCAAAAAACGGTTATTTTTAATAATAATATTTAATAATACATTCAAATTTTGATAATGTGCGTGACCTACGATTAAGCGAAATTCCATACCTCAGGAATTACTCCAACAATTTCAACAAAAAATGGTGCATAACATTAAATGTATTTAAGTTGTTCGATTTTACTATTTTCAGTCAATAAGTAAGCTGTCTCAGTATTATTAATTGAATACACTATTTTTAATGACCTACACTTTAATTTTTGAAATGTGTGTGTGATATTCGAATGAAATTAGGTAGATTTCAAAATTGGTTATTGTGTAATATGAATCGAATTGCTCGTGACCTTGGCCTAAACCTCATATCCCTAATTTTATGGCCTTGACTTGATGTTGACTTTTTCCTCTTATACTAAATATCTGTATTGAATTTAGCCGATGGTCCGATTTGTGCTATATGTTTGGAAACTCTGGCCTTGCCTCGGACAATATGACAAATTTGGTGAAGATACGACTGTATGTATGTATTGCCCAATAAAAAAGTTTCCCCTGCAAGAACAAATTTTATTTGTCTGGCAACAACATGCTATACGTAAGTTAGCTTTTATATTTCGGGCTTTAGCGATCCTAGTGTTACAATTTGACAACTCACACCTTTAACATTTTTGATGGTATACATACTCAGAACGTTTTGACATATATATTTGTGTGCTTATAGTTACTTAAAATATTCATCTCAGCCAAAAAATGGAATTAAAACGTGAACATTTTCGAGCGATTAATTTTAACAACTTTCGGCGTTATCTAGCGATGAAGCTCCATCAAGGACCAGTATTTATCGATGGTATGGTGAATTCAATCGAGGCGTAGATCACCCGAACACGAATTTCTTAAAGGTCGTTTAAAATCACTTATTGTTCCGGAAACTATTGATGATATGCGCAAAGTGATATTGAAAGATAGGTAAGATTTAGACAACTATAGCAATTGCATGAAAATTATACTGTGCAAAAAAAATTGGTCCACGTTGGATCGCACGAAATTTGTAAATCGCTCAAAAACAGGCTCTTGTCGATTGGTCGAGAGAAATGTTAAACAAATACGATAACGGTGCTTCATAAAACGTCGAGATTAATCGTGAATTTATACGTATGAGCCCGAAAGTAAACAGAATTCGACTGTGTGGGCGATTCAAAATGGTCCGAATCTAAAAAAAGCTCTTCGCTCAGGAAGCATTTCCAAGCAAATGGTTACCTCTTTTTTTCAGAAATATTAAACATGTCACTGCTGACAGTCAAAGCTTTGAAGTCGTAAATAATATTGTCTATCTTGGAAACATTTTGGTATTATTAATTGAACCTACTATTTTGAATGGACTACACCTTAATCTTGGAAATGTGTGTGTAATATTCTAATGGAATTAGCTAGATTTCAAAATTGTTTAGTGTTGCTAGTGTTGTTTAGTTTATGGTCTTATGGGTTTTTGCGCATTGGCAACGGCGAATATCGCAATCGATTAGACGATGAGCTGTACGAGATAGATGGCGACATTGACGTAATTCATCGAATCAAGAGACAGCGGCTGTGCTGATATGTGAAACCATCGTAAAGTCCCGACTTGGCATCGAATTACTTTTTTTTATTCCTGTACGAATAAAATCAACTAATAGGTCAACGTTTTGGGACACTTGAAAATGTACATAGTTATACTATTTATGGGATCACCGAAGTTTACTTCTGAGTGTTATTAAATTAATTAATTAAAATTTTCAATAAAAAAATATTAATGTTAAGCTACGATTTCTAGTCTGTTGTATAGGACTCTTATTAGATTGACGATCATTTCATGTGAGTGTACACTTTAAAGATATTCACCCATTATAACTATCAGTTTGTGGTTACGATCTGGTAGTTTATGAATGTTTCGTTGAATATATAAAATAATAAAATATGTATCTGTTGCCAATTGGAAATGAATGCTAAGTTGACGTAAATCAAACAAATTTACACTTATCCACTAAAATCCATCTATTAAATTAATTTCAGTTTGCAATTTTAATGAAATTGCCAGCAAGGTATGTCATGATTTTCCATATTGCACGCAACGGTAGAATTTACGATTGCAAGTGCATATACGGTGTGACCGACCGATTTTTTGCCAATTTAAATTTAATTATATTATTAATGGGCGAATAAAACAGATGGTTGGATAAACAACCGATGTAACGTTGTAATTTGCCGGTGATTTTTGCTAGACAACCAAAACTGTGCACGCTTCGATGAGCATTTAAAATGCGGGATGCGGCATAGCTCATGCGGGTGCGGTTCGATTACGCGGAGAGAAGAGTAATGCATCGCGCTGACGTTAGCTGATAGTTGTTTGATAGAAGTTGGACTGTAGCGTGAGTAACTTGATCCACGGCCATTGACCAACAAAAAATAAAAATAATCAAAAGCTCTTTATAAGCGCCGCACGTAAATCCCATTATAGTTTTCACTTTCTTCTCAGTCAAGCGATGGGTTAAATGGAATGCAGCATTTTCGTGAATAAATACGAAGATATTTGTGAGTACTCTTATAATGTTTCGTCAAATGAAAGCATAATAAAAAAGCTTTTATGACGATTCGACATGAAGGTTCCGACTGTAGCCCCACACTGGCAAGTGTTTGTCTGTTCAGTTACATATGTATATTGGTGGTATAAATATTTCGACAAATAAAAATAGACAACTTTTAAAACTGGTTGTGTTTATATGCTTCCAAGTTGCAATCCATAAAAGCAAAGTATAATTCAATTATTATTCACGTGGCAAATTGGTGGGTGGTAGAATATAAAAATACCTCTGCCGACAATGAAGATACAATATAGTGTTATTGTGAGCTAAAACAATAAATTTCTACCGCAAGAAATTTATGTTAGTTAAAAGTTAGCTTTTTTCACTTGAACATATATTTTATCAGATGTGATGATGACGAACTATGTATACTCATACAATGCACCAGCCTGTGATTGCGCCTTTGTGAAATAATCAGTGGATGGACAGATCCGAAATTAGATTTTCTTCTCTATACAATTTTTTGAAGTAAATTAAAGACATGTTTAAGTCTAATTTTAAACTGTTTTAAAATATTTCAATGAGTGAATGCAGACATTTTATTGAAGATGTTGTTCTTGCAATTCTGCAATCTTGCAAGATTAAGAAAAACTTTTAGGAATACATGTTAGTTATTTGGACATTGAATGAAAAGTGGTTTTTATGGTATCTCCTCATTTGCTTACTCTATGTCACATTCATACTAATATCGCAACAAGTAAGAAAGGGCCAAGTTCGGGTGCAACCGAACATTGCAAACTCTTGCAACTTACAGAAATTGAGGAGTCAGCAGGTAATATTTTTTCATTTTTTTTTTGCATTTTCTGTTCCCTTATACCCTTTGAATTAATGTAGAAACCTGCTCGATGTTTGGAGCGTTCGGAGTGCGCACCTCAAACTTTAAACGCGTTTTCTCAACACACACTTTTTTTAACTGGCGGACATGATTCCGGTCGAACTACTTAACGGATTTGCTTAATTTTTCTTTAAATGTTCGCAAAACGCCTGGCTATCGTTTCTTTATTTATACCCTCAACAGGGTATATCAAGTTTGTCACGAAGTTTGTAACACCCAGAAGGAAGCGTCGAAGACCCAATAAATTATATATATAAATGATCAGTATGTTGAGCTGAGTCGATTTAGCCATGTCTGTCTGTCTGTCCGTCCTTCTGTCCGTCTGCCTGTATATATACGAACTAGCCCCTCAGTTTTTAAGATATCGTTTTGAAATTTTGCAAACGTCATTTGCTATTCAAGAAGCTGCTTTTTGTCGAAATGGCCGATGTCGGACTACTATAGCATACTGCTGCTTTACAAACTGAACGATCGGAATCAAGGGCTTGTATGGAAAACTTTCACATTTGACGTCGTATCTTCAGGAAATTTGACATGGATTATTGCTTAAGGTAATTATATAATCTCCGAAGAAATTGTTCAGATCGCCTTACTATAGGCTATAGCTTCCATACAAACTGAACATATAGTTACTAAGAGAAGTTAACGTTTTTTCTTGTTTTTATAATTTATTGACAATGTTATGACAAAATTTATGTAAAAACAAGTAAGGAAGGGCTAAGTTCGGGTGTCACCGAACATTTTATACTCTCGCATGATAAAGTGATAATCGAGATTTCATTATCCGTCATTTACATATTTTTTTTATTTTGCTGTAAAATTAATTAGAATTAAATTCTGAGAGATTTACCGATATTTTCGATGAAGAATTAGGTTAGGTTAGGTTGGGCACTGAGTTCTTCGTGTTCGATATCAGGGACCTTGAAAAGTTATAGTCCGATCACAACAATTTCTCCACAAGGGATACCTCAGCTCACATACCGTATTTGAGTAAAGTTTTATTCCGCTATGATCATTGGTTTCTAATGTATATAAGTATTATACAGAGAAGGCATCAGATGGAATTCAAAATAGCGTTATATTGGAAGAAGGCGTGGTTGAGAACCGATTTCGCCCATATTTAGTACATATCATCAGGGTGTTAGGAAAATATTACATACCACGCCCATTTTTAATTTTTAAAAAAGCCTGGGTGCAGCTTCCTTCTGCCATTTTTTCCGTAAAATTTTGTGTTTCTGACGTTTTTTGTTAGTCGGTTAACGCACTTTTAGTGATTTTCAACATAACCTTTGTATGGGAGGTGGGCGTGGTTATTATCCGATTTCTTCCATTTTTGAACTGTACATGGAAATGCCTGAAGGAAACGGCTCTATAGAGTTTGGTTGACATAGCTATAGTAGTTTCCGAGATATGTATAAAAAACTTAGTAGGGGGCGGGGCCACGCCCACTTTTCCAAAAAAAATTACTTCCAAATATGCTTCTCCCTAATGCGATCCTTTGTGCCAAATTTCACTTTAATATCTTCATTTATGGCTTAGTTATGACACTTTATAGGTTTTCGGTTTCCGCCATTTTGTGGGCGTGGCAGTGGACCGATTTTGCCCATCTTCGAACTTGACCTTCTTATGGAGCCAGGAAATACGTGCACCATCATGATATCTCAACTTTTACTCAAGTTACAGCTTGCACAGACGGACGGACGGACGGACAGACGGACGGACGGACAGACAGACATCCGGATTTCACCTCTACTCTACTCTATATCTGACTCTTTTAGTTTTAGGACTTACAAACAACCGTTATGTGAACAAAACTATAATACTCTCTTTAGCAACTTTGTTGCGAGAGTATAAAAACATGGGGAAAAATTAAAAACAAAAAACGTTAATTACTTTTTTTTATTTATCAACATTTTTTAATGATTCTAGTAAGGACGATAACCATTCACGTACTTTTTAAGAGTGAATTGGGTTTTTGTGTTTCAGATGATCCAAACATGAGAAATGTGTAAGCCAGTGAAAAAATGCATCTCATTCACCCAGCCATTTCTCCGACAGATGCCATCAAAAAATTCCGAAAAAAATTGTTTATTCACTCCACGATATACCTCATGATATGTGAAAAAAGTTCTATTGTAGAATAAAAATTTCTTTGAAAAAAAGTAAAAAAACCAGGTCAGATTAGCCTACTGACCCTTTAAAGCCAGGGAAATTTACTTTAAGAAACTTTAAGGTGTATAACGTCAAACAGAGGATTGCAATCCAAGCTATATTATTATATATAATATAACTCAAACACTGTCCGACATATTCTCCATAAGGTTTGTTGGAAAAACGAAAATCATAATAACTATGTAGTATAAGTTTAGATATATGGGGGCTCGGGAAAGTATTGACCCGATTCATTTTGGCCAATTTTGATATACAGAGTTACTATTGTCAGGAAAGAATTCCCTCTGAATTTTAATTGTATATCTCATATATTGACCGATATTTCCAGTCAAAAGTCAACTATAGATGGTGGGGGATACTTGGTCGTAAAGTGACATACTTTAAAGAAATTTTAGTGCAAAATTTTGAACCGTTATAATATTGAACTGGAAAGTGAAAGATTGTAACTCGCCCATTTTCACGCTGTCACATAAGAGGAGCGGTGACACGCTCACCGTTCAATTTTCACACCGGTTCTGAAGTGAGCGGGGTTATCGTCCGATTTCATTTATTTTCACACTGTCAATAGATGTTTTTATCTCGCTTAGTTTTAGATGATACGTACAACAGTCAAGTGAACAAAACTTTTATTCTCTGTAGCAACAGGTTGTAAGAGTATAAAACGCAAAGAAATGTTTTGTGGACCCATTGCCAACCATTCAAGCAGTTTCTTTTATGGTGGTTTTCGCTAATGGTTCAAGCCATCAGAAAGCGTGGCTACCTTAAAGAATTTGAGGAATGAGCACTAAAGTGAGCACTAAAATACACATAAACACTACGCAAGCCCACAGTCATTTATCGGAAATGCTTTACATCCGTGTGCAATATCAATTTAGGGTGTTAAGAAACATCGATTTATTTGAACATGCGGTTTGTTTGTCTTCAATTTGCTGTATAAATAGTGGAATTTGCTTAGTTCACTGTTTTTTCGAGTTTCTTTTTTTATTACTTTTGCTCTTAGTGGTAAATATAGGTATGTACTATACCGGTTTTATTATGGGCTTGCTTATATTTTCTCCTTCACGGCAGTCCAACAGTTAGTTTCATTTCATCTACATACTCGTATTAAGTGCATACTTACTTCGCCACTCAAGGCTGGCCTTTTACGAGTAGGATGCAGATAAGTGAGTAGGTATTTTCACGCTGCTAATTGAATGCCAATTTATTTTAGTTATTGGCTTGCACTTTTATTTCTACTCACTTAGTTTTGGTATTTAATTGTAATGGTATTGTTGGTATTTACTCTTGTCACTTAAAGAATTTTCTAAGCATAAAAACACCACCAATAATAAATATTTATCTAAGCATCACTAAATCAAATTCAATGAATACTTCACAGTGTCTTCTATCATCAGGAAAACTATTTTGTTTTATTTTATGGAAAATATTTTTTTAAAGTGAAATTTATTACAAGCCAGAGCGAATATCTTTTATTGCGGATTGCTCACAACTTTAATTGTTTCCTTACCTAAACGGGAGGAACTGATGATTAAGTTCGATTAGTATCATTACAATTTTTCCCAGTGTGCTAGTTGTTATTATTCATTATACGGTTTTTAGGTCAACTATGATTTTGAGTTATGTATGATTTCGTCATGACAACATTTTAGCCGAATGAGACTTAGCTTTTGTTTTGACATTCGCAGAATTTTCGAAAAATCGCAGAAGAGCAACATCGGTGCTTATTCGATTTTTGTTTTGGAAGATAATTTACATTTACGCAGTGAAGTAATTTAGGTGCTACATACAGTGTATATTCTTTTTCAAAGGCGTCAATTGAAACTCGACATGGGAAATGTGTCAATCGATGTACTTTGCGGTAATATTATATTTAAGGTCACTTAAGACCAATCAGAAGAAGTTTCTGTCTCCTAAACCTCCACGAAATTTGAAAGCCCCAGAGATCATGGAACGATCGAATATCTTAGTTTTCAAAAAGTGTATGGTATGCACGAGGTATCTACATTGAACACCAGGAGAAGGAAAAAACACAGAACAATCACAGGGTTCCCTTATGTTGAGTTATTGGGATTATTCGCCGTCGATTGGCCGTCGGATTGGCCTCCGTACTATTTCTTTTGGTTTAAACTCGCTGGGCCGAAATTCGAGTCAGTATAGGGGTTGTCAAAACTACGGAGGACTTTGAAGAACTCAGGAAAACAGTCAAAATTGTGATTATCGTTAGGTTAAGCAAGGTTACATAGGCTGCTATATATACATATTTCTGGACTAGGCAACATTTTGGCATTTTTTAGCATAACATAACTCAGAACGTTTTGTCATTTAATCGTGAATTGTTTTATTTACAGGGAATTAAAAAATTCATCTCGGCCAAAAAATGGAATTAACTCGTGAACATTTTCGTGCGATCATTTTTCACGTTTCACGTTTCGACGTGGATTATCACGACAAGAGTGCATCGATGAACTAAAATCTTTGTATGGCTATGAAGCACCATCCTATAGCACTGTGAAAAACTGGTACAACGAATTCAATCGTGGTCGACGCTCGCTCAAAGACGAATTCCGTGAAGGTCGTCCAAAAACAGCCGTTGTGCCAGAAAACATCGATGCCGTACGTGAACTGATAATGCAAGACCGTCATGTAACATACCTTCAGATAGGTGGATCCCGCACAATTTGACAAACGCTCAAAAAAGGCTCGTGTGGATTGATGTAAAGAAATGCTGAAAAAATACAATCGCGGTGCTTGCTTCAAAAGACGTTTATAAGATCGTCACAGGTGACGAATCATGGATCTATGGGTATGAGCCCGAAACAAAACAGCAATCGACCGTGTGGGTCTTCCAAGACGAGCCAAATCCAACGAAAAAAAAAAAACATTTTCGTTGATAAATATTCCTTTTTTCATTATTAGGCCAGAAATATATATAGCAGCCTCGTAGTTCAGAGGCACAGACCACCATTCACAGTGGAATCATAAATATCCTCACAGACTTCCTCTCAATGAATGGCGTACTTGGTGTCAAACTTTCAATTTTTTTTTATGTAGTTGGTGGCGTGACAATGCGCGCAGGGTACACCAATTAGTAGTTAATATTTTTGAATCGTTTTTATACTCTTGCAACCTGCTGCTTCAGAGAAAAGTTGAAGTCCTTGTGACTCTTCGTCTGTCCGTCTGTGAAATCTGTAACTTGAACAAAAATTGAGATAAATACAAGTATCTTAAAGAAACTTGATATGCGGGTTTCTTAAGGGCCATAACAAAGCACAAAAATAAGATATAAAACTCTTATTTGGCACAGGGGATCGCAGTGATAGGGAGGTCTGTGAACGAAAAATTAAAAAAAAAGTGGGCGTTGTCCGCACTCTAATAAGTTTAATGTACATATTTCCTAAACTACTGAAGCTACAACAACCCAATTTGCTGGGTACAATTTTTATAAGAACTTCTAGTGGCAGTGTGAAAATGGTTGAAATCGGAGGATTACCCCGCTCACTCCCCATCTAACCGTACTGTTAAATACTACTAAAAGCGCGATAGTTGAATAACTAAATGGGCCAGAGACATTAGGTTTTACCACCAATATGGTATGAGATACTTTTTGCTGAAATCACATATTGCGAGACTTGACTGACCGATTTCGACAAAATTTAGTATGTAGCATTCTCTCACATTCTTACATCACATTGTGAAAAAATACTTCTCATATAGCAAAATTTTAAATTCCACTTGATTCGTTCAGTTTCCAGTACACAAATCAATAGGCAATTAATACAACGGGATTAAATAATGCCAATTTATCATCAAAATATCTTTAACCCCAATAAAAACTGTTCAAATCCCCAGGTACTGAATATTTAAACCTCGGTAGCTATAGTTGAATTTTGATCAAAAATGTCGGTCAATGCGAGATATATATAACTGGAATTAAGAGATAATCCCTCTCCTATAATGATATGTCCGTATTAGAGATGAGCGATATTGCGATTTTTCGATATCTGTGATTTTAGTGATTGCTATTTTTAAATCACTGTAATTTTATATTGCTATTGCGATCGCAACTAAGTCAACGTTCAAACGGAAACCTCTTGTTGTTGTTGTTGTTGGCCGAATAAAGTCCGGGTCCATTCCAGTTACGTAGACCCGACTGATGTGGGAACGACGGAAACCTTTTGTCGTTATTGGCGGCAAATTCTCTTTTTGGGTAACTCGAGTCAAGTTTTTCCGCCTTTCTTTTCACTACATTTTCGCAAATGTTAGAGCGGTTCGGCTGTCTCGAAGTTCCTGGCTCATTATCAACATCTATGATTTGTTTGTTTCTATTAGTAAAGCAAAGGTTAAGAACTTTATATTAAAAAAATGTTAAATTATTACGTATATACCTTTTGAGGTGGTAGTTCCACTGTAGGATGTCTATTCTGTTTTCATGTTTTTTTTTTAAATTTGTTAAAGATGTTTTATATGAATTTGATTTGTAAATATTGCATTTTGCATTTATTTCATCATCACTTCAATCATCTGCCATACTTCACTTCTTTTTCTTGATACATTTCTTGCCATTATTAAAAACTTATAAGAACCGCTATGACGAAAAATAGCATATACGCATATTTATATACATATACAATACCCTGAAGAAAGCTGCTACTTTTCTGCTATTTGCTATTGTGATCGCATGTACTCGTACTGTACTATTAAAAATCACAGTTTCACAATTTTATTTTCAACTGCTATCGCAATTCACAGTTTCGAACTGCTATCGAAAATCACAGATTCTAACTGCTATCGCAATCATAGTTCATAGAAGCGAAACTAATATTTATAAAATGTGATCGCAGTTGCGATATGCGATTTTTCAATCACAGTGAAAAAGTCACCGGTAGTGAAATATCGCTTGTCACTAGTCCGTATGTCCAAACTGGGTTGAATCGGAACATTACTTCCCTTAACCCCCATGTACTTAATATAAAGATTTTCGAACTTTGGGGTAACTTTGCACCGCAAATATCGGCCAATGTGTGAATTATTCCACTGAAAACAAGAAATCGGGTTCTACTCATAACAGTGTATTTGTATGGATCTATTTTAGATAAAGTTGTGCGAAATCTAGGCCAAGTCCTTATATTACTAACATCAGGATTTTCGAACATCCGACTTACTTTACTCTATTTAATTGGTTTTACACCTTAAAGAATTTCCCTGACTTTGATGTTTGCAAGTTGCAATAGTATAAAAAGCGCCCGAACTTGGCCCTTCTTTACTTGTGCAACTTTTTTGTTAACAAATTTAAAATGCACCAACCAACTTTAATAAATATTAATTAGGTTACTTCTTTTTACTCGTTTCTAAATGGATCTACGTCGGTTTCATTGAAATACTAAGTTGAGAACTTGAAGAAAATCAGAAAACTGAAAAGATTGTTCTTCTAACCGCAAATGTATACTTTTTGACGTTTTTAACAACTCTAATTCCACAAAACAAACCTAAAACCTATTTGAATTAGAAGCGTTCATAATAAAATAAATTTATGTATCACTAAGTTAATTTTCGAAATGATTTTAGAGATACAATTCAAAATGTCTGCACTGAGTCTTGGCAATTGCTTAATATAAGTATAACTAAAGTGCCAAGATGCCATTAATAAAGAAAGTCTAGCAGAAAATTGGCGCTTATTATACACTACTGAAGGGGAATACAAGTCTTTAGCCGATTCCGAACAGCTAATACCTTTTATGAAATGAATTTTCATGGCCTACCGTGTGCTCGGTTGCCTGTCGAGAGCTTACTAATATCAAGTAACTTTTTATTTTACTTTTAGTAATTTTGAAAATGAAATAGGGTTATCAAACAGGTTCAAAAAATGAAGAATTACAAACATTAAACTGAAATATTTACGGATTTCATCGCCTACATTTGCATGTACGTAAGTCAAAACATATGTGGTGTATTAGAGCGCATTAAGATTAAAATCTAGAAGCTACACATAACATAATCATACTTAATAACCTTATGCAAAGTAAAATTAATGTGCGCACTTTTACGGTGTGCAGAGTGGAGAAAACAAAAATGCAATGAGGAAAGTTTAGGCAAACTAAAGTTATGTTCAATTCAAAATGACTCAGCTATATAAATGTATGTTTCTTTACGAAAAATGAGTTACAATATTTTTTAGGTATGCTTTAGATTTTATTTAAAAAGTTGTATGAAAATATCAAGTCTTTTATTTTACTTTCATAAATTTTTAATATTTGGTTAGTAGTAATCTAAAGATGTCATTGCGAATCGGGAATACGCGTAGATCTCGATGACAAGTTTAGTTACCATTAATATGAGGGGAAAAAAGTATGGAATGGATAAGTGTAAGGTGTTACTAAAATATTTTGTTCCTCACGGCTTTTAGGATCAAAGGAGAAGAATGCTTTCAATTTTGTTTAAATAGCAATATTCATTATTCGATGAAACCGCGGGTGGCTTACAATCGTATTTGATATCATATACTCGTAATAGTTTATTACTAAGTTCCATTGTTATTGTAAATTTTGCTTCATGAAAGAGATCTCAAATGAAATATAAACACTATAAATCGGATATATTGGGTAAGAAGAAGGTTGAATGCATTAACTTTTGGAATTGCTGTAGTATACTAGAGAAGTACATTTTACGGATTGAACCTTTTTTTCGGCGAAAAGTCTGCCATATACGATGCACTGAGATCCACATATTCCTTATCTGGAGAACCGGAGAGGTATCATCCTCTTGATAATTTTTAGACAGGTGATAACGTCACTGTCTCTCGATTTATACTCGTATACTCTAAAAATTGAAATGGAATTAAAAATTTCGATGTATGTCCGATAACGACCATTTTTCACTGTGTATTTTAGTGAATTGTTGTTTTCAACATTATTGTGATAAAGGGAATGGGCAGGTTTAATAATATTTCTCACTGTTTAGAAAGTGCTAAATATATCAATATGTTGCGGTAGTATAAAAATGAAAAATTAAACGTGCCTTGGCAAGTATTTTTCATTTTTTTTTTATTACTTTTTTTTTAATTAGGGGTTTCATACAGTCTCATTTTTCTAAACAAGTGTAAAAATTTATGATTTTACGATGTTTTGTATTGTGAGTCCCCAAAATATGATTAACACTTTAACTAACTGTGTCACTGTGCAGCGTTTGTTTGCATACGCTAATTACGTGTAAGTCAAAAATAAAAATAGAAGCAGAAAATGGGTGAATATAAAGAGAATCAAAATATGCATTGAATAAACAATTTTAATGCTACCGAGGAAAAGAAAGCTACCGGCGTTTTCTTTGTGCAAGCCACTTGTTCTTTACTTTTCATTTATAGTTTATAAATATCATGAATTGTTTTATTACATGTCATATGAGCACTTTACGGTGCTTTCCCTTTTTTGGTTGGATTTGGGTAAATGTGTTGTTGCATTGTTTGCTCCATTGCAGATACTGCCAAAAATAAACAAATTTGCCGAATTTCACTTTTTGTGCAACCTTTGTGCTCTTGCAGAAGTGCACACAAGACGCTACAACCGGTTTTTGGCATGCAACACAAATTGGAAATTTCCTGTGCGATTAAATGACCTGGTGATTGCAGTTGCTTTTACTATATCAACCACTTGTGCGTACATATGACTTTATTAAAATCCACACACGCACACTTCTTTGTGCAGAAACATGTACGAGTATATAAGAATGTCAGTATATATAATTAATATTAGTTTGTCAACCGAAATTATACTTTGAAGCCATTGAAAAAAAAATCTTGCACACGAAGTTAGTTGGTAAACACTTTAGACCATCTCAGTAGCCAGCACTTTTAATAATTAGGTCAGCTATTACTTTAATTACACACTTTCACTAATTTTATGGTTGTATGTAGATTGAGGATACACTTTCGACCATCGATTCCATTAGAATGTTATGAAAAACTAAGCACAACCACATATATACATATATAATACAAGCATTATTTATTCCCTCTTACTCACTTCGTTATGATTTGCTATTTTGAAAACCAATTCCTTTCGAAAATTAGAAAAAGTTTTTTAAAACAATTACTTTCCAAAACAGAAAAACTTTTCACTATTCATTCGCTGCAGCACACATACATACACACTTCATTCTTTAATATTAATGTTTGTTGTTTTGACTTCGGCAGCTTAACGGCCGTAATTTTGCCAATTACCACAAACACTCGCTTAACCCAGCTAAGCACTCACCGGCAGCTTACAAAAACTTTAATCAACAACAACATTATTTTTCTTTGAGATTTTTCGCGTCGCTCAATGCACTCCACACTAATTGTTGCTGTTGAATCGTTAAAGTTAAAGCAAACTTCTTGGCATTAGATATCTCTGAAGCACTTTTACTCGAAATTTCTGAAACTGGCAGCTCACCTTGGCGCGTTCACGTCGCTTTTGGCAGTAACTGTCTGACTGAGCACAATTCGTCTGCAACACGTTATTTTGTTAAACTCGAGAATTCTTATTTGGGGCTGCAGTTTTCAGCTTCAAGCTTACCGCGCTGACAGCCAGCTTTTGCTTCTTCTTGTTTATTCCGTTGAATTCGCTGTGATTGTAATAGTTGGTGGAGAAGCTGCTAAAGGCGCATAAGTACGCACATACATAACCAATGCCATAAGTATACCTGAAATCCAAGAAGTTATGGTGGCTTTTAACCGTTTGGTGGTTTGCTTGAAAATAGAAAAATAGAGAGACATTGTGAGAGTGAGTGGCCAATTTCATGGAGTCTTCTTTATCGCAAGGATGACAGTTATTGCTTACAATGCTGTAAGAAGAACCAGTAGCTTTCTTGCATGCATACAAGTGAAATAGTTGTAACGGTTTTGCACAACAGGTTGCTAACTTGTTGTGTTGTCTCAAACTAAGCGTTTTTTAATTCTTCCTGTTGTTTGTTGAACTAACTAGTTTTGATTTGTAAGATAAGTGTATCAGCTACTTGAGTGATTTGATTTGAGTTTGCTCCTCGTGGATGTTAAGTACTGTTTGATAAGACCGACGGTGGTTTAGCTGAAGATTAATTGGAAAACTGGATTTATGTATTTGTACAAGCATTTGACAATATAATTGGTTAATAACTTGCTTAAAGTTTGGGATAAAATTTACAATCTTTCAATATAAGAATAATAGTTCAAGCTTAATTTCCTTGAAATATCTAATACCTTTTTCGTAATATGTTAATATTATATCCCAATGTTTATGTCCGTTTATATCTTTATCTATCCTACTACTTATTTACAACAGTATAATAAATGAATATTGTAAAGAAGATTTATACTTTTGAAAATGTTTTCTGAAAAACCAAAGAAGTTCTTCATTGAATACCGTGCTATTGAAAATTTACACTTCTATGATAGTGACAGTAGGAGATTTTAGACAATTTAGTTACTACTTTTCTTTTTGAAGCACCATTGATAATACTTTGGCTTGTGACGTCATCGATGGAGGGAGCGGTTTTCTTTCTAATTAAAATGAAAGTTTGACAGTTCGCCTCGCTTAGGACATTCGTTTCATTTTTTGTATTTTACTGCTATAATATATAAAATTCGAATAGTATTCCAAAATTATAAATGTGGTTAGAAAGTTTTTGAAAAGTGAGAAAAGCTTAATGGTCATATGTCACAAGCCACTAATGCTATTTCAACTAAACTTGTTAGGAACAAGTCTTTCTAGAAGTTCTTCAAATGTTGTGGAAAAAGATAAAAGCAGATGAACAAAAGTTGTATTGAAAACGACAAAAATATATATAAAAATAAATAAAAAATTTGGCATTGAACATGGTACGAAAGCGGTCTATGTTGCAAATATTGGAAAATAGACCTGTCATCCAAAGGTCAGATGAAATCCTATACCTCAGGAACCACCAAATCGATTTTAAATAAATTTTATGCAAAATATTTTTGATGTTCTGCGCGAATTCGGATTAATCAAATTCCTATTTATCACAAATTAAAATTACATATGATTCTGCAATAAAACTTTGCAAACAAAGTGTATTTAAGCCATGCGATATAATATATAGAAGTAGCCGAAATCGGAGTATAACGTTTTAAGGCCCCAGATATCAGCGGGTGTGATTCAATACTTCCCGTAGCCCTCATATATCTCAGAGAAAGGTTTTCGAACTTGCTGTTGACTTTATACCGAATATCGCAAAAAAACTAAGAGCGTGGCTGGATTATACGGTAAACTACTAAAAGTGCGATAAGTCACTGAATAAATGCGCCATAACATCAATGAATTTATCGGAATAAAATTTTCCCAAAAAATGTCAACATTGACTGTAACTTTACAGGAATGAAGTTCGCTCAGAAAATTTTAAGCTCACATCATGCTATTGTGCCAAAATTCAATAGAATCGGGATAATACTTAGCTTTTCCGCTATATGCTTAATATATAGTAAATATTTTCAAACTTCCGTTAAAATTTATACCGCATCCATCGGCCAATACTTAAGAAATCGTAATGAAATTTGTAAATAAATTATTTCCAACAAGTAAAGAAGGTCAAAGTTCGGGAATAATCGAACATTTCATACTCTTGCAACTTGTTGTCTACCAAATTTGGCTGAAATTAGTCGAGTAGGTCCGGAGATACCTACCTTTACGGATAGGCAGCGGCGAATATCGCTCTGTAAGTATTCGACGTAATACCCGCCGGGGGAAGCAGAGGAAGAGGAAGACCTCCACTCCCTTGGAGAGATCAGGTGGTGAAGGATCTAGCTGTTGGTATATATCGAATTGGTGCCAAATTACAAAAAGAAGACACGACTAGCGCGCTGTTGTAAACTCGACTTCAACCGCCTTAGCGGTGTCTACGACACTCTTATAAAAGGTTGAAGCTCTGCAGCTCGAGTTATTTTCTCCAGGAGCAGATTGAATAAGTCGAACGATAAGAAATCGCCTATGTAACAACGCTAATATGGGCGAAATTAGACTGCAACCACGCCTACTTCCCATATAACGTAATTTTTAATTCCATATGAGTCTTTCTTTTTCAGTGTACGAATAACACCTTAAAAGTATGTCATATTATGACTAAATATTGTCCAAATTCAACAAAAACTGTTCAAGCCCCTAGGTATCAAATATGTGAACCCCAGTACCTTAGTTGAATTTTTACCGCAAATATGTAAAAGAATTAAAATTGAAATTCGGAGATAATCTATTCCTGACAATGGTATGTCTGTGTGTCAAAAATGGGTTGAATCGAGTCAATACTTCCTTTAGCTCTCACATACCTAATGGAACGATTCTCGATCGTGTTTTACTGATATCAGGAACTTAACCTCCCCTATATAACAAACATCCAGGTGACAAGTTGACTTTACTCCATATGAATGATGATCGTATGTGAGGTACCTTAATGAAAATTTTATTAGAATGTGGCACGATAATGGTTAATATGTAAAATCTGCTCGATACTGCTCCAACTTCCATGTACTACATATAACACAATAATATTCGTTTTTCTAAAAAAAACCTTTTTCCGAATATGTCGTTCATTGTGGGAGTTATATCGAGTATGCAAATATATTTATACATATAATTGCAAACTTGCCCTTCCTTACTTATTTATAATTACAGTTTTACTTATTTCATCTGGTTTTTATCATTTGTAGGTACCCCATCATGCAGACATTTAACGCCTAAAAGTATATTCGTTTAAAGTTGGTTTGGTCGATTATTTGTATGCGAGTTAAATGTATGTATGTATACATATATATATATGAGAAGCCACTAACACTAAAATGTTATTGTTGTCAAAAAAGTCTTGCGGTATTTTTATTATTGAAATTTTTTTTTTATTGAAAATGAAATGAATTTTTGATGACTCATGCCCAGCTCTTGACCGATGCTACGGCTGCTACTATGCAGGTCTCTTTCGACCAATTCAGCGATTTTATCGCAATTTTCGACGACAGGCCTTCCGGAGCGTGCGCATCTTCGACCACCTCTACACCAAAACGAAAACGTTGAAACCATCGTTGTGCAGTGGAAATGGAAACTGTATCAGGTCCATAAACTGCACAAATTTTATTGGCGGCTTGAGATGCATTTTTGCCTTTATCGTAGTAGTACTGTAAAATATGCCGTATTTTCTCTTTATTTTACTCCACGTTTGCGACGCTATAACTCACGAACGACTTAAAAGAAACGGCAATCAATCAAACACGTGTTAGCGCGTGATATGAGCTTTCCAAAAAGGTATAGCATGACCCGATGCGACGAATAAAACTACAACTACGCGCTTTCAGCGCCAACTAGCGAAAATGCCGCAAGATTTTTTTGACAACCTAATATTTTAAGAGTTTGGTAATTATGAAGCACCAACTCTTTGAATTTTTCTCCAA
Source organism: Bactrocera dorsalis (assembly GCF_023373825.1). NCBI lineage: Eukaryota > Metazoa > Arthropoda > Insecta > Diptera > Tephritidae > Bactrocera > Bactrocera dorsalis. The sequence continues at coordinate 48,307,159 of NC_064304.1, read as the reverse complement.
AATGTCGTTGGCAATAAGGCATTGGTGAGCCCGATTCGCATGTCCTTTAATATAAATTGAATTGTTTTGTCTGCGTCGTTTTCTGGTTCTTATTTAAATTAGCCGACAACTTGAGTTAATGGACTTTTAAATATGAAAAAGTTTTTTAATGTTAGTAAACGTTAGGATAGCTTCCTTAAACGCCTCGAAATTGATGTGCGCTTTCTGGCATCATTACAACATTGAAAAAGGAAATAGTATTAACATTTTTTTAACATTTGTTTTGAAAATGAGGTCAGAGCATTCGCTGCTGTAAATTCGGCTATAACCACGGTGTTTACGCCAATCAAGAAGAAGAAGATATTCTACACAACTTTAAAGAGTCTTGGCCAGTCAGCTGACTTTTGACCTGCAAAGTGAAGTTAAAGCACTAGCACAGGGCTTTCGTCAAATAAACATACATATACAATAGGTCCAACCGTTTCCTTTAGTATTCCTATGTCCACTAACAGAACTAACGTTAACACCCTAACGCCCGACAACTGTGGGTTATGGCTAAATCCTAGCTATTCTAATTACTCTGGCAATATCATTGACATGCATGAGTAGAGCCAGTTTTGTTATGTGATAAACGCTTTGGCTGCGCAATAAATGCAGAATAAATTAATTATTATTATTCATAATCTTTAGAAGTTGGTAGTGTTTTCACAAAAATGCCCATTAAAAGATCTCAGGGAATTATTATTTTTATAATAAATACTTTTATGCTATATATGTGTATAAAACGTTCAATAATTTATTACAAACTAGATTAAAACTAAGCTTGAATTAAATACGATAAGCTTCTTCACTGCAGCTCATTCGGTGACTCTAAATTTAGGCTTCGCGCGTAACCCCCATAACCGCTACCGCTGTGGCCACCTCCCATATGTCCGTGTCCGCTGCTGTGTCCTTCATCATAGGAGTGCGAATGGCTTGAAGTATATACAGGTTTGGAAACAATTTCGTATGTTGTGGACTTTCCACCGCCGGAGGCCAAACTCTTCAAACCCAATACGCTGGATAGTGTTAAGGCCATTAGTGCCGTCATGAGTGCTTTGCCAGCCATTAACGCCACAGCACCCATACCAATGGCCATGAGAGTTCCTGAGATGAACAAATATATTTAGTAAATGAGAAGTTTTTACTTTAAAAATGGTGCTTACCCTTCATCATTAGACCAGCGGCGATGAGCGCCTCCATACCACCTTTTTTGCCAAATTTTCCTTTACGTCCTGTCTCCACAGCTGAACGGGCTTCCGCCATTGTTTCGCTGTCGATCAATTTGAAACGGAGGTAGTGTGTTTGCAGGAAACTACTCAATTTGTTCACAATGTATCCATTGAGGCGTGAGTTAGGGTCATTCGGGTAGCTTCGTGCAACTTCTGTAGTAATCGAATGAGAGAAAATACAAATATATGGATTTTATTAGAAAGATATAGCTATAGGATACGATATATGTATGTTAAAGGAAGTTTAGTAACGAATATGTATAGTAGGGGAACAGGTATTTCAGAATCAAAAGTTAAGCTGAATTTATTGTTTTGGTTAAGTCTCAATAGGAAGAGTTCAATTAATTCAAATAGAAAATATTGGTTAAAAATCTGTTATCAAATCGCAAACCTCGGATGGATCTGACATTGCTATCTTATAAAGTTCTTTCTGCGTTCCAAAACGACTGAGATATTTAAAATTTGGAAATTTTACTTAAAAAATTTGAAACCCCGGGGGGAATATTTTTGAATACAATAAGTAACGTTTTAGAAGACGCTATATTTCGAAATTAATATCTTTAAAGGTGCGATGCTAATATTTTCCAAACAATTTGGCTTACTAGCGTCCTTTTCCTACGAAAGTTAACCCTCTTTCCAAGAGAGTATAATTGTTATTATCTTCTAACCGTTGTTTGAAAAATTAAATGTTGTTATGAAATTAGTACATCTGCTTCAGAGTCCACAACCTTGAAAGTTTGGTTTGGTTGCTTACTTTTTACCGAAAATGCCGGTTGAATCGGGACTTCTTTTACTCCAAATGTACCTATTGTAAATATTTTCGAACATCTGATTGACTTTATGCCACATATTTTAGCATGCAATTATGAGAACGTGGTTTTCTGATAACAGTGTATCTTTGTACTTAAAATGGATAAAATCGGGTGGAAACACGCCCTAGCCCAATAGAACTAATATCAAATTTTCAAACATGGGGTTGACTTTACTATTTATATATTGGAGATGATATGTAAGGTACCTTAATGAAACAGTTTAAAATAAATTAAGTCATGACAACAATATCTCTATCACACACATTCCTTTTTCTAACTTCCGGTTGGCTATATACCGTATATATCGATCCAGATGTAAGATAACTTAGCAAAATTAACTGAACGGCTAATATTGGATATAGTATCTTAATGCCTCATTTGTGAAATGGGTCTAGAAATTACTCAGACTTCCATACATAATTAAATTGCTTGAAAATATGTTCTTGAGTGTACTCGAGCAATAAGAAAAGCGAAAGCAATCAGCCCGAAACTTATTTTTGTCCTCAAAATAGCCTACGTAGTGCTTTCCGACTGCTTATGTTGGTTAAAATGTGTGATGTTTCAATGAAATTAGCTGGACAAGTTTTCTTACTAATTTTGTGGTTTTCAATGCTAAACCACATGAATGAAGTTAGTCTAAACCTTGTTCCAAGCCTCATATCCTTATTATAATACATTTCGATCCTTTGGTTGATGTTTTCCACAACAACTCATTGCATTAAACTTCTTGATCTTTGTTTGAGTTTATATCAACTATATACTATATCTCATTTGAGAATGATTTTAATAAAATTTTGACCGACGCGTATAAAATATATTAGTACAACTAGATGAGTCTATACCTTTCAATATAAGCTAATAAGATTCTAAATTTGATTATCGTCCTTACGATTTCGTCAAACAATAAATATCTTTGGCATCATTTTACTTTTGCAACCAGTTGCTACAGAGTATTATAGTCCAACCGTCCATCCGTGCAAGCTGTAACTTGAATAAAAATTGAATATCTCGATGAAACTAGGAATGTGGGTTTCTTTGTACAAAAAAATTGCGAGTTCGTAGATGTGTGTAATCGGACCACTGCTATGCCCACAAACCGCCATTAGCCGAAAATACATAAAGCGCCATAACTAAGCACTGATTTAAGATATAAAATTGTAATTTGGTACAGAGGATCGCAGTAGCAAGGGGCACCTGTGCGCAAAAATTTTTGAAAAAATAGGCGTGGTCCATTAACCACTTCAGCTACAAAAACCAAATTTTTGGAGTATAAATCTTATAAGAACTTCTACCAACAGTGTGAAACTGGATGAAATCGGAGGATGCCCCATATAACGGTACTCTTAAAAATTACAAAAAGCGCGATAAATCAATAACTAAATACGCCAGAGACATTAAATTTTACCATCGAGATGATATGGGAGAGCATTATGGGACCAATTGAAAAAATTGGACGTTGGGTGTGGTACGTGGTTCTTCTTAGATTTTTATGTCACATTGTGAAAATGGACGAAATCGGACAACAACCACGCCTACTCTCCATATAGCACAATTTTAAATTACACTTGATTTGTTCAGTACACAAATCAAGAAGCAATTAATATAACGGGATAAAACTTCACACGAATAATGTCTTTAGTTTGTGCCACCTTATGACTGAAAATTGTTTAAATCCATTAAAAACTGTTCAAGGCCCTAAGAAGCGAATATTTAGACCCCAATAGTTATAGTTGGCTTTTGATCGAAAATGTCGGCCAATGTTTACTTGTTTTTAATATAAAGTTTTGCCAACACCTGCAGGTATTCCCTCGGATTTGATCGTAGCGATTTGTGAGAGTATTAATGTTCGGTTACATCCAAACTAAGCTCTTGCTTACTAATTTTTCTTTTGCAAAAGCACAAATCAATTTTGATTTATCTTCTAATCACCTGCCCTGTAGCTTCCTACCTACCTGCTATTAAGTCGTTGCTCTTCACCTCTGTGGCATTGGCATTTCTCACTACACTCACGCCAGGCACTAATTTCAGCTCGTCCCTTTCCATCAAACGCTCCATAATTTTCACAAATTCAATTTTCAAGCACATCCAGCTCAGCTGTGTTTTACACTCTTCAAATGCGCGTTTCATTACGTCACGTTTGCTATTGCTGTTGCTCGTGCCTGTGGTCTCGGTCGGGCTGGAATGTGAGGCGGGCGGCGCCTTTAGACTATTCTCGCTGGCAGGCTCTTCGAAAGTGCGTACAGTAGCGGCATCTGCATCGGAAAATCTCAACAGCAGAATGAAGAATCCCAAATAAATTAAGTATTCCATAGTTCTTTGTGGCAGCATGACGACGGTGTTCGTATGTACGTGTAGATCTATATCCTTTTGAATTGACTAAGCAGGAGTAAAGCTATGAATGCTGCTGCGAGTTGTGTGCCACACTATCACTTAGTACCGACTGTTGATCGACATTAGAGTGATCTGAATTTTATACTATAATAAAAGCAATGCAGAAAAGCGGCGAAAAGTTGTTAACGAAATTGGACAGAAAAAATGCTGCGGTAAAACAACAATTGTGGCTGTAATAAAGTTTAAGATAGCAGCAGTCGCAGCGGCGGTCTGCTGGCGTTGTTTCCCTTTCACTGTGGCAGCATAGCGGAACTGCATCAAAAGAAAGGAACTTCGAGAGACCAAGACGTGGGCCAGTGGAAAGCTTAACAACCAAGCATTAAGAGAGAAAGAGAGAGGTAGAGAGGGATTCAAACGGAAGCAGTTCGTTATACCAACCTAATTATGTTCAAATAAAATTTTTATTTTCTTCATATGCTGTTCTCTTCGCATACAAATTTGCAGAATAATTCATACTCAATCAGCAGTGTGTGAAAGAAAATGGAAAACTCTCAATTGCAATTAAAAATCATTAACCAAAGAAGTGACAGTATCACTAGTAGAAATTCAGAAAGGCAGTGAAGTGTGTACACACTGTTGGACTGTTGGGTGGTCAACCTAAACCACAAAACCCCCTTCAACTCATCAATGCAGAGCTGGACTTATTCATATACTACCGATGTTTTGAAAATGAAAGTTTTACTGCAATGCCATCAGTCAAGAAGAGGGAACGGGAGATAGGTATAAAACGCCCCGTTAACTTTTTCCTTTATAACATTCCCTTTCGGTATGTGAGAAATTGCCAAAAATGGAGACGGTCGGAGACTACGGTCAAATTATGTATATGTGATGAATATGAGAAAGACCAAATTATGCTTAGCGCCAAGAGAACAGTACGAGTAAAACTGAAAAGAAACTGATCAAATCAACAGTGGTAAAACAGTAACAGTAACGAAAACGGCAAGTACATATGCCGTATAGAAATAGAAAATATTTTTAAAATAAATGAAAAATCTGTTTATGTTACATGCAGAAGACTTCCCGACAACTCAGGTGTGTTCATTAATTGCCATGCTAAAAATGTAGTGATATGTCTCCCTCCTAAACAATAAAAAACCACAAGAAGCATTGTATATGCAAGTACATATAGTATATGTATAGTAAGTATAGCGTTGGTTGGACAGTGAGGGGGTGTGCAAACTGTTATGTATACATCTTTAATTAATGTAAAACAGCAATTGTCGCGTGCTTCGTTGATTAACAGTTGGACGTCGTAGTTGTCACCGATGTCATCGAAGCCGTTGCACAGTGGTCAGTTTGTATAAAAGTATTGTTATTGAATATATAAAGTTAATTTCATGGGCAACTACTATCTGCAGTCGAAAAAGTAGTAGGTTCAAGTATGCTAAATTTACATTATAAATATCTTATGCAAGTGGTTATTACTGGCTGCTCATTCATGGGAAGTTGAAAATCAGTATATAGAACGTATCCTATGTTCTTTACTCAATTCGTTAAGCAAAAATATACCATACATTGTTGTTACAAGAAAATGTTAACTTTTTACTAAGAAATATTACACCTTGACAAATTGAATTCATAAGTGGTACGTGGAGGTTAGATTAGGTATAGACCTTAACACTCTCTATAACAATAAGGTATTTCACTAAGCGTTGGAGAAGAGCGAATCAAACAAACAATACCAGATGTTCAAAAAACCGACAGCACTAGTGTTGCAAGCTTAGGCTAACATATCTTCTGACTCATGCGACAAAACCTTAAATTTTAAATTCTTAAAATAAAGAACAAAATTAAGTTGAATTTTCATTTGTCGCTTGATCAATTTACAATAGTAACATCAATCTCACATATGCTAAACTAAAAAAAAAAATTAGTATTATAGTTTAGAAGATAACGGTTATACCTCTTTATCAGATATTCGCATAGTATCTTGTAACGGGTGATTTTTTGAGGTTAGGATTTTCATGCATTAGTATTGACAGATCACGTGGGATTTCAGACATGGTGTCAAAGAGAAAGATGCTCAGTATGCTTTGACATTTCATCATGAATAGACTTACTAACGAGCAACGCTTGCAAATCATTGAATTTTATTACCAAAATCAGTGTTCGGTTCGAAATGTGAAAATCCGCTTTTTTATCGACAAATTTTGTTCAGCGATGAGGCTCATTTCTGGTTGAATGGCTACGTAAATAAGCAAAATTGCCGCATTTGGGGTGAAGAGCAACCAGAAGCCGTTCAAGAACTGCCCATGCATCCCGAAAAATGCACTGTTTGGTGTGGTTTGTACGCTGGTGGAATCATTGGACCGTATTTTTTCAAAGATGCTGTTGGACGCAACGTTACGGTGAATGGCGATCGCTATCGTTCGATGCTAACAAACTTTTTGTTGCCAAAAATGGAAGAACTGAACTTGGTTGACATGTGGTTTCAACAAGATGGCGCTACATGCCACACAGCTCGCGATTCTATGGCCATTTTGAGGGAAAACTTCGGACAACAATTCATCTCAAGAAATGGACCCGTAAGTTGGCCACCAAGATCATGCGATTTAACGCCTTTAGACTATTTTTTGTGGGGCTACGTCAAGTCTAAAGTCTACAGAAATAGGCCAGCAACTATTCCAGCTTTGGAAGACAACATTTCCGAAGAAATTCGGGCTATTCCGGCCGAAATGCTCGAAAAAGTTGCCCAAAATTGGACTTTCCGAATGGATCACCTAAGACGCAGCCGCGGTCAAAGCAAATTATCTTCAAAAAGTAAATGTCATGAACCAATCTAACGTTTCAAATAAAGAACCGATGAGATTTTGCAAATTTTCATGCGTTTTTTTTTCAAAAAAAGTGAAAGTGGTTTAGTTTGGGACCACGACTTGTATGTATTATAGTATTTTAATAATGGAAATTACTGACGTAGCTGTATTATCATTCAACTAGGTTCATTTCATATTTTCTTTTCGTAAAGGCTCTTATTAGCACTTTCTTTTGTTAGTACGCAAGGTCAACGCCAAAGGTAAATCACACAAACATTTTCTTAAATGCAGAAAGCACTCAACTAGCTTCCCTTCACAAATAGTTTGTGCGAAGTTTTAATTACATTAATCAAATCGAAATACTAGTAGTTGGTATACTTGGGAGCATTACAATTTAAAGAGAAAAGGTCACTTTATCAACACTGAAATAAACATAATTCCAGACGTGGATTCTTTCGTATTACCTAGAGTATTTGTACTTTGGCTACTAGTTGCACATAAAAAAACTATTTGAGCCAAAAAGTTGTTGGTGACACTAAAAACAAAATGCACTAACTTTATAATTGCAGAAATATAAAATGTACATTAAGTACAATACATATATGCACAGGGAATTTGCTGTAGGCACATTTCTCGACATGGAGGTAGCCTTAAAAAAAGTGGGGTGACCGGCAACTTAACAAAAAGAATCGGCTTCGCCATCCACGTATGTAAAACTGAGATGGTTTTATTTACTAGGAGGTATAAGATCCTTAACGTGCTTCTCCCCCCTTTCGAGAGTTCACGACTTCAACTTGTTCATAAGGTGAAGAAGCTAGGTATTAACCTTGATAGAAAGGTTTCATGGAGGCCAGATATTAAGAAGAGTAAGAAAGGCATCGGCTGTCTTATATTGCTGTAGAGGAGCTATAGGGAAACGGTGAGGATCAAGCTAAGCCAATTATAGTATGTTCTATCAGGTCAACCCTATCCTGATATAAGATTTTCCATATGATAGGTTATATATACATGTGTATGCATATCAGTTGATATGTGAGATAGATTCTCAAAATTAACTGAACGTACTATATAATATTGGATTTACTATAGTCTAATGCCGAAAATATGTGAATCTGTAAAACCTTATGCCGAACATCTCGTTCAATGGTGATTATTTAAAAACTTGCTTGAAGGTATGTTCTCAAGTAGATTTCACCAATGCCCAAATTAATTCGATCGGCCTATTTCTTTCTCTACCCCACTTTTTAAATGACAAAATTTGTGATACATTAAAAAATTTCATGAAACAAGTTTTTTTTTTAATTATATGGTTTCCCGCTGAATACTAATAATATTTGTGCAGACTTTGGTCCAAACGTTATTATTATTATTATTATTTTATTGAAAAGGATAATACAATTACACCTTAACATTCTAAAGATTTTACAGCATTAGCGACTAAGGCCATCAGCTATGCCTAATGCAATAAACTGCGATCCTCTGATTAATGTTTTTACATCAACTCATTATATTAAACTTAGCTTCTTCAGTTGAGTTTACATATATCACATATTTTTCATTTGAGGATGATTTTAATATTTTTATTATTCCACGCGAAGTAAAATATCTATATATATAAAAGAAAGTCGTGTTAGTTACATCACTTATAACTCAAGAACGGCAGAACAGATTTGGCTGAAAATTGGTAGGGAGGTAGCTTAGAGCCAGGAGACGGACATAGGATACTTTTTATCTCTTTATGTCAAAATTTAATACAACTAATAAATAAAAAAATTTATTTTAAAATAATAATCATTTTTTAAAAATTCATTTTTTTAGTAAAAATTTCAATATTACATTTATACAAAAAAAAAAAAAATAAAAACAACCTTACATCTTCGTCTATATAAATATGTATGTATGTAAAAATGAATCGCCAAAATGTAAGTATGTACGCTCATAACTTTAATACGACTGAACGAAATTAGATAATTCTTTTTTTAAAATATTCGTTTAGGTTCAGGGATTATTCGAATAATTGCCGGAAACCCCTAAAAAACAGTCCTTTTCTTTTTCTCATACAAACGAATGTTTGTTCGTTAGTAACGCTAAGAGAACGGCTGAACCAATATTGATGAAATTTTAAGAGGTTGTTTGTTGTGGATTAAGGAAGGTTTAGAAATAAAAACATCTTATTTTTCATGAAAAGTCGGCAAATTGGATAATCCAAAAAGTAACTTTTTCCATAAACATTTTTTTTCAATTTCTGTTTTGTTTTTCAATATTTTGATTTGGAAATTATTTGAATAGTTCAGTCTCGATCGCTTGCTTTTTTATTCCGGCTATTCAAAAGAAAAATTATTTGTTCAATTCACAACCTGTCGTAAAGCATCGTAAAATTATAAATTTTTACACTTTTTTTTTTATAATTTTATGATTTACGATGCTTTACGACAGGTTGTGAATTGAACAATTGAAAATTATTCAGTGAAAACTTTACGTATGTTTCACACAAAGAGGTCAATTGCAGATTGAAATTTGTTACGAAGCCACCAAGAGATCGCCCTAATATCGGTCGGTGTTCTTTTTGACATCAAAGTATTGCAGCCCAAGACAAGGCAGGAAGTACTCCCAGGATGCGGTGACATATGTGCGGAATTATGGATCGCGGTCAATCAGTAAGCGATCGTCACGATGGCACAGCACGACTTTTCAAACAACAGTTACGATGTTTGATTGACTTTAGCTAGATGTACTCTGTTGAGTGGCAAAAGAGAGGTTTGCCGCACGCACATATTCTTCTTTGGATGATGGTTACACCAGATCAAATTGATGAAATCATTTCTCTGGAAATTCCTGATGTAGAGAAAGATCCAGTATTATATGAAGTGGTGGAAAGCAATATGGTTCATGGACCCTTTTCGGTTTATATGTCTAACAATAAATGCACGAAACACTATCCGCTTGCTTTTCTTTCGGAATCGCAAACTGGAAATGATGGATATCCACTCCATCGTCGTAGCTCATCAGACGACCATACAACTTAGAGTAGTGAAGATCGAAGTTGACACCATATGGATCGTCCTATATTCTCCACTGTTGTCTAATTCACATTCAAAACTCATATCAATGTTTAGTATTGCAGTTTGGTGTAATCTATAAAATAAATTTTTTGTAAGTACGTCACCAAGGGAAGCAACATGGCGGTCAATGGTCTTAACGATACGGTCCATACGTGAACTGCAATAAAGCGCTTTGTAGGATATTTACTTGCAATTCATGAACGGTTTCCGATTGTTGTGTGTCTCGCAGTTAATATGGAGATTGGCCAAAGAGTTTATTTCAGCTCAGAGAATACATTACAGCCGGTGGTAACACCGCCAACAACAAAACTAACATTGACGAGTTTTTTTCTCAACTTTCGTCAGTGATCCGCTTACGAGAACATTGCTCTATTTGAAAATACCTTGCATTCATGGCAAGACCGAACAGTAGATGGACATTCAGGTGTGTTCTCAACTAATGCATTAGGATGAATTTGCACAACCCACCCAAAAAACGATGATTGCTTCTACCTTCGGTTGCTACTGATTAATGTACGCGGCATATTGCGTACTGTGAATGGTATGTGTGTGCAATTACAATTGCTGGAACACGATAATCAGTGGAAACAAACGTTGGACGATGCGATAGCTACTTCGAATGCAAATGAAGATTGCACACTTTTCGCGATAATCATTTCACCATATCAGCCTTTAAATCCGCGTCAATTATGAGATACGAACAAAAATGACATTGTCGAAGACATTTTACATCGTATTCGCAAAAATTGGAAATGGGTCAATTCCGGTTGATGCTTCCGGTGGTTTGATATCAATTCCATCTGCGGTTTATCAATTCACGAAAGATGAACTCATCACCAATCTTCGGACATTGGCCAAATTATCGTAACTATGATTCCTTAAATGCACGCGCAATATTAACTGCCAAAAAATACAGATGTTCTTGACTTAAACTGGAAGATTCAAAGTCAAATTCCGGAAGACTTGCGCTCATACAAATCGACCGATCGTCTTTCCATTGAAGACGTCGCCGTGAATTATCCAGTGGAGATTATAAATTCGTTGGAGAGGCTTGGTATGCCACCGCATCATTTGCGTCTCAAAGTTTGATCTGTCGTTATTATGTTTTGCAATCTGCAAGCACCGAAACTATGTAATGGAACCCGACTGATTGTGACGTAGCTATCGAATACAAAGGGCTGAATGCTTGATTCACGAATTTCTTTGAGTTCCAACGATTTGCCATTTCAGTTTCCAGCGAAAAATTGCATTTGAGATGACACTCAACAGGACACAAGGATAGTCGCATAGTGTGTGCAATAAGTTTGGAAATTCTATGTTTTTCACACGGCCAGATATACGTGGCGTGCACACGAGTTGGAAAGCCATCTTTTCTGTACACCGGAACAGAAACCAAAAAATTTTGTTTATTAAGCTGCGTTACATTGAAAAAAAAAAATTGAAATGATAAAATTCAACTTCTTTTCATTTCAAAACACATAATTTCACGCAGGACAACGGCTGCGGGGCCAGCTAGTATATTAATAAAACAAAGTGAGTAGATAACCTTTAATATAATATAAGTTAATAATATACCAAAATGGATTGGCTTCCATTCAAGATTTCATCAAATAATGAATGTTGAATTCTGTCGCAACATTTAAATAATAAAGTTTTACCAACACCACATCTTTCCCTTTCTTACTTGTTTAAATATATAACTTACGCATTGAACGACATACTTATTCTCCAAAAGATTTGCTAGAAAAATTAAAACCATTACATGCCATATAAAAAGCTTTCAGGATTTCATTAAGGTGCCTTACATACAATCACCAATGACATGGAGTCAAGCGAATGATCGACAGTTCTGATATTAGTTATGTAGGTTAACTAGTTCAAGTTTTCTCCCAAGGAAAGAATTTTTCCTTCCTACTGGGTACCTGGGTAAGACAAGTTTTCACCCGATTTTGTCCATTTTTAGCGTAAACATGAACCGTTATTAAAAAAATAAATAATAAATAATATATTCGGTATAAAGTCAGCCAGAAGTTCAAAAATTTTTCCATTAGTTAAATGGGGGCTAAGGGTATTATTTATACGATTCAAGCCATTTTTGACATACATACATGACTACTATTATTAGAAGAAGACTCTATCCGAATTTATATAATACAGGATTTGTCCCGAAAGTATTAGGACTGATTTTCTTCCACCGCGACTGTACTTCGGAGCGTGCGCGCACCGACTGGATTCGGTAGAGGGCGTTTCTAGCTAACAAACGAGCAGCTGGTCAGTTGTCTCTGAGCACCTGGAGCGTCAGCACAAACATTTTCGCGCGACGTGTTTGTGTCAGTGGCGCAAGCCAAAAATGCAGCGTTCGTTGAGGCAGAGGTACGCGATTAAATTCTGTATGAAACACAGTAAATCTGCGACAAACACGTTTGATATGATCAAGCAGGCTTACACGCTGATGAATGAGCAAATGCAAAGTGAAAACGATGCTCATTGTCTTTTTTGACCTCAAAGGCATCGTCCACCATGAATTTGTTCCTCCTGGACAAACACGTGGAAGTCCTCAAGAGACTCAAGCGAAGAGTCAATCGGGTCCGATAAGATATCACAGCCGATTTGCAGTTGCACCACGACAACGCGCTTTCTCACACCGTCTTTCTTGTGTACCTAACCAAGGCCGGCATCGCATTGCTTCCGCAACCGCCGTATAGCACAGATGTGCCCCCGGACTTATTTTGTTTCCTTGCCTTAAAAGGCCGCTGAAAGGCAAGCATTTTGAGACGACAGAGAGGATTCAAGCAGCATGCACCTCGGTCCTGAAGGCTATGCCGGAGAGTACCTTCCGTGACGCCTTCAATGCTTGGAAACCGGGCTGGCAGCGCCGTATCCACGAAGAATGAGCAGATTTTGAAAGTTTTTAAACAATTGTAACGATTGGTTCAACTAATTTTTTTAAATCGACTCAGTCCTATTACTTTCCGGAAAAAACCCTATATATCTCCCAGATTGACCAATATTTTCGATAACGAGTTCACAATTCGAACTTTGATCCACATATTCGGTATCTTGAGGCTTGAATACATAGGTGTACACTTTAATGTATCTGACCGCATTTAGTTATTGAATTATCGAACTTTAAATAGTTTTTAACATAACCGTTATAGGGGGGAGTTAGCAGTTATGTATGTTCACAGTGTCGGTAGCTACTTAAGGGATTTATGCTGAGAGAATTCGAATATTATATCTCAAGTGCTTTAGGAGATATGTTTCACGAAATTGCTTGAAGAACGGATCCACACTCTTTTTTTCATACTTTCATCCCCAAGTGTGTCACAGAGGATCGCAGTATTCGCCGTGCCAAATTACCGTTTAAGATTCTTATTTAGTGCTTAGTTAGGGCTGTTTATAGATTTATGTTTAATGACGTTTTGTGGGCGTGGCAATGCACCGTTGCGTCCATGTACGAACTCGTGTACCAAGATCTGTTAGTGTAGCTTTATTTTAACCCAAGTTTTTGCTGGCATAGACAAACAGCCGGATGGACAGACAGTCACGCGGATTCCAACTCGTCTCTTCATCTCTACTCGTATTATTTATATGTGTATCTAACTCGATTACTTTTAGGTGAACAAAACTGTAACGCTCTGTAACAGCATGTTGCAGGAGTTTAAATATCGCTCAAACTCGTCGATATTAAATATTTATTCAATGATCTTTATTTATGCGGTCACAATACAAACAGAAGTGCTTAAGAGTTAAACTAATGGTAAATTTAAGCTTACTACATGAATCTGCAAATAATAGTGATTTAATTACATTATTTTGACTGTGCTTGTGTTAAGGCGAATTTGCACAACCAAATTGACCTGTTGCAAATATTTCCCAACGAAAACTCGAGCAACAAAGCCACAAAAGTTTTATTCTGAAATGACTAACGGAACCTGAGCTCAACTTAATTATGCATGGCAGTCATTAAACTGTAAGTTGCATACCATATAATATAAATGTAAATTAATTACTGCCTAATTGGTTAGTAATAATAATAATCGACTTTTAAGCGGTGACTACAATGTTGCAGATTGATTGACAAGTACAAGTGGAGACCGTGGCCCCTGGCCGTCTCCATTTTGTTCTGCAAAGTATTAGAATAAATAAAATTATTTGTACATGTAGTTTTATGAAATAAATATTATTCGATTTTCTTTATTCTTTTTTTGTGATTTTTTTCATTTTTGCATTTATGCATTTGCTTTTGCTTTTCATTTGCTTTGTTTTTGGTATCGCATAGTTTTCACTAACTAAAAACTAAGTACTCGACTACAAATAAATATTTATAAATATAAAGTTTTATAAATTAACTAAAATTTAGTCATTCCTATGTTGATCAATAGAAAAATATGGAAATATGAAAAATGATCAACTTTCATAGCAATAGAATAGGGATAGGAAGTGGAGGAGGAGGAGGAGATGTGTAAAACTAGCTAAAAGTAGTCTAGCGGCGGGTTGTGCCGTTGTCGATTCGCTTGTGTTGTTGTAGACATTTAGAAGGGTTGAGCCAAGCCATATTGGTTGTAGGCCAAGTCAGAGGCAGCAGCCTGACCATTGCGGTTCCAGTCAGAGTGCACGATCTCAGCGTTCAATGGGCTGCCAGTGATGTAAGCGGTGGTGATGTGTTCCTTCTTCTTGCCCAACAAGTCCTTGAAGAAAGTGGCGCCTATATTATAAAGACAAATATAAAGGTTTAGTGGGGAATGGCAAGCTCAGCAGGTCGAATTTCAAAATGCTACGCACCAGCAAGGATCAGAGCCAAAATGGAGATGGCCAAACTCTTGAGGGAGATGAATTTGACGATGCTGAAAGCAATCTTGCAGAGCACAGCCTTCTTCAGCTTCAAGATCAGGAGCAGAGGCAAGAGCATCTTCTTCATTTTCTTGCTGCGGGATTCTGCAATGAAAAGTTTCGGTTAGCTAATTTTGCGGCGAGGTTAAACTTAGTCGCATTAATTTAGGCAAATGGAATGCTCATATGTCTATAACAAATAGTAACTTTGAAGTTTTTTTGGTTAAAAAAGTGGTAATATGACTAACATAAACACCAATTGTGTCAAATCAAAAACATTTTGAAAGTGCCATCTTCGGATCGCCTGAAGCTAGGCTACACTATTAAACTTTTGTTACAAAAATAAATGAGCGATAATGATGTGCTACAAACAGAGTTGCCATTTCATACACGAGCACATACGTTGGATGCCCATAAATGTGAGAGGCAACAATTCTCCGCTAATAGTGTCATATTATGTGGAAAGACGGTTAATGGCATTGAAGTTGAATTTGGATTACACTTTAGGAATTCTTCTGCAAAACTAGTGAAAAGTGAGGAAGTAATAGTTGCCGAAGCAAGTGTTTGCTGAAAATGCGGTTCCCAAGAGAATCCTAAAAGTATGCAAACAGCTAATGCACTGGAGTACACACAACCGCGACCCACTCAACTGTGGTAATAAGAAAACTGCGAAAGTTTCTGAGCGTAACGACAACAGTGGTGGCTTTTAGTTGGCGGTGTAAAAAGAGGCAATGACTTTCTACATTGTTAGCACCTAATTTCGAAGCAACTTTTTTGCTGCTTTACCGACTGCTGCGTGTTCGTGAGGTGAGCTTGTTAGGTGAAGGCGCGAATAGCAGAGTATGAGTTGTTAAGAAAGCGTTGGAAGGTGGAGTGCGCGGCGTGAGATAAGAAAATGGTAAAAAGTTTTCGAAATTTTCAACTGCGTAAGTTGGTTAAGCCCGAATTTGAAGCTTACGCTGGGCTTAGTTTGCGTTTTTGGTCTGGAATAACGTTGGTTGAAGGGAGATAAACTAGCGGAATTTCAAAGTTAAGCAATATTTCCTTTGCCATACATATGTAGTACTTATAACTACGGCAGGCATGTTCTGCTTTCATCCACAGTTCGGAATACGTTTGCTTGAGTTACGTGTCGCTTCCATTGTAATGGTATAAAGCCTTGGTTAATTGTTGAAAACAATATTTTTAATGACACCATCGTGCTTTTGGAGCGATTCTAATGTGCAACTTTGTTGCCACAAACTGTTGCAAGTCAACACAGCATAAAGCTTTGATTTTATATGAAGCATGTACAACGCCGTTGGTTCATTTTGTTGCATGCTTTATGGCTTAAGTTTCACCTTTGCTCTACTCGTGATTTTACCAAGAAATTCTGGTTTATTGTCGAAGTTTTGTTGTAGAGAAGGAGCAATGTTTTCCTTGGAAATTTAAAGTAGTACAAGACTTTGAAGATTTTTTGCATCACTTTAGAAATTGATGAATGTATTAAATATAACGGAATACATTTAGTCCACTGTGGTAACTGATATTGTACACTCGTTGGATTATATATGTGATCGGGCCACAGCGGTATTTGTTTCTGTAAGACCTAAAGCTCCCAATGAAGTAAATATTTCCTTTAATATTTTCGCGTTGATGGCTTGAAGTTCATGCGCCGTAAAGCACACTACAGCGCCGACTTATTAACGAAGCAACACTCTTCCTGGCAAAACAAAAGGATAACATGCCACAAATCACCAAAGTTGTGCATGTTGCGCCAAAGACGGCTGCCCCTTTGGGGCCAACTAGTTATTTGGTATGAAGAAAGGTTTTGAGTTGAGAAAAAGTATTCTGGAAAACCACACAAATGAAATATGTTGTATGTATCATGTGTTGGAATTAGTTCCGCTGTCAAATGACTCGCTGTTGAAGAGTTGAAAGCAGGCGTGTCCTAATAGCACATTAAATAAATGTACGGAACTTTTTGTGATAAGCCACAAAGGCGCACACACGTTCACATCAAAACATTGCTGGCGAAAGTTTCATAAGTAGTAATAGGCATAAGTGGAAATTTGACGGCTTGTCAGCATAATAAAAAGGTTTCTAGGGCGTTTCTAGCGAAGGCACGACTTCTGAGTAGTTCTATAAATATTGCTCACAAATATTTCCTGCTCACTTTTCCAGCAGTGCTAAGGTCTAGCTCAACACATGCCTTATAATATCTCTTGTATTTAGTTTGTTTAATAAATGATGAATTCCCCAGCTAATTGTTACCGAGAAACTATGCTCAAAGAATCCACATAAAAAAGTAGAGGAGAACGTGAGCTTCTGTGCAGAAATTGATTTGCTTAGCGGCGCTGCCTTGGAATAGTAGGGAGAGAATAATAAATGAGCAATATGCACTGCATAACGGTGTTTCATTTTATCATTACTTGCTCAGCTCGAAGATTATAAAGGTCTTTGTGCTTTTTAGATTGCCAATGCAAGCCACACACACGCATGTGTTTGGAAATGTACGAGTATATGCGTGCAGGTTAATGCCATTTGTGCAGCAACAATTGCATTTTGATCACACTAACTTCAACCGCCAAGCGCAGACAGAAGCGTTTTTGACCAGAAGCTGTTGTGCTGTTGTTGTTGTCTGCTGAGGTATTGCATACGCTCCATTTTCTAGCTGCCTGTCGCTGTGCATGTAGAACAGCATTGGCACTCGGCACTGCAGTAACGTCAAGCCATACATGCCGACTGTAATTACCGTTACGATTATTACTCAATTAAGGTGATGTCGAAGTTCAGCGTATAAAAGTTATTGTGAAAAGTTTTTTTGTATTGGAAATGGTGCCACAGTGGTGAATGAACCTGTTGTGCCACGGCTAGTAGGCGACATTTATAGCGGTTTGCGAATTGCTTCTTGCTGCCATTGATTTATGTCACTGCAGTGGCAACGTGGAACCGAATTCGAGTTTATACTTGTATTTATGTTGCCTTTAGTTTCGGCCAGCGATATAATTGACGCAGAAGGTATGGGTGCAACAAAGTATAAAGTAATGGTTGTAATTACTTGGAAAAGTAGTGCATGTTGTAAAGTATGTGTGAAAAGTGAAATATGCGCAGAATTAAAATGTGAAATAATTGAAAATAAAAGAAGCAATCAAATAGTTGAATATTAAAAAAAAATTAAATTTGTAAATTAATTTAAATAAGTAGAACATAATTTTACTGACACTTTTCACAAATTTTTTAAAATGAATTATATTCCATACAAAAAATAAGCTTTCGGGCAATTATCACATTTGATTGGGTTAAAGCTCGAGATTAATAATTGTTATGAATTATTATATTTTAATGAGCAGTAAACTCTTTTCCATTTAGTTCGAATAAATCACGTATTAACTACCCAACTGCAAAACTGTTTTATGATACGAAATTTCTCTACAAAATTAGCCGTTGTAATTTCACTTTTTTTTCTAATTTGCACACCACAACTTTTTAATTTTCTTTTTTTTCCTTCTTACCCTCCATAGCACGGCCGGCGTATTCGTTTTCGGCTTCCTCATCCTCATCGCCGGGCAGACCGAAGTTCAATTCGTGTGTAGCTAGATAACGTTCGACGCGTTCATCAACCGATTCAACACCCTTGGCGGAGGCACCGAATGAGCGACCAGTTTCCGAGCGTTCTACACGCAGACCACCGAAGAGTGGGAGCGAGTCGGCACTGTCGATTCTATTGATCAAACCAATGACGTCCTTTTCGCTGTTATCCAGCTGTTGCAGTGAGGGTAGAGCGGCAGCGCTGCAGGCGAAGGACGCGATGAGTACGGCACATACGAATTTCGAACACATTTTGTTTTGATTATTAGATTTCTTGTTAATTAATTTAACTAATTAATCCGTTTTTATTGTGGGTTGATCACACAGTACACACCGTTTGAAGGTTGAAATTGTTTTGTGATTGATTAAGTGCCAAGCACGAGTATTTATACGAGGTGAATCTATAAAATCGGAATGCAGTTAATCGTATTGCGGTGTATTGAGTTGTCGCTTAATGAAGTGTCACAGCTTAACGCGCTTAGGCAATTCGTAGCCGAAAATGTTCCAACTCTTTCCAATTCCTATTTTGTCGACTAGAAATCGGAAAGAAAGAAAATATGCAAACGCCAAAATACGCAACCAATAATATCACGTACACACGTACGAACACATATATTGGTGCAGGCTAAGTGAATTAGAGGAAGCCAGCAACCGGGGGATGGTGTGGGGTGTCAGAGTCAAGCGTCAGGTACGCGACGTTGCATTTCAAGTAAGCAAAATACAAATTGCCATTAGTACTATGCCTCGTTGCTGCTATCACTATAGTGACTACTACGCAATGCTGATTGCCTTAACCGCTGACCGCAGCCCACAGCCCGTCCGCTAACCGTTCGATTTTTGATTTTTGGACGCACTGTCCGTTGCTTGCCTTCGATTTTTCGACATACATTTGCAAAGCGAACAAATTTCTTGCCCATAATTTCATGGTTGCCAGTAACAGCAACAACCACAGCAATATCAACACTTCGAGTATTAGACTCGCTGCCTTCGAGCGCCAAAATCGACGTTATATCGCCTTATTTTCCTTTCTTTCGACACTTCGGCAACTTCTCTCGGTTATTTGTCACGTTTTTGGCTTTTGATTGTTGCTACACCTGCCACCCAAACGAAAGGGAAGTCGCCAACACTTAGCCATGACAGTGGCAAGTTCGCATCAATATGTTAGAAAATATATGTATGTGTAGAAAAACAAAAACAAAAAAGAAGAAAAAATACGAATATAAAAAATTTGTAAAACTACATTTCGATAGCAAATGTCCTATTTGAGCAAAATTGTTGTTGCATTTATATTATCATTAATATGCGTCACGCATGTCTGGGCGTATGTGTGTCACACGCACACACACGTTCACGCGCATATTCCGCTGCAAGCCCATGTATGTGATTTTATTCAATTATGACTGCTGGCCACTGGCCACAGCCGCTAGCCACAAATATGAACTCGTGCACATACAGAGCCCCAGCGTAGTGGATTATCTGTTCCAAATTCTTTTCATAAATTTATGCGTCGCCTGTCACCCACAAGCGTAAACGCACACCCAAGCACCGCATACGAAGCACAGTCATACGAGTAACTGAATTAATTCCATCATTGGTTTCTATGAAAGTCAGCAGTTTATTAACATTTCGCTGGTGTTCCGTAATGGCAATTGTAAATACAAGTGCAGATGTGTGTCTGTGTGTGTGCTACGTGTAGCTACGCACAAATTATTCTATTAGTCGTTGTTAAACGGTACTTGTGAACCACTTTGTCCACCACCAACACACGTTCGATTTGCCACTATTTTGCTCAGCCCGTTCACTAGCTCGGCGCTCAGCTTACGCCGGCCCCACCCACTCGCCTTTTGGGTTAATTGACATTCTATTGCAATCGGCTTTATGTGATTTTATGGCCGTTCATTTGGTCTCAATGGCCCAGATTCTTTCCTTTCCTCGCATTCGTTTGCTTTCGATTTCAATAAAATTTCTTTTTCGTTTCGTGTCGCTCGTCTCTTCCTCTTGAAATTTTTGGTCAAATCATTGTTGACACTCGTGGTTCCAAATGAAGGGCACTGGAATGCTCATGTCGGTTATTCTGCGTCATGGCTAGGGCACATTTGTTGTACCGATATACATATACATACATATGAATATAAATGCCCTCACCTGATGGGATAACAGTTTAAGCACTTAATTCTGAAGACTTCGTTGCAATTGGTAGAATCAAATAACACTGCTTGGCTTACTTACAACTTAGTAGAAGTCAGCAGTTTTGCTATTGACCAGGACATTAAATTGCATTAATATGGCATTGTCAGCGAGTCTTTAATCAACTGCAGCAATTTAATGAAATTGTATGCTGACTAATCTTTTTATACTCTCGCAACAAAGTTGCTAAGGAGAGTATTATAGTTTTGTTCACATAACGGTTGTTTGTAAGTCCTAAAACTAAAAGAGTTAGATATAAGGTTATATATACCAAAGTGATCAGGGTGACGAGTAGAGTTGAAATCCGGATGTCTGTCCGTCCGTCCGTGCAAGCTGTAACTTGAGTAAACATTGAGATATCATGATGAAACTTGGTACACGTATTTCTTGGCTCCATAAGAAGGTTAAGTTCGAAGATGGACAAAATCGGCCCACTGCCACGCCCACAAAATGGCGGAAACCGAAAACCTATAAAGTGTCATAACTAAGCCATAAATAAAGATATTAAATTGAAATTTGGCACAAAGGATCGCATTAGGGAGGGGCATATTTGGACGTAATTTTTTTGGAAAAGTGGGCGTGGCCCCGCCCCCTACTAAGTTTTTTGTACATATCTCGGAAACTACTATAGCTATGTCAACCAAACTCTATAGAGTCGTTTCCTTCAGGCATTTCCATATACAGTTCAAAAATGGAAGAAATCGGATAATAACCACGCCCACCTCCCATACAAAGGTTATGTTGAAAATCACTAAAAGTGCGTTAACCGACTAACAAAAAACGTCAGAAACACTAAATTTTACGAAAGAAATGGCAGAAGGAAGCTGCACCCAGGCTTTTTTTAAAAATTGAAAATGGGCGTGGCGTCGCCCACTTATGGACCAAAAACCATATCTCAGGAACTACTAGACCGATTTCAATGAAATTCGGTATATAATATTTTCTTAACTTCTTCCTTGATGACATGTACGAAATATGGGTGATATCGGTTCACAACCACGCCTTCTTCCAATATAATGCTATTTTGAATTCCATTAGGAACCAATGATGATAGCGGAATAAAACTTTACACAAATACGGTATTTGAGCTGAGGTATCCCTTGTGGAAAAATTGTCGTGATCGGACTATAACTTTTCAAGGTCCCTGATATCGAACACGAAGAACCCAGTGCCTAACCTAACCTAACCTAATTTTTCACCGAAAATATCGGTAAATCTCTCAGAATTTAATTCTAATTAATTTTACAGCAAAATAAAAAAATATGTAAATGACGGATAATGAAATCTCGATTATCACTTTATCATGCGAGAGTATAAAATGTTCGGTGACACCCGAACTTAGCCCTTCCTTACTTGTTTTCACTTGAAGTACACTTAGCTTAGTGGCGTATTTCATTTTAGGGGCGTAGCTGTTTTGGGAACATCATATACATAAGTACATTTTTCTTTTCCATAACTAGAAATGTGTATCGCGGTGCTGCCCATTTTTAAGTGCATAGCCTATGTCCATACCGGCTTTATCCAATAAAGTACTGACCGTTACTGATCATGAGTAATAATAATGAAAAATCAAAACAATGTCTAGCAGTCAACATGGTAATCTAAGACTGAGTGCTTTATAATATCACCTCTATTTTGTGCACTTGATAAATACATTTTATATAAATAATTTCTCAAGATTTTTCATCAAGTAAGAAGCTTTATGTTATTTCTTTCTTATTGCAATCTTGATATAATACTTAAAATGTGCTCTGAATATCATCACATTGTACATATTAAAAAAATAATACAACTATTCACAAAAATTAAAACGGCTTTTAAAAAGCCCTGTCAGGATTATTGGACATTTGACAATTTATCTGGAGAATAACTTTTTAATTACGACACAGAAAAAAAACTCTATTACATTAGTAAGAGGTTGATTTTGTCAAGGGCAAATTTATATTTAAGGTGTAGGTTTATTTATGAACTACTTCACCATTTGCACTCCAGTAAAATTTGATACAAAATATTCTACTTTTATTACACTCCCATTTTAGTTGACCTCACTATAAATAATCCAAACAATCTTATTAAATTGTTCCGACAAAAGTTTCTTGAAGAGCAAAGGACGAGAGCAAGATTTCCGACTGATATCTCAAAAATTTGGAGACTAGTTCGCGTGTATATACACAGACAAACGGACAGACAGACAGAGAGATAGGCGGATATGGCTAAATTGTCTCAACTCATCTCGCTGCTAATTTATATAGTATACATATGTATGTATATATCGCTCATTTGCTGCAAGACCGGCATAAGTCAAAAAATCGATTCTCCAGAAAACGCGTTTAAAGTTTTCAACTGACTACAACCTTACACCTCTTCTCAAGCGGAGCATATAATAGGTATTCATATGAATTTTTTACTCAATATGAAGTATGATATAACTCAAAAATCACGTTTTTTGATTTATGCCAGTCTTGCAGCGAATGAGCGATATGTATATGTACATTTATAGATATGTACGTATTATTATAGGGTCTCCGACGTTTGCATCTCGGTGTTATAAATTTCGCCTCTGTTCAGGGTATAACAACATAATTTTGAGCCAGACGGACATTACTAAACCGACTTTTCCTTCTGGGTGTTACAGACTTCTTAATGAACCCGATAACGATAATTAGAGAAAACAATGGCAACCACCTTGAATTTTGATCGACTTTCTCGTAATTTTTTCGGTTCGCTTCGGTTTCGCAAGATTTGTTTCGATGTCGTAATCATAAACTCACCTTATCGCACCAGTAATGATAAGCTTGATAAATATAGGTTTCTCAATTATGTTGTCAAGCAACGTTAACCGAAATGGTTTAGTCAATCCATACGAGATGGTGCGAATCAACACACGGTTTTTCAAGCCCTGTTTCTTTAACTTTTTCTATGATATCATTTTTAACAAAGAACGATTCAGATATGGTCATTTTTCCATTGGAAACAAAAAATTTGAAGAAATCTCGTTGTTACAATTTTTTCTATGGTAAGAATCGTTAGACAAACTACTACTCTGATAACTCTCTGGTAGAGATACATATGTTGAGTGGGCTGATATAAACGAATAGTATAATTCAATAAAAGTATGCAGTAAATGCAGCGTAATGTGCAGGCATATTATAGACATTACAATTGTGTCCTACGTTCGATTCTACACATATTAACTATTACTACACCAGTATTATACTTATATGATATTCCTATTAATTTATACCACGATGTACTTTAAATAGTGCGGATGCGAAATGTCAGATCTTTCACCATCGAATCCTGATTAGATCCTGATTTTCCTAAACAATTATACTACCTGACAGCCAGCTATCGCTAGGCTTTGTGATATCTGAAATTTGGAATCTTCAGATAAAGCAAAGCCTCGCTAAATAACTTTCTACAGTCTCTCCTAGAATAATATAACAGTGAGGAAACAGTCAAGAACTCTGTAACTGGTCAGGTCTTACATCAGACCGAGACCACTGAGCAAAGGAAAAGTTCGAATTTATGTACCAATACGCTCTTTGCTCTTGAGATCATATAAATCGATATCGAAATAGGTTTATGAATTCGCGAACAACAATTTTTTTCAACGCAAACCTGTTAATTTTTTTTATAGACATTAAATTTTTTCGAATACAGGTTATTGTTGCCGTTAGCTTCAAATTGAAATTTTTAATGGCCAAAAGGTCTATAATTCTGCACTCAATTAACAGGGAATGTGAATCATATACAGGTATGAACGTAATTGGAAAAATTAACTGTAATACAAGCCGTAATGTCATAACGGCCTCAAGCAAGTATGTAAGATCCACAAAATAGGTGGCATTCCACAATTTTGGTTAATATGTGATTCGTTGGGCCCACACTGTTCTCATTTCGAAACTCTGTTTGTTTTACGTCTTCGGCAAATGCTCTAGACTCATTCAGGTGGTTTTCCATTAACTTTACCAACAACAAATACTTTCTTTTCCTCAACGCATATAAGCAGCCATATTATGTTCATACTCGCACATTGTACAAATTGAAAAAAATTATTTGCACGTACGTACAAATATGTATATGTATGTACCAAGTATCTCGCACTTGTTGTATACATTCATTTCAACTTTGTCAGAATATACATTGGGACAAAAAAACGCCCGTAAATTGTAATTAAATTCCGTGGGTAAATGATACTACTCTGATCAAATTGAAAGGTGAAATTTTAATTTGTACTTCGCGTGTTTTTCGAATCGGTAAATTTTTTTCTGTAAGTTGGTAGTACTGCGGGTGACATCTATGCTAAATTTCACGTCATATTCATTAGTATTTGAAATACGCGTCGTTTTGTGAGACTCTAAGAGTAAATTCTTTGATTTTTACTGTGTCCGAATTTATTGAACAAACAAGTGCGATAATGCACCATCTCATACTGCATTGGTTATTCGTGATCATTTCACCACATTTTCAACTAATATAGTACCGCAACCCGCATTCGCTGGTTTACCTTCGTGTAACTTCTGGCTATTCAGTAAGTTCACACGACCACTCCGAGGACACCGTTTTGACTTAATTGAGTATATAAAAGCTGAATCGAAGAAGGCTGTGATGGCTATCACGAAATGGGATTTTTTTAAGTGCTATGATGGCTAGACAATTCGTTGGCATAGGTGTATTAGAGAGGGAGGGGATTACTTTGAAGGAAATGAAATGGACAAAATTCACCTTTTAATTTGATCACAGAAGTATTTCAAAAATGGATATTGGTACAGTGATACGAATGTGCTTAATTCTATGCCAAACATGAATTTCAAATTTTGTATTTCTAATCAAATTTCGAGTGCGAAATCATTGCGAATGTTGGAAAAGGCGTTCGATGATTCAAAAAACACAAGCCTAAGAGTGGAAAAAAGCCGTCAAAGACGGTCGATATATCGTTGAAGACATTCCTCGTTCAGGATGACCTTCGACCTCTTCAAATGATGAAAATAATCAAAAAGTGAAGGTTATGGTACCTGGAAATCGTCAAGCAAGTTTTAGAGAGAGAATCCCATATTCATGGAGAAGATTATAACTGCCGATGAGACATGGGTTTCTGAGTTTGAGATGCAAACACCTCAACAATCATCGGAATGGAGGGAAGGAAATGAGCCACGTCAAAGCGCTCAAAAATCAAGTTAATTGACATTTGTGGTTTAGTGCATCGTGAATTTATTCTGGAGGGACAGATGGTCAATAAAATGTTCTATTTGGATGTATTTAGGAAGCGGACAGAATTGTGGAACAACAAAGAGCAACAACAAACGCACAATGAATACTATCGATCAATCACCGTATTCACCAGATTTGCCTCTGCGTGTTTTACAGTATTTCTTGTTCCCCAAATTGAATTTACCGGTCCGTATAATCCATTTTCAGGCGATTAATAATTGATGAATAACTAAATATTATATATTTCAGATGTGGTATACGCACTGAAGCCCAACTAACGTTTTAGTGAATAAATCAATGAAATTTGTGATTGAATAAATTTTTTAATTTATTTCCTAAGCTCTTTGATAACCTTGTGTCATTAACAAGTATAGAAGATTGTACATATGTATATAAATTAATTGTTAAAAGTGGAACAATTTTGTTGTATGTACATATATCTTAAGTTTCATGTATTCTTCTTCCTCTTCTTTACTGGCGTAGACACCGCTTAAGCGGTTATAGCCGAGTTAATGACAGCACGAAAGTTGCTTCTTCCTTTCACAAGATGGCGCCAATTGAAGATTCTAAGGGAAGCCAGGTCTTTCTTTACCTGGTCCTGGTCCTTCTTCTGCCTCCCCAGGCGGGCATTACGTCGAAACTTTCAGAGCTGAAGTATATCTTATACAGCTCATCAGCTCAATGCGCAAAGGACCATAAATCTTCCACAGAATCTTTAAAGTCGCCAGAGCGATGACTATTTGTTCGATGACAAGAGATATTTCGTGTTGCCTTCGTTCACCACCAGACCCATTTGCTTGGCTGCTTTATCCATTCTGGAAGATGCAGAACTAACGGTGCGGGTGTTAAGACCAATGATATCAATCATAGGCGTACGCCAGTAGCTGCACACTCTTATAAAAGGTTGTACCTGCTCGATTAAGCTCTGCAGCTCGAATTATTTTCTTCAGCAGTGGTTAAAAGAAGTCGCACAATAGGGATAAGGGGTACCAAATTCAGACATAGTGGCATAAAGGCAGCTCTTTTTCGTGCTGTCAAAAGCAGCTTTGAAATCGACGAAGAGGTGACGTGTGTCGATTCGCAGTTGTTGATTTTCCTCGCTAAGCGTCACAATGATAAAGTCCAATAAGTTTGTTGACCTTATACGCAATGTTGAGGAGGCTTATCCCACGGTAGTTGACGCAGATTGTGGGGTCTTTCCTTTTTGTGGATTAGGCAGAGCACATTTTAATTCCAATCGTTGAGCATGCTTTCGTCCAATCATATCCTACAAAGAAGCTGATGCATGCTCCTTATCAGTTCTTCGCTGCCGTGTTTGAATATCTCGAACGGCAATCCATAAGCGCCCACCGCTTTGTTGTTCTTCAGACGGGTAATTGTTATGCGAACTTCTTCATGGTCGGGCAATGGAACGTCTGCTCCATCGTCATCGATTGGGGTGCGCCATCTCCAGGTGTTATGCTTTCACTGCCATTCAGCAGCCTAAAAAAATGTTCCCTACATAATTTTAGCAGCTCTGCGCATCAGTCACTAGATAACATATGGGGGTTCTACAAGAGTATGTTCCGGTCTTGAAACCTTCCGTGAGTCGCTGCATTTTTTTGTAGAATTTTTGAGAATTACCCCTGTCAGCCAGCTGATCAAGCTCTTC
This sequence comes from Bactrocera dorsalis, assembly GCF_023373825.1. Taxonomy (NCBI): domain Eukaryota; kingdom Metazoa; phylum Arthropoda; class Insecta; order Diptera; family Tephritidae; genus Bactrocera; species Bactrocera dorsalis. The sequence goes on along the minus strand of NC_064304.1, from coordinate 48,279,436 downwards.
ATGCTCACACATTTATATTTGATGTATTAAAAACTCAATTTACATATTATTATACATATATTATATTATAATATGGTTTCATTCACATAAAGTTTGTTAAAGCTTATAAAACAAAAGAGAGAGAGAGATATACATAAAAGATTATGAATTAGATGAAAAGTTCTAGATATGAATATCATATATTAAGTATATAGTAAATTATTTCTTGCAGTGATTGTTATATTGTTTCCTTTTCATTGGTAGGGTGTTTTACGTTGCGGGTCTCAAACTCAACGCACAATTCTGGGGAGGGATGTTTCGTCTTCTCACTTTAGTACGCCTTCTAACGGATGGTTTTGGGCTACCAAGAGGATACTTGGTCTAAGACCGGAAGTTGTGAGCATGACGATGACAACATCTGATGAGTCGACCTTAAGAGTAAAAGATTCTGCTATAGATTTATGGTCCTTTGCGCATTGGTGAATACCGCATTCAATGGAATGATCAGCAAAGTAAGAGACAGTGGCTACGCTGGCTAGGTCATGTCATCCGTATGGATGAAAACACTCCAGCTTTGAAAATGTTCGACGCAGTACCCGGCTTAGTTATTGAAGAAATATATAAAGGAAACCCCCAAACAGATACTTTTTGAAAATGTAACGGCGTTTTAACAATGCCTTGTGCACATTCAACCAAAAGTGAGCCTTATGGCTGAACAAAATTTGTTGCGAAATAACCGAAAGTGCGCTTGATAGTTATTCGGCTTCAATTCTTGCACGTGTTCTATTTTGTAAGCCCGGACACCAAGATTTTGCCGCAAAATCGTCCATAAAGTGAATGGGTACAGCTCCAAGTGTTGCGCCTGAAAGTGAATGGAGTGATGGTCTTCTTCGATACTACACGGCGTCTCTGAGAAGGCGCATGATCAACTAGAGTAAGCAAGGTACGAAACCGATCCATAGTTGCTCGAATAACTGTTAAATTATTGTTAACAAATGGCAAGCCCTACTGAGTTTAAATCAATTAATAGCTATCAAAAAGACCAAATCCTCATTGAAATCCACATGTCTAAACAAGCACTCTCTAGATTTGCTCTTATTCTATCCTAAATTTTTCATAAACTAAGTATTTCAACCTTAGTTTATTAACATATTTTAACAAACACAAAATTACTTAATTTATGCTTCATTTAGACACAAATTGACTGTTAGTTATAATTTAAGTTCATGGGAGCCTCATATACCTAGGCATTGGTTAAGTGGGGTTAGAATAAAACCATTTCTAAATATATAAGTTATAAGTTCAAACTTTATTCGCTAATCTTTGTACATTTTGAACAACTGAGTACTAACAAATCTTAATACATACATGTATACATATATACTTTGGGTGTAAGAAGAATAGCTATTCAAATGCGATGAATTGAGTTTTTGAACTCCTTTCGTATTTCGTTATACTATTCGGTTTTTTCGTACTTGTAATCATTAGCAAACAGTTTTCAAGTCGTTTAAGTAAGGTATTTAAATAAAAATTTTCTTTTTAATAAATTACTACGAACTACCAAGTATACATTAAAACAATTAGCATAATGTAAACTTTAATGAAGGCACATTTTTGGCATTTCCACTGTAATGGTGAACACCTGTTGAGCTCAACATTTAGAGCTGTAGCTCTTCAGCTTCTTCGTCGTTGACTGCGGGCGCTTGTTCACTGTAAGCCAACTGTTGGGCATCCAAGCTGCGGGCATAAGGATACGATGAGGCAGCACCCGAAGACCAACCAGCAGAGTTGCCACCTGACCAACCAGCCGCATTATAGCCACTACCAAGAGCACCACCGAACTTATTGCCCAGACCACCGAAGAAGCGCGAGCCACTGACAATCAGAGCCAACAACAAAGCGATTTTGGCAACAATCACAGCTTTGGTGGTAAGCAGGGCCAAAGCGCCGAGCACAATGGGTATGACAGCAAAGAGTTTGGCACCAACAGCGATAGCAATCGGACCCAACATCTTCTTCAATTTACCACGGCCTAAAAAGAGTGTGACAAATATTGTTGCAAAAAAAGTTTTAAGACAAAGTTATATTAAACGAATCGGCTCATTTGTAGATGTAAGGGTTTTGAGGTTTACCTTCATCGAGTGCGCGTGCCATATCTTGTGTAGCTTCAGCGGGAATTTTCACTTCCAAACTGTGGGAGCCCAAGAAATCAGCAGCGTTTTGCATAGCAATGTCGACCAAGCGTCCGTTACGTTCTTCAGCATTTTCCGGTAATTGCGCATATATTTCGTTTTCGCTCAAAGCTTTACTGCTGCGTGCCACGGCGGAAGCGGAATCTCTGCAAAAATATAAAATATTGAAGTCTAATTTAAAGTCAATGCGAAAAAAGGAGAATCTAAGAAAAAATTTCTAAAATGAAAAAAATGTGTGATATTAGTTTCATATAGAGGTGAATCGATTATTCGAAGAATACTATAGGATATTTATCACTTTTGCTTAGTATGATTGCTAATCTCCAAAGGTATCCAATTTACTAAGTAAGAGAAATGTTATCTCTCTAATAGGAAGATATGGATAGCCTCAAGTGAAATCGATTGAATTACAATTGTTATTTTCAGTAAACTTAAGCATCATTAATACCGAGACGTCGATATAGAAAGTAGCGTTTGATCTTTCTTTATACAAATGAGCTCAATTCAAGATTCTTTTAATATAGGCTCTATTCTTTCAAGTAATCATATTACAATCTCTCCCTTACTGTCTCGAAAGTACAATTTTTCACATCTTTGCCCTTCGATATGAAGCTTTGTTTTCAGGATTTTATGATAAGATAAGCATCAATTGAGTTTTGCCACTAAACTGAGGTTATATCATGGTAGCCAATTCGGCATTACGTCTGGATTACATCAGTGAAGTCAAAGTAGAGCTTATGCTATCAGTTACTTCAGCATTTTTCCTTATATTTTTTGTTTTAATTTTAAACTTTGAGAAAGCGCACTAATTTGTTTTAAAGCTTTTGAAATTGAGCACGCAGTTGGCTTGTTCACATTTCAATTTTCACTCAATTGTTATCACATCCTTGCGAGGTTATGTAATCACATTTAATGGACTGTCTTTTAACTTGCGTAATTCGAATGTACAAATACATAATATTTGTATTTCTTTGCATGACTTTAAGTTGGGTATTACAATGGTTCCAATCTTCTTTTTTTACGTCGCACACAATCACACACACCTTTTGAACGAAATGCCATTGACGAGTTCGATATTATTGCTTCTAGCCGCGCGGTTCAATGCCGTAATACCCTTGACGGCAAAACATGTGGTCATATCCTCAGCTTCGAAGCAGCTGCCAAGGTAGCGGGCTGCAAGCGCCAATGAGCTGCCATTTTCACCTTCGACACGATTATCTTGTACACTTGGCGCGGCCCAAGCGCAGCTCACGAAGAGCAAGGAAGTGGTGGCTAAGATGGCGAACACTTTCATTTTCACGAAAATTTTTTATTTAGAAAACACACCGAAAAGAACGTTTCGAGTTCGTTAACGCGTCACTTTTAGTTGAATAATTCGTTGCGGTTGCGCGTACGTGCAATGCTCGAGAGCGTTAAGATGAGTTTGATGTACTTGTCTCCAGAAAGACACCCTTTTATACTTGTTCCCAAAAAAGTACGGAAATTGTGAGTTTGCCGCTGTCGCTTTCAACACTACGGCTCTGCGACGCTGCAATGCCGAAAAAGCAATTACAAAACATTTTTACCGAAAAATTAAATAAAACCAACAGCAGCCGCTGCGGCAGCAGCTGAAGCAGCAACCGTGTAGCAACGCGCAAGAAAAATGTAGTGAATGAAGCGGCCAAGACGCGCGATGCCGCGAACACAGTAACGCCGAAAAGTGTTGAATGCGCGCACGCACGCTCGTAAAGTGGCGCGAAAACACAACACAAACCAGACAAAAAAAAAGCTGAAAATAATGCGAAAAATAAATAAACTGTAGGGACATTAAAACTTCATGTACGCGTCTATAACGGAGAAAAGGCCGAAAACAACGAGAAAAGCGAAACATTGAAAAAATGGCCCATAAAAGCAAAAAGACGCAATGGAGCGCAGCCGCAGTTGTCATAAAGCGGTTGCTGTCAGCGGCGTTCGAGTTAAGCAGCAACATTTTGAGGCAATTATGATGGCAGTCAATGCTACTTGTTTTCCCTGTTTCTTTGGTTGACGCCATCACGCGTTTCACATAAAAAGTAAAAACTTAAGTTAAATGTTGGTCACTTCAATAGCAAATAATTGTCGACAAAGCCAACGCGCATGCGCTGCGCATGTAGTGTAGCTGCGCGCATGGCAGCACATACAAGATACTATACATATGTACAAGTAAGTCTGTGCAGGTATGCTTGCGCGCCAATTGGCATCAACGCAAAAGACGTATAAATTTCGCTTTTACGCCCTCTACCAGCCGCCTCAGCGATGTCGGTTGACGGCCGCACAGGGTGCAGCATCTGTCACCTGTACAGTCAACTGCGGTTTGCGCGGCGCAGCTTCCTCTCCGCTCAGTTTCTGAAAACTTCCTCAGTTTTTGTTGTACATATTTCAAGCGTCTGTAATGCGTAAGGAAAGAGCAAACGACTTTCGACGAGGCCTAACCAAATTTCGCATATCGTTTGTTTGTTGCTGTTTGTTGTGTGTCGTTGCTATTACGACTCATTTGGAGATAAGCTCTATTGTTAATGGTGATATCCATAACTTGGTAAATATATTGCGTTGGGTGTGAAATTTCTCAATTGATTTTACATAATTTTTTTTTTTTGTTATTTCTGCGGAACCACCCATTTTAATGTTAAAGTTTGACCTAGATTCACAAGCAAATTGATTAATCACACATTTGATTTTTCGGTGCGCTTGCAACATTTGCAAAGTGAAATAAGAGAAATTGAGCATTTGAACAAATGACAGATCTGAGCTTCCAGTCAACTCGGAAATTTATTGCTCAATTTTTCAATGAAGCATTGCTGCTAATTTGTGGATTTTATTTATTATATCATAATCAATTTCAGTTTGGACATAAACGATTTACTTGGCAAGTTTTTTATTAAAAACAAGTAATATTAATACCCAATCCACATTTGTTATTTTATTAATATCACAGATTCGTCCTCAAGAGGTATGAAATTTGTTATGTAGATATATGTATGTATAAGACGAATAATTACATTAGGGATATGGGGTTTGATCACAAAGTATTCAACATTTAAATTTCGACGAAATCGAATGAGTTGCAATCAAATTAGTCTATTGAGTATATGAGGTAACCATCAACCCGAGGACTAAGAGATTTGGACCGAACTCTAAACTAATTCTATTCATATTAAGGGCTAAACCAAATTTTTACCAACTTAAACGGTTAATGTTAGGTGGGAAATCGGAAATAAATATTTAGGGTACATTGAGGGCAGAAAACATACTTTTGACATTACTTAGGTATACTCGAGAACATAAAGTTGATTAGAAATAACGAAAAACATTATATGGAATTTGTAGACCTATTTCACATATTTTCGGCAATAATCTATAATATATCCAATAAACCCTTCAGTTAATTTTGCTAATACTCGTATATCATATACGAGTATATTGACCCATGTATACGAAATAAACCCGACAGGAAGTTTGATAACCTTACATTAGGGCTATAGGAGATATATGTATATAATATATTTTTGACGTTACTACATATTATTTAGAGTTTCATCAGGATACCTCAATATTTAAACATCATGATCTTAGTTAAGTAGAGGGTAAGGCAAATTTTCCTCCGATTTAGCCATTTCACTGTTGCACCGTTATTAGAAAAACAAAATTTTGTTAAGATAACTCATTTATGGACCAATATATTCGATATACTATAAAGTCAGGTAGAAGTCCAAACATTTTTCCATTAGATATACATAGTGAAAAAAAGTACCCGGAAATTGTAAATAAAACATAAAATATTTAATTTCCCATCAATATCTATTTCGTCGCCCTCAAAGTAAGACTCAATAGATGTAATAAACTCACTCCAACGACTTCTCCAGTCCTCGAAACACTTTTCATAAGTACTTTTTGGGAGGACCTTCAGCTTCTTCAGCGAACTTCGTTTTATCTCTTCGATCAAATTTCAGTTTGGGAACAAGAAAAAATTACACGGAGCTAAATCTGGTGAACGCGGTGATTAATAGATGGTATACATTGCGTTTTTATCTTTAAATTCGGTCAAACAATGGCTTTGGTGTGGTTTTTTTTTGGTTTCAGCTCGTTTTTTTCCTCCATTTCGATGACTGTTGACTTGTTTGTATGTCAAACTCATGAACCCTTGTCTCATCGCACGATTTGGATGAGTCGAATGAGGAAACTTTTTATGGTGCCAAGGAACATTTGTAATTACGTTTCATCACGTCATCCTGATCATTTAAATTTAGATAACTTTTAATCTACTTATCTCGCTTAGTTTTGGTTGTTACAAACAACCGTTAGGTGATCAAAAGTACTATATTATACTCTGTAACAGCAGGTCGCAAGAGTATAATAAATGAAATGTTTCGAAGATATGTATGTATGTATATTAAACCCGTCCGGTGCGGAACCACACATACTTTTCACAAATGCAGCTTAATTTGTGGCTTATTAGACTTATTCGCTTTGCGGTTATTGGACATTTTGTGGACAATTGTGCCCTTCTTCATTACCAGATAAGGAACATGTTGACCAAGTTGGATCAATATTGAAAAAAAAATTTCTTCGACTAAATGTAGTTGTTACAAACAACCGTTAGGTGAAGAAGACTATTAGACTTATTATTGTATATTGAACATAATGCGAGTGTATAAAAATAAACCATATTTCAATATAAAAACGATTTATGGATTGCTACTAGATTCTTTATAATATTTTGAACTAAACTTAGTATGAATGCAGTGTATACTATACAAACTTGGGGTGACTCAGTGAAACTTGCGTCGAATCAATATCAAAAGGACTTTTCATGTTTAACTAAAAATCCCTCTTGTTGCCTTTGTAACTGACTTTTTCACTGTTAACTGATTATCTTATACTTAAGTTAGAATAACTAAAATCTAATATTATTATCGCAGCAATTTTATCGTTTTTATATTTTTGGAATTTTTGAATCATGACATTTATGAAATTATTAGTTATTATTTTATACTGATCTTTGATTAAGGTACTCAGTGGAACCACTGAAGTGTCGCTAACCACGATCTCTAAAACAAAACTCTGAAACTTCCGATAACATACTATATTTGCTAGAATTCAAACTTCACCGTCATCAACTTCAGAAAGATGGAGGGATTAAAACGGCAATCATATCACAAATATTCCTGAGTAGTAGAACGAAATTTTCGAAATTCTCTACACTTTTAATACAATACATTTTCTTCATACTCTTATACAATTATTTATTCTTTGATCAGTTGAGCAAAATTTTCACTTTCGATTTCTTGGCAAACGCATCCGAACTTTCTCAAAGATTACACAATTACGAAATGAGCAATTATGCTTTGGCTTACATGGACTGTGTAACTCGTAGCGCATATTTAAGTGCAAACATATGTGCACATTGTATGAATGTGTATGTTTGAATAAACTTAAAGTACATTTTCTCTTCTGTTTGCATTCGTAAATTGTACCACTGACTCAGCGGCAGCTTCTAAGAAGTTAGTGACAACAAAAGCCAAACGTGTTCGTCACATAAATGTGCTAACTTCAGACACCTGCTAAGAGCGTCTACAATTTGATTGGAGTTTAACTTCAGCGGTTCGGCGCAGTTATAACATTTCCAGTTTCATTGTTATTTCCGCCAACTGGAACTTCGGTACTAATTTTCCTGTGCTTCTTCTTTTTATACTCTTGCAACATGGTGCAACAGAGTATAACAGTTTTGTTCACCTAATAATAGAGTTACATATAGGGTTATACAATTCCATGAAGTGAAGACGAGTATTTGGACCACGACTCGCCCAAAAAAAAGGATATTAATCGAAAATCTATAAAATACACTAACCTAAGGTCGCGGTGCAATCCTTATGTAATAATCGAAGATAAACAACTGTAATATGGCTCAGGAGATCGCAGTAGAAAGGGGTAACTGTGCGCTAAAAATTTTTAGAAAATGGGCGAGGCCCCTCTAGAAGGTTTAATGTAAATATCTCTTAAACCACTTAAGTTAAAATACCCAAATACCTAAAGACGGTTCCGTTAAAAATTACTAATGTGCGATAAATCAGTAAATAAATACTTTGCACCTGGAATGATAAAACGAATTTTATAGAATCCGTGGCCAAAATTGGACGATAGACGCCCACATTTCAGTGAAAACTATATTTCGGAACCTACTCCATCGATATCGACCAAATTCGAAATATACGTGCGAACAAACGAAATCGGACTCCAACCAAACCTATGTACTTCCCCTATAACCCAATTTTAATTTTCACCTTATTATTTTCCTTTCTAAAATGTAAATCAAACACAAATGAATGTAGCGTGGCAAAACTTGGCTCGAGTAGTGCGCTTAAAGTATGCCACCGTAAAAAAATTGCCCAAATCGAACCAAAACTATTCAAGTCTGCAGATTCCGAATATGTGGATCAAAGCTCCAACTGCAAACTTTTTATCGAAAATATCGTTCGATCTGTGAGATATGTTTTAGAAATTCAGAGAGAATAAATTTTTAATATATAATAGTATGCCTGTATGTACAACTGCGTTGAATGGGACCAATAATTTTTTTATCCCCCTTCCGCATATTGGAGAAATTTTCGAATTTCTAGTTGACTTTATATCCCATATATGCCAACTATGTGAGTTTTTGGTTTCTAAATCTTCCAGATGGCTTTCAAAGTATCTTGAATGTACATCTTTGCACCCTTCTAACATAAAAAGTATCTTACCTCTTTAATCGTTGAAAGTATAATACCTTGGTTAACGCGGTGCGTTGGGGTATTCTTTGTATTTGCATAGGTACACATGATGTGCAAACTTGGAGAGCAGTGAATAATGGTAATTACTTTAAGTCTGAGTGTGCGGCGACAGTTTTGTTGTATTTTGGACACTCTTTCTTGTTTTTGTTTTGGGATTTTCACGCATTTTTTCTGTGCATTTTCTATGGTAGAGGCGGCAGCAGTGTGGAATGAATGGCCAATGGCCGCACAAGTGACTTCGCTTGCCCATTTATTATTTGCAGCGCGTTCAGTGATGTTGATGAATGGAACCATGTGTGCATTTAAAGTGCTTGAAAGAGTGGTGTTGGCAGATGGTTGAGCACATGTAACCTATCCAAAAATAGACGAGTGTTATGTGAACAAAGGGGTTATGAGGCGTTATGTATATTTTCTCAATAAAACAACACATAAACAGTTGCACTAAAATTATATCTACATGCACATTTGAAATTTACATACATAAGTAATTACTTACATATATTTCAAACCTTTAATTTATCTTTAAGTTAACGGTGCACGAAATAAAGTGATAAGCTTTTCAAATTAAAAGGATTCCTTTGATCTCGATCTCTGGGTTCTTGGGACATAAAAAAAAATTTAATATTTCTTAAGCCTTACATTATTAAATAATGATGTAGACCCAAAACGAAAAGTCCATGGATCCCACTTTTCACAAGGAAATTTTGTTCAGCGATTAAGATCACTTTTGTAGCCTTTGGAGTTATGATTGACAAGCCACTATTGAAACGCCGTTACATCCTCAAAAAGTGATTTTTGGTAAGCCATATTGACAGAGGGTATCATTTGTAATTCTTCAAAAATTAAACCCGCCATAATATTATATTTATTGCGGAACACTTAGGGTCATGATTCTTGACTTTTTCTTGTCTAGATTGGAGGATGTTGATTTGGACGACCTTTGATTCCAACAAGACGACGCTACATGCCAAACAGCCACCTCACTAATCAATTTATTGAAAGAAACTTTCGGTGAGCGAGTTAAAACCATTTTGATTTGTATTGCTGCACCGGCATGTGTACTCTCTATTGATATTCATAAGACTAACTTGTTATATACTTATGTAGATCTTACTGCTACTTATACTAACTACTTATTACTAGTTGATAGTTTGTTTACATATAAATTATTGTTTTTTTACATACATTTTCTTTGTTCTAAGAGAAGGTTTAATGTTGTTTTGAAGCCTTCTCGTCATTCAGAGATAAGGTTGTATTGATCACTGTTTGTTTAGCATATTTAGGTGAGTAATGTGCTATCGCGTGTTACTGCTGACATAAAGCCGTAATTGCTGAAAAAAGTGGTCAAAAATTGAGCTTCTCGCGTGGAATTTGCTCAACCCAGCCCGGCAGTGGCACTACATTAAGGAAAACTCCTGTATTTATTATAAAGCTGTATTTTGCTCCATAACATTAAATTATATGAGTTTTTTTCTTATTGAAATAATACTATGTATGATACTTTATTTGAAATATGTATATTATATATTACAAATGTACTATGTACATATGTAGTTATTATACCCTCAGTCAACAAAAAAATATGTATATCAAACCAATTGAAAATAAATATTTAATCATAAAATTTATGAATGAAAATGCTGCCAACAAGGAATAACTGAACAATTACAAATAACGGGTGGCCCAAGTAGAGGTAATTTTTTCAAAAGCTTTTTTATGACAGATTACGCTTGTGTCGTGTCAAGCATCCATGTAATTTGAAGAAAATAACGTGGAGAGTCGATTCGGCGTCATTCACTGCAACTGTGACTGACGTATGGGACGACTGGGCACATTTTACGGAAACTTAGTAGTGTACATTGCATGTTTTTGCATATTTTTATAGTAATCTTCACTTTTTAAATAAACGTACTAAAACGCTCAGTTCCATAAATTTATCTGTAAACGCGTTTTTCTCAAAACTATTAATTGACTGCAATTGTAAAGAAAGAAAAACCCAATTCTGCTTATTTTGTATTTATTATCCTGTACAAAGACCTTCTAGTTTTTCGAGTGTATTATTTTTCAACAATTTTGGATCATTTTATACAGACAGATTTCTGAGTAACTTGTCAAAACTTAAATTTGTATTGAAATTTGTGTATATTTGTTATTATGTATAAATTTATCCTCAAACATTTTAAAGTACTTCATCTTAAGTTTTCTCCAAAATAATTCCAAACCACTTCCTTTTTTAGACGGTCCCACGAGGTGTGCCCTTTAAAGAAAGCTTTCGTCGACACATTATTTCTGCCCACATAATAGCAAAACAGGTACTCAGCAGACACCAACGCGTAACAATCTAATTGTTAATGGTTGTATTGTATTCATTGAAGTGTAATTGTTATACGTATTTAAGTGCCATGTTGGGATATTCACTAATCAACTCCAAAAAAAATATTAATAACTAACCAGAAAAAAGGAATAGCACTTGCAATGCTGCAGCAGTACGTATAAAGCTAACGAGTTGAATTCGAGACTTTCCCTGCTGGGGTGTTATACTTCATATAATATCCTTCGCAAATAAAAAAGATTTCTTACAAGCACTTGATTCCAATCGGTCAGTTGTGATAGAGATCCGATATCGAAGGTTCCAACCAATGGGCAACTTCCTGGAGACTTTCCCTGCTGGGGTGTTATACTTCATATAATATCCTTCGCAAATAAAAAAGATTTCTTACAAGCACTTGATTCCAATCGGTCAGTTGTGATAGAGATCCGATATCGAAGGTTCCAACCAATGGGCAACTTCCTGGAGACTTTCCCTGCTGGGGTGTTATACTTCGGCAAGGTGTGTATACAAGCACTTATGCCTACGTCAATAGCTATCAGAGGTGATTTTATATAGCTAATTATCCGTAGTAGTTGTCCATGTATTGGCTTTGTTACGGCTTTCAACCGTAAAGAAACAGAGCATTATTTGGCTCTTGTCATAAATCAAGTGAATACAACAATAACAAAAACATTAAACTTTTTATCAATTAGCTTTATTATCATCATTTGAAGCTGCTTGCATTGCTACTCATGCACTTTGTACTTATTGCCCTTGGCAACATTAATAATTACCAGCAAATTGGCGAAATTTTCATTAAATTTTTTACATCGCTGAATACGCTGCTGCCGTATATGACTTACATATTCACGTGCTGCTTTTGTGTTGTCACATTTATTCATTCACTTCCCATTATATATATATATATTTAGATATATGTATATACATACATCGGTATTTGTTATTTTTAGAGTGCTATCGCTTGTCAAGTCTGCTTTCTCTCTTCCGCGCCCGCTTGTGTCTTGAGTCTTTTGTGTGCCAACCTAAGTATGGTATTTATGTACGCCGCATAATTTCTCTTTTTGTATGTAAATATGTATATTTTGAGTATTTAGTTCATTTTTGACAGTTTAAGAGGGTTAATTTGGCAAATATTTACGCTACGATTGATTTATAAATGATGGACACCGCAAATGAAGGTATCCAACTTTGAGTGAAACCGAAGTTTGCATACTCAGCGTCTGCGGTAAAGGTAATGTCTTGAAGAAGCAATATTTTCATATAACCGGCAGCTGGGGACTTGAATATGGACAATTCTTGGTCATAAGGTGGCCTACTGTGATTAAATTGAAAATTGAATTTTTAATTTATACTTCGCGTGTTTTTCGAAACGGTAAATTCTTTTTTCTGTAAGTTAGTAGCTGTTCGCGATATCTGTGCTAAATTTTACTTCAAAATATTCATTAGTATTTGAGATACGCGTCGTTTTGTGAAGCTCTAAAAGTGAATTCTTCGATTTTTACTCTGTCTGAATTTATTGAACAAAAAAGTGCGATAATGCACCATCCCATACTGCATTGGTTGTTCATGGTTTTAAGCAATACGCCCAGTTAGAACACGTCCTCGAATCTCAATTCTCAAGCTACAACTTGCACGGACAAGTAGACGGATGGACAAATTTCAACTCGTCTTCCTTTATGCAATTTTGTTAATATAGAACTCACACACTGATCGACATATTCGGCTTCAGACTTATTAGAATAAGGAAAGCCATTATATGTAGTATATGGGAGTGGTAGTAATTCGTATATTAAATTCACATACTTCGGCAGTAAGTTATAGTACATCCAATATTATATGTTCAGTTAATTTTGCTAAAATATGTTAAATATTTACCGACATACTATATATACATATGTATATGGTATAACCGGAAATTTTAAAATCTTATTTTAGATATATGACAGCTAGGGGTAGTATTGAAATAAGATAATCTCTGACTGAAGGTGGCGCTCATACCTTACACAATATTTAAGGAGTAAAGGCAACCAGCTGTTTGAAAATCTTGATATTATATAGGTGTACATATGGGGCTAAGACCAGTTTTTACCTGATTTTATCCATTTTAGGCACATGGATGCACCGTTATAAGGTAAACACACTCCAAAACACTGAAAATTCGTATTCCGATGTATCAGTTTTTGCTTGATTTTGTATGCTGGAAAGTTAAATAATAATCAGTTGGAATTTTAAGTTGTGATATATGGGAAGTGAGTCTGTTTGCAGTCCGATTTCGCCCATTTTCACACCATAACATGGGAATGTTAAAAGAATCTTAGGTTGAAAATTTGGTTCAGTAGGTTCAGAGATATGTGATTTCGGTACCACAGCCATCGTTCTATTTTGACAACTGTTCCTATAAAGCTATTTTGCTTTATCCCGGAAGTAAAATTCAATGTATTTATCTGCCACATTTAATTATTGATTTATCGCACTTTTAATAGGTTTTAACAAAACCGTTATAAGGGAAGATTTAGGACGATTTAGGATGCTAAAGTATGTTTTGAGCCAAAAAGAAAGTATGTAAGTATAACCCTTCTCATCCACCATTGTATACCATAGTTTACTTCACTACATAGATAGCTTTTACACTTTCATACGCTCACTATTTCGCAATGTCTACAGATTCGCATATTTTCGGTTTTTTGGTGAAAGCCGTACTTTCTTATAATTCCATACACCGGGGTATCTACTTCAAACAAATGCGGGGCTACATATTTCCCAATTCAGATTGCGTGAAGGATAAAGCTTTTCGAAACCATTAGCCTTATTTGTGGTGAAAGAGCCATAAATAGATGCCAATTATGCCAAAATATTTACGTAGATTTATTTTATTTCACTTTTTCACAAATTGTTGATAGGAAAGGCAACAAAACTTACTTAGCTGTTTGTTTTGCCGTCGTCAACTGGGCGTATCTAAGCTGTTCAAATTTTCAAGCGATTGTTAAATTGTCACACTAAGCCCCACACTGCACATTCCCCTCACACTATTTGGCCATTCGTGCATTCCTAGCCGTTGTCATTTCCCCATCACTTGGCACTTTCTCAGTCTGTCAATATTGACATTTCATATTTGCACAAATGAAAAGGAAATCAATTTCACTTCACCTGTCGGAGTTTTAGCATTCAACCTAAATATTTAAGGCCACACCGTGGTTGCTTTTTTTTATATTTTCGTGGGACTGTTGGCTTGTGGCTTCATAGCGTTGCTACATCGTTGTCATTTATTTATACTTAGACACAGCTATGAGACCCCCAAGCAGGCAAAGTTGAACGTATTCAAACAATGGATAACTCGTTTACTTAATTGGGCGGATAACCACCTATAAAATTTGCCCACTTTCATGTCTTAAAATACTAAAATATTAGGGAATTAAAGTGTAATAAATACACATATAAGTAAAGTATAAGTTTTAAATATTTTTATAGATGACTACGATGCGCAGAGTAAAGCCAAATTATTTACAGAAAAAAAATAATTATTTAAGATAATTGACAGTTAAATTGAACAGTTTTTAACCTTGGTCAAGCTGCTCATTATCCCTGAAATGTCTGGGTTTGTATGACGAACTGCTCTGCCTTCCGACAGTCAAATAAAAATATACATACTCTTGCTACAGAGTATAATAGTTTTGTTCATCTGATGGTTGTCTAGTGGACTTATTTTTCTCTTAACGAAACATCTCTATGCTTAATTTGGATAAAATCGGACGAAAACTTAAACTAGCCTATATATAACTAAATCAGAATTTTCAGAACATTTGGTTACTCCTTATACTATATATTGATGATGGTATGTGAGGTACCTTAATGAAACTCAGAGAGCATTCTGTTAATTCTGTTAATAATATTGAGTAATAAATAAATAAAATGGAATCAATACTACGCCTTTCTGCCATACACCTCATTTCCGATCTTCTGGGTGACGTTTTGCACATCTACACAATGCATTAAATTTGTATTATTTACTTAAGTTATCCCAGATATTACTACTATGTTCGGACCGATATTGAAAACATTTTGAAAACACATTTGTATGTTGTGGAATGTAAGTCGTTCGGACCGACAATGTGTGTTTTCGATGAGTTTTCACTGATAACTATCAATACGGGGATTCTCTTGCTCTTGCAAGATGACACAAAATGCAAAAATCCTATACCGAAATATGCAAGGCCAAGAAAGCAACCATTGCAGAATTTAGTAAAATATGACGGCACGAAAATAAACATGGGTTTTGGTCTGACATTTTTTACAGTCATTGCAAATAAATTTTTGCGTGTGTTTGTTAAGCCGTTGCACCAAGAAGAAAATTCTGCAATTGGTGCACCGTGCAAGGGTTTTGCAAGAACAAGAGAATCCCCTTAACAGTGAGCAGATGTATTTGTATATGGAATGTAAACAAATATCAAGTGACAATTAAGGGCCGGCAAAATATGTCTTCCAAAAAATCGATTAAACTGGAGCAGGCACCGATTATAACGTGTAGAATGTAAGTTTTCAAGTAGTTTTTAGCGAACTGTGTTTTCGTTTGACAGATTTTACATGGACGAAAACACAAGTTTTTGTGCGAAAACCAGTTTTTCCCACGAAAACATGCTTTCAAAGTCGGTCCGAACATAGTATATATCCCATTTGAATATAACTTTAATATGATTTTCGCTGACGTGAAGTAAAATATAGTTATTAAACTAAATAATCTATAATATAACCTAACAAAATACCAAATTTGAAAATAATATTGATAATTCGTCGAACAAAGAAAGCCGAATTTTTCGTAAAATGTTTTCAATATTATATTGGATTGTCAAAAAAGTCTTGCGGTATTTTTATTGATTTTTTTTTATTGAAATTGAAATGAATTATTGATGCCCAGCTCTTGACCGATGCTACGGCTGCTACAATACCGGTCTCTTTCGACCAATTCAGCGATTTTATCGCAATTTTCGACGACAGGCCTTCCGGAGCGTGGCGCATCTTCAACCACCTCTACACCAGAACGAAAACGTTGAAACCATCGTTGTGCGGTGGAAATGGAAACTGTATCGGGTCCATAAACTGCACAAATTTTATTGGCGGCTTGAGATGCATTTTTGCCTTTATCGTAGTAGTACTGTAAAATATGCCGTATTTTCTCTTTATTTTGCTCCATGTTTGCGACGCTATAACTCACGAACGATTTAAATATTCGGGTACACCTGAACTTAGCTCTTCCTTACTTGTTTTTTTTTTCACATAGTACGTTGTGTAAAAAGCGGAACAATTGGCCTCATTGTTGGAAAGAATCGCTTCAGTTATATTTATTATTTTATTCGTTAAAGCGTTTTACATTTATGAGTTTATTAAACGCTATGGAATTTCAGATTCAATAAAACTTCGACAGCCCTCTACTGTGCATACAAGTACATATCGTATGTGGGTATGTAGCCTGAAATCACTTTCCCTTAGTCAGCGTGTCAATTGCTGAGACTTGACAATACTGGATGCTCTCACGCTGAGACGGCATGACTGCATACTACGCATTTATGGGTTGAGTAATCACAACAAAAAAAATACAAGTACAAGAAAAATTTAACAATTATGGCAGTGAAAGAAAGAAAACAATCAGGCGCATGTGTGGCTCAACATGCGTACGAGGCAGAATGAAGAGAAAAGACTAACCGAAAGAATGCCAATTTATCGGTTGGTAAGCCTGAAAACTTTTCTACCCGTTATTATTGTTATTTTTGTTGTATGTGAATAGCATCTTTTGTGTGGAGCGGTTGGTTGGGTAATTTTAACAAGTGCGACACGCCTGCGCGGCGGCACAGTTTCAACGCACACCTTTAAAGACACTGACTTGCCGAGGCATCGTCTCGTCTTTGCTGCGGCATTTTTGGCTGAAAGTGAAATTGATGACACAAAAAGGCAGGCAAAAGTCAACAGAAGAGGAAGATGACGACAATCGTAACACAGTGAAGTAATAAGAAAAGTAAATTTCAAAGTCGGCCACGGCGAAAGGAACTGGCGCGCCACCGCCGCTGCTTGTTACTTGCGCACACCGCTGCGCCAGCAATGAATGCCAGCAAAAGCGGTTGCGCACAGTTAGGTAATCGGCCGCGCTGTCGCAGATACCAAATCGCAGACGGAGATAGGGCAGAGACAGCAGAAAATTGTGGATAGGTGCGCTGGTCAACGCGCGTAGTTAGCATTTTATGCACTTGGCTGTAACAAACACGCGCATGTCTGACTACATGTTAATTGCTAATGCATGACAATTTCGATTTCGTCAGCGGCAGCCAAACAATAGAAAAGACAAAGCTAAACAAAGCATAACAAAATATTTCATTTACGCATTTCAAAGCCAACAAATCAGGTGGCGGTGCCCAGTGCCAAAAACCAAACGACAACGATAAAAATTGTTTTTGTTTACTTGACGATCCACCACAAGAAACATTTCCACGCGAATGCAAATCTAAGCAGCGCTTAGTATGAAGCTTTGCTATAGCGTATACATAAGTATGCGCATGCGCTGCGTAATTGGGACGCATTTACGCGCTTCCGCTATCCATCGATAATATGTAATGTACGCAGACTTATTATGCTCGTCGACTGGCCAGCAACTTTCACTGACAATGAAAAACCTAAACTGCGGGAAGCGATTCGCAACGGCGGCATTGTTAATTGCCAACATTGATAGGGCTACTTACAGTTGTTGCTGCTGTTGTTTGCTGATCATTGCTCTTTATTTCGATCCGGTACTCTCTTGCAGCCAAGCCATTCATCGAACGCCAATTTCAGCTCCTTACCGTTTATTGGCCGTTCATAATCGTACCAGCGCTTTGTTTTTGTTGTGCTTGTGAACTTGTTTACTTAATTGCTAAAGATTTTAGTACTTCAGTGAAAAGGATGAACACTTGAATGTGCCATCACTAAAAAATAACTGGAAAAAACGAAATAATGACAAGGACTTTCTATGCTTTTGAGATCTCTGAGATTAGCACTTTTTTCACCGAAGTGATGAACAACGAATAATTAAACAACTGGGTTGAAGGTTTAATCGATAATCAGCATTCCGTTTTATTTCGTGCTTTCTTAAATACTAATATTTTGCTTTCTTGCAATAACTTAAAAATAAATGCTTGCGTAAAAATTCTTAGGAAATGTGTCTTGTGCATTATGCAAAGTAATACATTTAATAATAATAAAGTTATTATACATTTTATTAACTGTTGCATTTTCGTTAGCAAAAATGCACTTGGACAAACAATTCTTTGGAAAACTCAATTAATACATATTCTTTATAACAATTAGCCCCATTTTGAATAATATATTTAACATAAAATATATTGGGTGGTTCACTAAGTAATTTAATTTTTTAGTGTAATTTAAATACAATTTTTTTTTGGATGGATATTGCTTGATCCATGTCGTCTATGAATATATTAATTGAAGTATTACTATATTTGCTACGCCAGTTGAAATCAGTTCTGAGTGATGCAATTTCTTTTCATACTTTTGGAGAATATTTTATAATATGTTGCTAATTCGTTATTTCACACCCAAGCGTTTATGGAGGGTTCGCCTTATATGAATGAAACGATTTCATGACTTTTGTTTTGAACATTGAGCATCTCTGTGTACAAAATACAATTCATTGAATCTCTCTTACTCACACATTTGAAACCGACTCTTTCGCATGTTTTTTACGAACAGGTAAATATATTTAACCTGCACAGAAATCTATATGTGCGCAAGCGTAATTTTCAATTATTTGATTATTTAATGATGACGTAATGAATTTGGGTCAGAATCAACGAAATAGCAGATTCATCAATTTGTTCACTTCATCGCATTATGCTAATCACCCAACAACAGTACAAACAATTTGCACATAAATCACTTGTAATCAGTGGCGGATCCAGAAAAATTTTTTGGGGGGTGTTTTACGAAAAGTTTTATTACTCAACGTATTTTAAATATAGCAGTTCCCTCACGAAAATTCAGTCATTATAGGATACGTTTTGTCTTGTGCACAAAAATGGGTATAAGGATAGTTGAATTGCGAAAAATCATATTATACTGTTGAAAAGGATGAGTTAATTATGCAACTTGACAAATAATTATGCACGTGATAATGAGGAGCTTGTAAAGTTTACCATGTACTACGTAAAATGGTGTGCGTGGGCAGGTTATAGTGCGCATGGATCCATAATAATGCGCATGATATATTACTAAAAAAGAACATGTTGATGAATATTTGCGCATCCAAGCTTCTTTCGTAATATTATTTTTCTCTGAGTTTAGGGGGTGCTTTAACACCAAAATGTTTTAACACCGATCGCAGTTCGAAACAGTGAATTGCGATTGCGATAGCAGTTCACAATAAATTTGTGAAACTGTTATTTTTTTTAATAGTACAGTACATGCGATCACAATAGCAAATAGCAGAAAAGTAGCAGCTTTCTTCAGGGTATTGTATACGAGATACAGGGTGGGCCATCTAACGTTTTAAATTTGAATTATCTATATTTCGACATTGGAAACGTCAAATACCATTCGGAAAGTGACAGACATTCAGTAAAAAGTCTAAAATTTACGAAATGGGTCGCTATTCACTAGAAGAAAACTGGGAAATATTGGGCAGCAGATCCTTTGACCGAGGATGGTCAATTTTACCGAAAAATCATCTTTTCGGACGAGGCTCATTTCCACCTCGATGGTTACGTTAACAAGCAGAATTGTCGCATTTGGGGCACAGAAAACTCGCACGTGCCATACAGCAAACGCTACACTCAATCTTTTACGCCCTATCTTCGAAAATTGCATAATCAGCAAAAGAGGTGATGTGAATTGGCCTCCCAGAAGCTGCGATTTAACACCGCTGTACTATTTTCTGTGGGGAGCTGTTAAGGATAAATGTTACGCCAACCATCCAGAAACAATTCAAGATCTAAAGTACGAAATTCAAGCTGATGTAGCTGTCATAAGGCCTGAAACCATCGAGAAAGTACTCCAAAATTTGGTGAATCGGATAAGCTACTGTAAACTCAGCTGTAGTGGTCATTTGACCTAAATTGTTTTCTATGTACAAATAAATTTCATAAAACAACCTTTTAAATAAATGTTAGACCTTTGAAAAATATCAAGCCGTTTTTTTATTGACTTTTTAAATTTAAAATTTTATATGGCCCACTCGTTATATGCGTATATGCTATTTTTCGTCAAAGCGGTTCGAAGTTTTGAGTGTAACGTTCTAATAATATTTAATAATGGCAGGAAATTTATCAAGGAAAAGAAGTGAAGTATGGCAGATGTTTGAAGGAGTATATGAAATTTTTAATTTTACGTATTGTTAAAACCAATTCTGAAAGCTTTTGTGATGAATTTAAAAAATTAACTTAGAGCTGAAACTAATTAAGTTTTTAATAACATTTAGTAATCAATTATATGAATTTTAATAAAAATGGAGTTACTTTTACTGTTTTATATTTATGTATTCTTTTATTAAGATGATCTTATAATTATTTCGTTTAACCGATCATTATATCAGAAAAAAATATGGAATAAAAAAATTACGGTTTTTAAAATTTTCCCAAAGATTAGGAAACTCCCGTTATTAATTTGGTCTTGAAAATATTCTGATGGATTATGGAATTCTCGTCATTAGTTTTTCTTTGAAAATATTAAAAGCGGATCATACCAATATACAAATGAACTATGCAATAAGCTCTAAGTTTCAGGTAGCCGAACCGCTCCAACATTTGCGAAAATGTAGTGAAAAGAAAGGCCAAAAACTTGACTCGAGTTACAGGAACCAAAAGAGAATTTGCCTCCAATAACGACAAAAGGTTCCGTCGTTCCCACGACAGTCGGGTCTACGTAACTGGAAGGGACCCGGACTTTTATTCGGCCAAACACTGTCAAATCGGCAAAATCTGCCGCTACAACAACAACAACAAAAGGTCTCCGTTTGAACGTCGACTTATATCGGTATTCTGCTTGTCACGATTGTCTCATGTCTCTAATTGTCACAATCGTAATTTAGGATTTGTTACCGGTGTAAGAAGCCATGACTCCAATGGATATCCCGAATCAACCAAAAAAAAAAAAAATTTCAAAGCTCCATCAGAGTGTACTCTTATAAGCTTTATCCTTGCTGGCGAAGTAATTAATTAATTACATGAGACAATCGTGACAAGCAGAATACCGATATTAGTTGCGATCGCAATAACAATATAAAATCACAGTGATTTAAAAATAGCAATCACTGAAATCACAGACATCGAAAAATCGCAATATCGCTCATCTCTAGTACGTTTGTTGAGTGAATTTAGGATTAATGAAAAGAGGTATACACCAGTGGAAGTGAAGTGGAATGCATATTATTTGTAGATTGTGTTTAAACTAAAAAAAGAAATGTGTTCTGTGATGAAAAAGAAAATCGCAAATGCATTGGAGAAACTAAATAACCCCATAAGAGGCTGCCACGAGGGAACAGCTAGGCATCCGGTGTCATAGAAGGTTGATACTGAACGACCTGCAAAACATTGGTTAGCTGTGAATAACAGATAAGCAGCCTCTAAACAGGAGCACGGCATAGATGACTATATCGAGCGAAGATATCGGCGCGACCGCGGGAACCCTACAACATCAACAGGAACGAAAAAATTAAAACAAATGAGAGCAAAACTTTAAAACACCAGCAGACGATGAATTAAATGTCTTCAAAAGACAAAGCGCTCCCCACCACAGAAGGGAATTGAGAGGGTAATCCACACTGTCCGGACGGAAGAAATCATCTCTCCCATGCCTGAAGCAGCGGAAGTAAACAGGGAAACAGACAGCAGGACTCCGAAAGTAGACCGAAACTCCCCACGGTAAGAGTTCATTATATAAATGAGAGCAAGAGAGGAAGCGCTTCCAAAGTGTTGAGCTGCACTCAAAAAGATGAAGCTAGCAATGCTAAGACGGAAGAGAAAAAAATGGGGTTTCTGAGACAGGCGAGTTCTTTGAAGTTATCGGTAGCCTGTGCCGAAACTGGATAAATGCAAAAAGGGATACAAGATGCACGAACTCAAATAGGTCTTCAGACGCATGCAACGAACATGCTGATATTTCAGCACCAGTGACAACTCCTCCCAAACAGACTGCACCAAGCCCAGCTGCACAGGAGTACCGTATGACACGTAGTAAAAGAAAAAAGAAACATCCCTCAAGCAGAACAAACCCCAGGCAACACTAGATGGGCAAAAGACGATAAGTTTCAGATGCAAAAACGGGTAAACTGGCCAAGAGTATGGTCAAAAGAAGTATTAATTAAACCAACAGAAGGTCGCTGCTTTGCTGATTTGCTTCAAAGCATACGACGAACGACGTCATGGTGGACCAAGACAAAATGGAAGTCCGGGCAATACAGAAAACAAATTCAGGCGCTCTCCTTCTCGAACTGAAGAAAGGCGTAAAACCAAAACCAGAGCTCCAAAATGCGTTTGACAGCAATTTACTCGGTAAAGGGTCTGAGATTCGAGACCTCGACGCGACTCCGAAGCAGACGAGGAAACAACAGTGATAACTAACGCTCCAAATAACAGCTGATAGCACAAACAGATATATATAATACTCTTGCAACTTATAAGAATAAAAGCCAGGAAAATATTTTATGGTGTAAAACGTCAACCTGAGGATAGAATTTCAGGCAATCTTATAGTTGTATATGCATATACTCTATATAAATCATACACTGACAGACACATAAGGTTTGTTAGCAAAACGAAAACCATTATACATACATATGTATGTAGTATATGGCAGTTGGGGTTGTATCGACCAGATATTATTTATTTTTCCCTACACCACATACTATTAACATGTCACATAATAAAAAGCTAATCATATAGAGTAAAGTCAGCCGCATGTTCGAAAATCTTGATATTAGTTATATTGGGGGAAATTAAGTTTTCCCTCAAATTAATGTATTTTAGGCACAAAGATACACTGTTATGAGTACATAATATATAATGTTATGAGTACTATAATTTTGAATGAGATAACTCAAATATTGCCCGAGATATAAAGCATAAAGTCGCCCGGATGTTCGAAAATCTTTATATTAGGTATATGAGGGCTCACAGAAGTATTGACTTGCTTCAAGCCATTTTTAACATACAGACATACCATTATAAGAGAAGGATTATCCCTGCATAATTGAATCCCGTTATATTAATTGGGTCTTGATTTGTGTACTGGAAAATAAAAGAATCAAGTGGAATTTAACATTGTGCTATATGGAAAGCAGGCGTTGTTATTGTCCGATTCCGCTGATTTTCACAACGACACAAATATAAAATAAATATCACATACCAAATTTAGTGGAAATCGGTCAGTAGGGTCCCGAGATATGGGATTTCACCAAAACGTAGGCATGCCACGCCCATTGTACAATTTTTAGGCCGGTCTCTATATAGCCTTGTCATACCATCATGGCAGAAAATTTTTGCGTGTCTGTCGCATTTAGTTATTGAATTATCGCGCTTTCAGTAGTTTTAAACAGTAGCGTTATATATAGAGTGAACGGGGTTTTTATCTGATTTCGTCCATTTCCACACAGTTTTTGTAACATTCCTGCGGAGCGAATTTAGTTGCTGTAGCTTTAGTGGTTTAGGAGATAAGTATATACATTTAATTTATTAAAGGGCGGGGTCACGTCCACTTTTCCAAAACTTTTTTCCCACAGGTGCCCCTGGCTACTGCGATTCCCTGTGCCAAATATCTATCCTAATTTAGTAATTAGTTATGGCATTTTATAGGTTTTCGGTTAAAGACGATGTGTGGCGTGACAGTGGTCCGATTACTTCCATCTACCTCGATTTTTTTTTTGTATTAAGGAACCTGCATATCAAGTTTCATCAAGATATCTCGGACGGACGGACGGACAGACAGACAGTTAACCGGATTTTAACTTTTCTCGTCACACTGTGATAAAATTAAAATATGAATTTTAATTTATATTATATTTCGCGTGTTTTTGGAATCAGTATTTTTTTTTCTGGTGGTAGTGTCAGTCATCAATGCGAAATTTCACATCAAAATATTTATTAGTATTTTAGATACTCGTCGTTTTGTGAGGCTCTAAAAGTGAATTCTTCGATTTTTACTATATCTGAATTTATTGAACAAAGAAGTGCGATAATGCACCATCTCATATTGCATTGGTTATTCGTAGTCATTTCGCCACATTTTCAACTAATATCGTACCGCAACCAGCGCATTCGCCTGATTTACCTTAGACTTAGACTAAATTCCTTTCAATTTGATCACAGTATCGTTATAAACCTATATCTATCTCGCTTAATTTTAGGTGGTACGTACAACCGTTAGGTGAACAAAACTATAATAATCGGTAGTAAGTGTTTGCAAGAGAATAAAAATAGGGTGGAACAGCTGCAAGATGAAGCTCATGAAGGAAGATAAAAAATTCTGAAACTCAGCATCGATGATTAGCGAGCAATATAAGAAAGGCAGTCTCATAAGAACAAACAGCGGGAGAGGAAATGGGTTTGTCTGGATAAGCAACGAAAGCATCATGGTAATTAGCTACTACCTGTCGTCGAACGATCCCATTTCAGACTTCCAAGCAAAGCTCAATATCATAGAATATGCCGCTCAACACACAAAAATATTTAATTATAGCAGGAGATTTCAACGCCCTAGCCGTTGAATGGGGCACACCGACAACAAATTCAAGGAACCATAACATCCTTCTTATGACAGTTTGATTAAGACTTATCGTTCTGAATAGGATATGATATACCTATATATGAATATATATATATATATTATATATGAATAGATATGATATATCTTATTCTTCTTCTATTCGATTATAGCCGAGTTAACAACACCGCGCCAGTCGTTTCTTGTTTTCGCTACGTGGCGCCAATTGGATACTCCAAGCGAGGCCAGGTTCTTCTTAACCTGGTCTTTCCAACGAAGTGGGGGTCTTCCTCTTCCTCTGCTTCCCTCGGCAGGTACTGCGTCGAATACTTTCAGAGCTGGAGTGTTTTCGTTCATTCGGACAACATGACCTAGCCAGCGTAGCCGCTGTTTTTTAATTCGCTAAACTATGTCAATGTCGTATATCTCGTACAGCTCATCGTTCCATCGAATACGATATTCGCCGTGGCCAATGCACAAAGGACCATATATCTTTCGCAGAACTTTTCTCTCGAAAACTCGCAACGTCGACTCATCAAAGTTGTCATCGTCCAAGGTTCTGCACCACATAGCAGGACGGGAATTATGAGCGACTTATAGAGTTTGGCTTTTGTTTGTCGAGAGAGGACTTTACTTTTCAATTGCCTACTCAGTCCGAAGTAGCACCTGTTGGCAAGAGTTGGATTTCCAGGCTGACATTGTTGATGGTGTTTATGCTGGCTTCCAAATATCCGAAATTATCTACAACTTCAAAGTTATGACTGTCAACAGCGACGTGAGAGCTAAGTCGCAAGTGCGACGACTGTTTGTTTGATGACAGGAGATATTTGGTCTTGCCCTCGTTCACTGCCAGACCCATTTTTTGCTTCCAATCATCGGCATACGCCAGCTCTCTTATAAAAGATTGTACCTGCTCGATTAAGCTTTGCAGCTTTCTCCAGCAGCAGATTGAAGAAGCCGCACGATAGGGAGTCGCCTTGTCTGAAACCTCGTTAGGTATCGAACGACTCGTAGAGGTCCTTCCCGATCGTAACGAAGCTTTTGGTGTTGCTCAACGTCAGTTTACACAGCCGTATTAGTTTTGCGGGGATACCAAATTCAGACATCGCGGCATAAAGCCAGCTCCTTTTCGTGCTGTCGAAAGCAGCTTTGAGATCGACGAAGAGGTGGTGGGTATCGATTCTCCTTTCACGGGTCTTTTCCAAGATTTGGCGCATAGTGAATATCTTGTCGGTAGTTGATTTGCCAGGTCTAAAGCCACACTGGTAAGGTCCAATTAGTTTGTTGACGGTGGGCTTTAATCTATCACACAATACGCTCAACCTTATACGCGATGTTAAGGAGGCTTATCCCTCGGTAGTTGGTGCAGATTTTGGGTTCTCCCTTTTTGTGGATTGGGCATAGCACACTTCAATTCCAGTCGTTGGGCATGCTTCCGTCCGATCATATTTTACAAAGAAGCTGATGCATGCTTCTTATAAGTTCTTCGCCGCCGTGTTTGAATAGCCGGCCCCACCGCTTTGTTGTTCTTCCGACGGGTAATTGCTATTCTAACTTCTTCATAGTCGGGCAATGGAACGTCTGCTCCATCGTCATCGATTGGGGAATGGGGTTCGTCTTCTCCTGGCGTTGTACGTTCTCTGCTATTCAGCAGGCTGGAGAAGTGTTCCCTCCATAATTTAAGTATGCTCTAGGCATCGGTGACTAGATCACCTTTGGGGGTTCTACAAGAGTATGCTCCGGTCTTGAAACCTTCAGTAAGCCGCCGCATTTTTTTTTTCGAATTTTCGAGCATTACCCCTGACGGCCAGCTTGTCAAGCTCTACATACTCACGCATTTTGACCTCTTTCTCTTTGTATCTGCAAATGAGTCTCGCTTCCCTCTTCAACCCTCGATATCTATCCCTTCCCGTACGTGTTGTGTTTCGGTTACAGCCGTACGTAAGGAGTTTGAAATGCCGTCCCACAATTCCCTTATACCGAGTTGTTGACGAGTGCTCTCAGAGAGCAGGAGTGAAAGCCGAGTAGAGAATCGTTAGGCTGTGTGTTGTGATTGAAGCGAATGAATTATACTTCAAACCAATTAGAGGACGGGGCCACACCCAGTTTTTCAAGAAGTATTTCCTGTATATGCGTTTTCATAGAAAAATAAATCGGCCGCTCTAATTCATACCCACATATACATACATATGATTAAATTATTTCTGAATTCTCAACAATAAATGTTCCCTATTGCTATATTTATTACATAAACCCATACAGACAGAGAATAATGGGATACATTTTATTCCAATTTTAAAATAATAAATATCTTCTCATACAAATTAAATTTACTTATTTCATGCCTGCATGGTTAAATGCTTTCATTTCTGATAGATAAATTTGTTTTCTTCTCTGGTATTCGGTATTACAATAAATAATTAAATAAAATCGCGCCCTGACTTTTGCAAATAAATATAAATAAATTGAGTACGTAGTAGCCAGTTTAATCGTTGGGAAATTTCTGTCGTGCCATATTTTATTTTATTTTTTACAAGAACGGCTTGTCGTCGAATACTGGACGTGTGTTTCGATAAACGCCTTCACCATTGTCCGCTGCATCTGCCACGGCTGCTGCGGCCACTACATGTGCCATATGCTTCATATTGCTCACTGGTATATACTTGTGTGGCTTGTTGCCATGTTTTATAGCGAACACACTGCTGCTGCCACTTGAAGCTAAATCATCCCACCCGCCGAACGCAGCACCTCCTCCGCCTACAGTGCCCCTGTGATACGCTTTCGTTAATGGAAACGGTAAATGGACAATTTCCAAATGTGTCCGCTCTTTGGCGCCGCCATCGTAGCCACCGCCATCACCGGAACTCGAGAGCAGCCATTTAAGCACAAGTAGTCCGGCGATTGCCAACGCAATTTTACTCATCACAAATGAGGATGTGGAGAGCGCTGTTAGTGTTTTTAAAACGAGCGGAAAAATAATAAACTTCATTATTAAGAAACCAATCAGTATCGGCTGTAGATACTTCAACATTTTCCTGCGTTTGCGCCTGCCACGTTCTGGATGGAGAGAGATGAAGAGAGATTGTAAGTTAAGTAAACAATTACTTGATTAAATATGTAGTTGATAGTTTAAATTGGATGAAGTAACAATATTGAACAATTACGAAATGCCACACATGGAAATTTAAATTAAAATTCAAATTACTTACCGTGCATGCATCTTTTTCCGCTTATGCGGAAGTGACAGAATGACAGTTTGATCACGTGGTATCATGAATAATTTATACAGAGAACAAAAGAAGAATTATCCTGTGTGTACGTGAGAGAAAGGCACAAGTGCGGCAAAAAGATATTTCAACATAAATTATATTGACTCGATAACCAGCAAAAAAAGAAATTCAAGTTCAATTCCGTATTATGTACTAACATAAGAATAATATACATATAAAAGTATTGCATATACACTTTGTTTCATTGCAGTAAAGACATTATATTTCCGTGATATACTGAAAAAAGGGTCCCCATTCCAAAAACGATGCATGTTACTTTAAAGTTCTATGGTAACTCTAATATTTTAATAAAAAAAAATTTAACCATACTTTTCGTACTATTGTCCTTCATTGCTATAAAGACAGCCCTTCCACCACAAAAAAAGGAAAGAAACAAATTTATATTTTACCTAATCTATATAATATAATATTCGATTTGGCATAGAGTTGATGTAAGGAGAAATCGTATTAAAGTGACGACAATCCTTGTAAACCTTCCTTACCAGCAACCGCCAAATGTTCTCAATAGGAGTTACGTCAGAAGAACCAGTTGGCCATATCGAAAAATCGATATTTTTAGGCTGCAGCCATATTTTCGTTGCCTTGTTGAAAAAAGAAAGATTTTATACATTTAGATACAGGGTTTGTGCGGGTCCATGACTCGGCACCTGTGATTATGTTATGCAAAAATTGGGAGTCACTTTCACACATGTTAAAATTTTTTTGACAAACTTCCACTAGCCGCAATTTCTGGTCGTCAGTGAGCACTTTTGCGATTGTTCAAGTGCTCCGTCACAATGTCATAAGCCACAGATTTTGATAAATTTAACATCTGAGCAATTAAACGAATACTTAGTCGGCGGTCTGAGTTCAAAATTTTGCACACACGAGTCACATTGTCGGTGTTTGTCGAAGTCGCAGGTCTCCCAGCACGGCCTTCTTTAGCGACCGCTTCGCGCCCCCCAAAAAGGCCTCGTGCCACCAGTTGCGACAGCAACATCTGATCATATCAAACGTCTCTGCCGCGTCGCGCGAAAATGTTTGTTCTGACTCTCCAGGTGCTCGGAGACAAGTGACCAGCCGCTCGTTCGTTAGGAAGTTGGGAAAAGTACCGTTAGAAAAAAAATTATTTTTATAGAATTTTTAGAGTTACCATAGAGCTTTAAAATAACATCATTCGTTTTTGGAATGGGAACACATATTTTCAGTGTTTCACAAAAGCATAATGTCTTTATATGTACATATATCCTTTCAAGGAGCATACACATTTATAAATCTCTTAAGACGACAAGACGGAATGTTATTCGAAAACAGTGATTAGATGGATTTAAATCAAAATAGTTTAACGCAATTCTTTCTTTAAAACGTTTATTTAAGGAAAAAGCTATTCGTGGTGGGTTAATATCCTCATAAAGATAAATACACAAAAGATACGATAGACGAAGCAAGGCAAGAAGACTATCAGACTGCGATGATACCTATAGCAGTTATATCAAGAGAAGTAGTTTGAGGTTATCAGTGATAAGGAAGGATCAGCGATCATTCAATTTGAGTTGAATTACAAGAAAAATCGACACCTTTATTGAAAGTACTAACAACTTTTTTAACACTGTCATTTATGTGGCTAAGTAAAAGCAATTTGACAGAATAGGTGAAAACATTTGGTGTTTTAAATATATTTATATCGGTATTCTGCTTGAGACGATTGTCTCATGTCTCTAGTTGTCACAGTAGTAATTAAGTGACTCTGTTAGTCAGGAGTCTCATTTTGGTATTCTGGCAGATACAGTAAAGTAGTATACTGTATAGTAGTATACTGTATCTGCCAGAATACCAAAATGAGACTCCTGACTAACAGAGTCACTAAATGAAGATTGTGACAATTAGAGACATGAGACAATCATCTCAAGCAGAATACCGATATTAGTACATTTGATATACATTTTACGATAACATACATATTCATATAATTGTGGAATGGAAAAATTTATAAATGCTATAGTAGTTACAGCGTCAATAAAAGAGAATTAGAAAAGTTTGTTTCAAAAATTGCTTAAATCTAGGATGGTGACTATCTTCTTCTTAATTCTGGTGGCTATCTACCTAAACCAAAAATTGTATATATATTTGAAAATGACAAAAATATACACGTTAACATTCCGATTTCAACGAAATCAAATTTAGTATGACAACAGAAATTATAAATTATTATCCTCCAATGAGAAATATGTGATATAAACTCTACCAAATAGGGTAAATTTAATAAATTGAGTGGAAACATATGTATATAACTACATAATTTGAAGGAGCCTTGTCAATTTTATTTTATAAACATATTATACATTTTAATCAAACACACTGAACGACATATTCGTCACAGGGCTTGTTAGAAAAACGAAAATCATTATATGAAGTATATGGAGTAAGTGTAACTCGTATACACCATACATACGAGTTTAAAACCAACCTTAAATTTGAAATTTGTATATTAATTTTTTAGGATCCAAAAGCTGTATTGACCAAATTTTTTCTATTTTTGACAATACTGCAAATTATCAACAGTATTTTTATACTCCCTGAGTTTCATTAAGGTAAACCAGATCAGCCAGATATTCAAAAACTGTGATATTAGGTGTTTGGGGGCTAGGGCAAAACTTCACAAGATTTATCCATTTTATATACACGCTCTCTCGTTTTCACTAAGATAACTCACTTTTTGGCTGATATAAGCGGTATAAAGTAAACCGGAAGTCCGAAAACTTCGTATTAGGTAATATAATGGCAAAGTGAAGCCTTCATCCGATTCAACTCATTTCGGAAATAAGGTTTACTATTATCAGGAAAGGATTCGCTTCCAATTTCAATAACTTATCTCACAGATTAATCGATATTTGATAAAATGGTTGCTGTAATATCTGTGGTCCTCATTTTCGGTATCTGGAAAACTGAATAGTTGTAGTCCGATTATGAAAAATGTTTGATAATAAGGTGAGTTACTTTCAAAGCACTATTCGTGCGAGGTTTTATCCCGATACATTCATATGTGGTTGATTTGTATTCTGGAAAGTGAAAGAATCAGATGGAACTTAAAATTTTTTATATTTGAAGTAAACGTGGTTATATTGAACTTCGCCCATTTTCACACTGTAATGTTGAATATTTATTTGAGTAGGTCCAAAGCTATGTGATTTCACCTAAATTTGGGCGGTAGCAAGCCCATCGTCTAATCTTGACACCTGCTTCTATAAAGCTATTTTGTGGTGAATTTATTTATTGATTTATCTCACTTTTAGTAGTTTTTAACAAAGCCGTTTATATCGTTGTGAAAATGGAGAAAATGGAACGCTTTCTTCCCAAATACCTCAATGTCGCTTTACTAATGGTTTTTTCACTTTACGAAATTTACGATTCAAGCGTCATTAATTATATGGGGAAACTGCCTATGAGGTATGAAATCTCAATAGAGAGCCATGGCTTGAGAATATGGAGGCTTGAACATCGTTACAGTATTATTTTTAGCCAATAGTTCTTGAACAAGCAGCGAAATGTTAGCTTTTAGCGAACGGAAATCGCTAAACTCATAAGACACGTCTAACCTTAACGGACGCTATACACAAAGTATATCACTCCAAACCTGCGAAATTTTAAATTTTAAGACTGCTGTTATTTTTTAGACACACCTCGTATAATGGTCAAACAATTACTCCAACTATCATATGTAAGTTCTACATATAATGATATTCGCTATTTTAACAGACTTCATGCCGCCTATGCCCTTCAGTGTTTGTTATCTTCATAACGACGCTAACGCAATCAATCCAGTTCTTCTTCTATCCCAAATACTTTAAGCCGTTTAAGTTGATCGATAAATAAGACATTTTAATGACTTCATAAAAAAATGTGGCTTGGCGTCGTAGTGGCCTAGGCCTCTTATCCTTATTATATGATTTCCGGTTTGCTGCATTTTCTTCATACACAAATATAAAGGGTGATTTTTTAAGAGCTTGATAACTTTTTTTAAAAAAAAAACGCATAAAATTTGCAAAATCTCATCGGTTCTTTATTTGAAACGTTAGATTGGTTCATGACATTTACTTTTTGAAGATAATTTCATTTAAATGTTGACCGCGGCTGCGTCTTAGGTGGTCCATTCGGAAAGTCCAATTTTGGGCAACTTTTTCGAGCATTTCGGCCGGAATAGCCCGAATTTCTTCGGAAATGTTGTCTTCCAAAGCTGGAATAGTTGCTGGCTTATTTCTGTAGACTTTAGACTTGACGTAGCCCCACAAAAAATAGTCTAAAGGCGTTAAATCGCATGATCTTGGTGGCCAACTTACGGGTCCATTTCTTGAGATGAATTGTTGTCCGAAGTTTTCCCTCAAAATGGCCATAGAATCGCGAGCTGTGTGGCATGTAGCGCCATCTTGTTGAAACCACATGTCAACCAAGTTCAGTTCTTCCATTTTTGGCAACAAAAAGTTTGTTAGCATCGAACGATAGCGATCGCCATTCACCGTAACGTTGCGTCCAACAGCATCTTTGAAAAAATACGGTCCAATGATTCCACCAGCGTACAAACCACACCAAACAGTGCATTTTTCGGGATGCATGGGCAGTTCTTGAACGGCTTCTGGTTGCTCTTCACCCCAAATGCGGCAATTTTGCTTATTTACGTAGCCATTCAACCAGAAATGAGCCTCATCGCTGAACAAAATTTGTCGCGAAACACATTTCGAACCGAACACTGATTTTGGTAATAAAATTCAATGATTTGCAAGCGTTGCTCGTTAGTAAGTCTATTCATGATGAAATGTCAAAGCATACTGAGCATTTTTCTCTTTGACACCATGTCTGAAATCCCACGTGATCTGTCAAATACTAATGCATGAAAATCCTAACCTCAAAAAAATCACCCGTTATAACCAAAATATTGAATTTTTCCTTTTATTCGAATCCATATCATATTTTGTTTTAAAAACCGCATCATTAGTATTAGCATTAGGACAAATTATTGCCTTTCTAAAACTGAATATATAAGTATACAATTCAAACCAATTGCGAAAGTACCTCTTAACAAGATCTGGATTCTACAACTTATAAAAATTTGGTAATAATTTAATAAATTCTAAATTAAATTTTCTTAATCTCGGAACATTATGTCTGAAATTGGCATATACTTAAACAGAATACATTGAACATACGATAAGCTGGATAGAAAATGCTTTTAAATGAGTGAATATGTGTTTTCAGTATAAATAAATATGTAAACAATTTTTTGGCGCTTCCTTACATCTCAGCAAAAAGCTTATGAGTACACATTGACAGGTAAGTTGAGCCGAAGCATTTAGATTTTATACTGCTTATAGTGGAAGAAAAGATGCTATTTTTGGATCATGGTGTTTGCATGTTGTGAGCTCACTTTTCGACACTTTTATCTCGATGCCTTCGCCGAGAATATATGTATGTAGAAAACTCGAGTTTATAAGATGTACTTTTGTCATTATAACTATGTGTATAAATTAATACAACGCTAAAAATTAGTGCAAACGTTGGTAATTCACTTGCTTAATCTAATTCGAGTTCAAACTTGTTAACAAAAAAGTTTTGCAGACACCTGAGATCGTTTTTGATATTGATATATACAAATTTAGACAGTATAAAAGGAGCGTTCCGCAGTAAACAGGACTTAAAAAAAACAGAACAAATGATTTTTTCGGCAAAATCAATTTATTTTATTCAAAATAGTCTCCTTCTGCTTCAATACAACTTTTTGCACGATCCAAAAGCATGTAAAACGAGTGTTT
This sequence comes from Bactrocera dorsalis, assembly GCF_023373825.1. Taxonomy (NCBI): domain Eukaryota; kingdom Metazoa; phylum Arthropoda; class Insecta; order Diptera; family Tephritidae; genus Bactrocera; species Bactrocera dorsalis. The sequence goes on along the minus strand of NC_064304.1, from coordinate 48,245,344 downwards.
TAGCTCGTTGGGCGGTATGGTCGCCAGTATGCCGGTGCAAGCCTTTTGAATAGCCTCTACATTGGCATAACGCTTTTCTTTTATGGGCAAATGCGTTTTCCGAAAGGGAAGAGGTCGCACGGTGCCATACCAGGTGAATACGGGGAGTGCTTAATGGTTAAACTGTGATTTTTGGTCAAATAATCGGTCACCAGCGTCGATCGATGTGAGCAACTTTTGATCGTCAGTCAAAATTTAATGTTGGCCCTTTGTTCGAAGCTCATTTTCACACCGATAACACAAACATGCTGACATTTAAAACGCAATATCTTCACTTCCAATCGATGAAATGTCATTACATGTCATGAAATCTCTCTGGACAATCGATAAAGATAGCAGATTCTAACGCACCAGTCGACATATAGATGGCGCCGTCAGGGAGCGTTAGATTCAAAAACTCCTGTTTACTTTCGAACGCACCTTGTATAATTTCCGATTAAATTAAAAATTTCCTTTTCTTTTTTATCTATTACATAAAATGGTTAATTAGTGCCGTGAATATTGTATTAAGCTCAGTCGAAAATATGCTTATTAAGTCGATTTTCATAGAAACCGACTGAGCGTACTAATTGTAAAGTAATTTGTATGAACTTGAGTTAACAGTTACTGTAGTGTATACATGTACATATATGTATACCGCCTTAATTGTGTATATCCAGTGCATTGTGAGGTACATAACAATACAATTTATGTACACATATTTATTACGCTCAAAGTTCTCCTTTTAAATTTACCTTCATTTATTTCATTTGAGAAATTGTTTTTCATTTCAGCAATGCCTGTATCCTTTTGAAAATCTCCTGGTATTGCAATTTCACTATGAAAAGTTAACATATTCGCTTGAAGCATTGAATCGTTTCCCAGATGATTCAGCTCTTTCACTGCCTCTGCACTTCCCGCCGCCACAAACGCGTCCGCTGCCGAACCACTTAACTGCGTGACCGGCGATTTGGCGGTTGCAGAGGCTGTGGGTCGCAATAAGCCATAGCCGCAGGATAAGCCGTAAACGAATAAAACGAAACTGCGCATTGCAACGAATTCAATTTAGAACCTTTGTTTTGAAATAAAAATTGTTGGCGAGTAGAAATTCTGCGAAATATTCAAACTGAAATTTGCAAACCGTTGCGCACATCGGCACAAATCTAACTGAAATTCAACAGCATGGGCCGTAGGTGTTGCGCCTGCAGTGTGGCATCTGCAACACAAAGTAGTAGGTACTTGCAATAGCTCTTCTATCTGATGCGGCCGCTGAATCGGAGGGGTGCGTGTAATCAATGCGCTTTTGTAGCAGCAAACGGTTGGCTGCGTGCAACATAAGTACCGCAAATCGTTGAAAATTCAGTTTTCAGCCTGGTTGTCAGCATGTGGCAGCTACAGCAGTTAACTGAAATGTAGTTACTGGGTCTGGAGTTGCTGGCTTATTTGCAGCGCAGCTGTTGCCGGTTCTAAGTGGAAAATACATTTTACTTCCAATAAATTAACTTCATTACCTTTTTTGTTGCTGTGAAGATAGCCGTGAAATTATGAATAAGAATTCTTTATGGAATTTGGTTCATGCCTATACACTTAACAGGGTGATTATTCAAATCAGTGTTTTGATTATGAATTTGTATTCCCAACTTGTTCATTTTACTTGGCCTAGCTAAAGTAGCTGTTGTGTGTTGATTACAGAATTCCATTCACGTTCTTTTCACCTTTTCGAAAATTTCTCGTATAATCGCCCAAACTTCTGTACCATCCGTTTGAAATAATTTAAATAAGGCTAGAGCGAATGTCCATCCGGAAATATCTGCAGAACCTCACCCAAATGAATATATTTCTGAAGCGTATTGGCACTGGTGTTGAAAAGTGGGTCACTTACGACAATGGCGACTGAAAACGGTCATGGTGGCATCGAGATGATCCGGCGCAAACCAAGGAAAGATTTGCTATGGGTGTATTGGAATTGACAGAGTATCATCTACTTTGTGCTACTCTCCTACAGTCAAACTCTTGGATGTATATTGTCATCACTTGTACCGTCTTAAGGAAATAATGGTGCAGAAGCGATTATGTTTTGGTTTAAGCAGAAGGATTGTACTCCATAAGGACAGCGCTAGGCCACACTCGCAGGCGGTGAGTCACCAGAGACTTCGGTAGCGTGGTTGACAAGTTCACCTTACAGTCCGGACCTGACAACAATTGATTACGATCTTCTCGTGTCTATGGCGAGAGAATTTGATGGTGAAATATTCTAAATATGCTAAATAAAATCTTCAATTGAACACCAAATTATTGAAGTTGTTGTAGACCCAATAACTATCTAAAGCGTGCATTTTGGCAGACATAAACTGTACTTTTGTTTGTTGAAGGGGTGCATTTACTTCCAAATTGTTGTCTACTCAGTCCAACGATGACTCTTGGTATGGTAGTTCCATTATTGTCGAAATTGTATAGAATTTCAATGAGATTGTCATTACATAAAATCCAGAAGCGATTTAACCATCTTTGCAAGGCATGAAAATACTTTACATATTCTTGTTACTCATCGAACATTGCCTAAACAGCTTATTGCCGCTTCTAACGAAATCTACTTAGTCGCTTTTACTAATTTCACATTGAGTATCAAATTCCTGCTTGACAAACTGGATGAGTGAATTAAACAGGCGTTTGAACGCCTCAGCAAAAGAAAATTCAAATCCAGCTTAAGAAGCACCATGTGAATATATTTGTGCATAAACGTAACAGCCAACATAAAAATTTATTTGAACAATCGCCTCAAAACGTTCTGAATCAAAAATCGGAAAAATGAAACTTTTGTTGATACGGAAAAGTGCTTGCAAGAATTATAATTTCATTTATTATTTCGGTTTCGTCTCCGTTGCTGCGCTGATTTTCTTCGATAACCACTTTAGCAAAAGCAAAAAATGAATTGAGGTAATTACGCCACAATTGAGTTATCGTTGACAGCATTTACCAAGGCAGACAGTTCCACGAAAACAACTATCCCAACATACTCAGTTGGTAGGCACTTTTGACTGTCCGTCATGCAGTTAGAAAGTCAAGTGAAATTTGAAATTTAGTCGCTTTACACTTGGCTGCGATGCGTCACACTCCCGCGCTTATTCGCTTGCACACTTAAGGATGACATTCATGTCACTCACTCACTCACCCACTCAATCAGTCAAGCAATGCGTCACGTTAGGCAGTTAGAAACTTTGTTCGAATGAAAATTGCTTTTCAGAAGCGTTTAATGTCAGAATCTGAGCACTTCTATTGTCATAGACACGAAATGACTTTCTTGGCTGGTGTGTGCGTTTGCGTCTCATTTCGGAAGTGCTTACTGATCCGTGTGTCGGCAGTTGTTAAATTTATGCTCGAGACATTGAATGAAATGAAATGACTTTGATTGGCCCGCATTTTTATTGGAATTTACTGTCCCAACTACTGTGCGCTGCAGTAGTGAATGTAGTGGCTTAGGAGTGAAGTATGGCAAGCTTTAGCGAATATTTATAAAACGAAATTGTTAATCTATAAATAGATAACTAGATATTCTCCTTTTTATTTAATATTACATATATTACGAAGTAGTATTTCTGTAAATAGTGATTTAAATCGTGTTTTGTCCACTTTAAAAATGTTGTTTTTTCCATTTTCAATTATGTACTTATATAGTAAGTCATCTTAACAACAGCTGTGCATTATAAACAAATCAAAACGTTGAGTTGACAGTTGTTGATATTAGGTATGGGTCTGTCATAGGATATAGACAGTTAGATGTGGTATATAGTAAAAACCTAATATAACCACGTCAGTCTGTAGTATTGCAGATAAGCAAAATAAGACTATTGCTGTTAATCAAAAAAATACAATGCTTTATATAGAACAAAAATAAAGAAATTTTATCTTTAATTTCGCACGGACTATCACCGTAGAGAGGGCCTAATCTGATTATATAAAAGCTTTTTGAAAAGTATGTGCGACTTAATGTAGATATTTATATATCATACTTTCTGATATTTCTTGATACATTATCAAAATTGGTGGCTTCGGATAATATGATCGCGCATCTCCCATACTAACGCATGTTCAAAGCAAGATTTGAAATTGAATAATGGACATATTACCACCCTATTTTGGATGAAATAATAGTAATTCCCGAAACACATCATATAGTAGATCAGTTAATATATATGATAGCCGTATAAAAATATATGTCCCTGAACTGAACTCCACCTCACTAGTTTCATGTCTTTTTTAGATACTTACTCGTTTGTTCACCTCAGACCACCCATTCCAGTTGTGTATGATAGTTTGCTACTTTTTGCAAATAAAGGGTGATTTTGTAAGAGCTTGATAACTTTTTTTAAAAAAAAAACGCATAACATTTGCAAAATCACATCGGTTCTTTCATTGAAACGTTAGATTGGTTCATGACATTTACTTTTTGAAGATAATTTCATTTAAATGTTGACCGCGGCTGCGTCTTAGGTGGTCCATTCGGAAAGTCCAATTTTGGGTAACTTTTTCGAGCATTTCGGCCGGAATAGCCCGAATTTCTTCGGAAATGTTGTCTTCCAAAGCTGGAATAGTTGCTGGCTTATTTCTGTAGACTTTAGACTTGACGTAGCCCCACAAAAAATAGTCTAAAGGCGTTAAATCGCATGATCTTGGTGGCCAACTTACGGGTCCATTTCTTGAGATGAATTGTTGTCCGAAGTTTTCCCTCAAAATGGCCATAGAATCGCGAGCTGTGTGGCATGTAGCGCCATCTTGTTGAAACCACATGTCAACCAAGTTCAGTTCTTCCATTTTTTGGCAACAAAAAGTTTGTTAGCATCGAACGATAGCGATCGCCATTCACCGTAACGTTGCGTCCAACAGCATCTTTGAAAAAATACGGTCCAATGATTCCACCAGCGTACAAACCACACCAAACAGTGCATTTTTCGGGATGCATGGGCAGTTCTTGAACGGCTTCTGGTTGCTCTTCACCCCAAATGCGGCAATTTTGCTTATTTACGTAGCCATTCAACCAGAAATGAGCCTCATCGCTGAACAAAATTTGTCGATAAAAAAGCGCGAAACACATTTCGAACCGAACACTGATTTTGGTAATAAAATTCAATGATTTGCAAGCGTTGCTCGTTAGTAAGTCTATTCATGATGAAATGTCAAAGCATACTGAGCATCTTTCTCTTTGACACCATGTCTGAAATCCCACGTGATCTGTCAAATACTAATGCATGAAAATCCTAACCTCAAAAAAATCACCCGTTAGCATGTACCAAATCATGGCTACAATGTTTACTAGTTTTAGTGAAAAAACTGTAATTTAATTTTGAATATTTTACTTTTGCCAAGTCCAGCAATTTGCATTTCATTTCGATTTGTATGTGAGTTTATACCATAGTATACCAATTCCCATCTAATTCGGGGATAAACTACATCATTTATAAGAAAACATGTCAGGTAGAAAGTAGGAAATCCTTATAAAGGGTGATTTTTTAAGAGCTTGATAACTTTTTTTAAAAAAAAAAAAACGCATAAAATTTGCAAAATCTCATCGGTTCTTTATTTGAAACGTTAGATTGGTTCATGACATTTACTTTTTGAAGATAATTTCATTTAAATGTTGACCGCGGCTGCGTCTTAGGTGGTCCATTCGGAAAGTCCAATTTTGGGCAACTTTTTTCGAGCATTTCGGCCGGAATAGCCCGAATTTCTTCGGAAATGTTGTCTTCCAAAGCTGGAATAGTTGCTGGCTTATTTCTGTAGACTTTAGACTTGACGTAGCCCCACAAAAAATAGTCTAAAGGCGTTAAATCGCATGATCTTGGTGGCCAACTTACGGGTCCATTTCTTGAGATGAATTGTTGTCCGAAGTTTTTCCCTCAAAATGGCCATAGAATCGCGAGCTGTGTGGCATGTAGCGCCATCTTGTTGAAACCACATGTCAACCAAGTTCAGTTCTTCCATTTTTGGCAACAAAAAGTTTGTTAGCATCGAACGATAGCGATCGCCATTCACCGTAACGTTGCGTCCAACAGCATCTTTGAAAAATACGGTCCAATGATTCCACCAGCGTACAAACCACACCAAACAGTGCATTTTTCGGGATGCATGGGCAGTTCTTGAACGGCTTCTGGTTGCTCTTCACCCCAAATGCGGCAATTTTGCTTATTTACGTAGCCATTCAACCAGAAATGAGCCTCATCGCTGAACAAAATTTGTCGATAAAAAATTTTCGAACCGAACACTGATTTTGGTAATAAAATTCAATGATTTGCAAGCGTTGCTCGTTAGTAAGTCTATTCATGATGAAATGTCAAAGCATACTGAGCATCTTTCTCTTTGACACCATGTCTGAAATCCCACGTGATCTGTCAAATACTAATGCATGAAAATCCTAACCTCAAAAAATCACCCGTTACATGCTATGTATATAGGAGACAAAAAAGGGACGATGCTCAAGCATAATGGAGAATATATTTTAAAGCATTTTCATAGTCTTGCAACTTTTTGCTACAGAGTTTTGTTCAACTAACGGTTGTAAGGATCACCTAAAACTAATCGAGAAAGATAAAGGGTTATGTATATAATGGGACCACTGCCATTTTCACAAAACGCCATAACTAAGCCGTAATTGAGGCACCGAATTGGGCAACACAAATCACATTAAGGAGGTGCACCTGCGGTTAGAAAAACTTTAAAAAGCGGTCGTGGTCCTGCCTTCTAATACGTTCGGTGCATAAGATTCTCTTGATATTCCTACGTTACATTACACAAAAACGGACTACAACCTACAACTACGCCTATTCCCATATGATACCTTTCGAAATCCATCTGATTCTTTGACATTCTATGTACACAAGTAAAGCGCCATGGTGAACTACGGAAAGTTCCTCCACCAAAAATTAGAAGTTATATATTATTGCCATCATAAGTGACACTCCGCGAAGAAAAAGACTTTCAGTTGCAGGTACAATATTATATAGTTTACCATACCCCACACCCCTCAAAATTCTACTCTGTATCCGTCCCTGTATGTATGTAAAAATTGATTGAATCGTGGAATAAAAAATTTCATTGATATCCCAAACCGTTATTGTTTTATTACTTAAAAACCATAATTTTTTCGTAATTTTTATTGGTCTACTTTTGGAGTGCCATATTGAAAACCCCTATAGATAAAATTGATTGAGTATGAGTAGGTAATGCTAGTATAAAATGTTCGGTTACACCCAAACTTAACCCTTCCTTCCTTGTTTATAAATATAGTACATAACTCAAACACTGAATATGTAGATATAGAGTCAAGTCAATAAAGTAACGGGCATTTATAAATAAAACGAAAATTTTTCAACCATCATCCAAATTTATTTTATCGCTTTCAAAGTAACTTCCATTTGAAGCGATGCACATGTGCCTATGCTTCTTCCAATTGTCAAAACATTTTTTATAGGCATAGATTACTATACATAACTCATTCACCGACCTTGTTGCAGCTTTAGGGGTTTAGGAGATATGTACAGTAAACTTATTAGAAAGCAGGACCACGCCTGCTTTTTTTTAATTTTTTGCCCACATGTGACCTTTGCTACTACAAGGTTCGTTCCAAAGTAAACAAGACTTAAAAAAAAAAACAGAACAAATGGTTTTTTCGGCAAAATCAATTTATTTTATTCAAAATAGTCTCCTTCTGCTTCAATACAGCTTTTTGCATGGTCCAAAAGCATGTCGAACGAGTGTTTTAGCTCGTTGGCCGGTATGGCCACCAGTATGCCGGTGCAAGCCTTTTGAATGGCCTCTACATAGGCATAACGCTTTTCTTTCATGGGCAAATGCGTTTTTCCGAAAAGGAAGAAGTCGCGCGGTGCCATATCAGGTGAATACGGGGAGTGCTTAATGATTAAACTGTGATTTTTGGTCAAATAATCGGTCACAACCGTCGATCGATGAGACGGCGCATTATCGTGCAACAAACGCCAACTTTCATCTTCGCGATATTCGGGCCGAACACGTCGAATACGGCGCACCAAACGCTTCAAAACTCCAAGGTAGAATACCGCATTAACGTTTTGGCCGGGTGGAACAAATTCTTTGTGGATAATTCCCTTGGAATCATAAAAACAAATCAGCATTGTCTTCACTTTTGATTTCTCCATGCGTAATTTTTTAGGTTTCGATGCGACCGGTGCCTTCCATTCAGCACTCTGGCGATTCGTTGCGGGGTCATATTGGAAACACCACGTTTCGTCACCAGTCACAATATTGTAAAGGAAGTTTTTGTCCTTTTTGACCTCTTTAATGATGTCCTTCGAATGTTGAATTCTGAGCAATTTTTGGTCGTCAGTCAATTTATGCGGAACAAACCGTGCACACACCTTTCGTAAGCCCAAATGTACGGTCAAAATGCGATAACGCGATGTTTTGGAGATGTTCAATTCCATTTCCATGAATTTACTTCCAATCTACGAAATGTCATGAAATCTCACTGGACAATCGATAAGGTTAGCAGATTCTAACGCATCAGTCTACATATAGCTGGCGCCACCAGGGAGATTTAAAAAGTTCTGTTTACTTTAGAACACACCTTGTATATATAGAACCCTATATCTATCTCGCTCCGTTCTAGATTATACGTACAACCATTAAGCGAACAAAACTATTTTACACTAGGGGGATTCTCTTGCTCTTGCAAAACCCTTGCACGGTGCACGAGTTGCAGATCTTTCCACCTAATGCAACGGCACAACAACAAACATACGTTGAAAAATATTTGCAAGGGTTGTAAAATATGTCACACCAAAACCCTTGTTTATTTTCGAGCAATGACACGTAAAAAAATAATTGCAACCCTATGTTAGCTGACATTTTACTTAAATACATATTTGACGATAAATTGTTGAGGAAGGTAAATTTTAAAGAGATTTTATAATTTTTATTTAAATTATAAAGATTTGTTACAGTTTTTTTGTTAAGAATGCATGCAGAAGGTGCGCCAATTCACAGCCGCCATAGACAATAGTCATTAACAATAAATTGATCGAATCAGCCGCTCATATATCACTAGATTCTGCAATGGGTGCTCTCGTGCCCTTGTATATTTTGGTATAGGATTTTTGCAATCTGTAATCTTGCAAGAGCAAGAGAATCCCCCTACTGTAGTAACAGGTTGCAAGAGTTTAAAAAAACAACCCTTATATGTGCACATTTTAATTCTGCTTTGTACAGGGCGCATTATTTATGCTGGTAGGTTCACGAGGATCAATTTTCGAAATTCACTCTTTTCCATTATAATCGGCAATAGCAGAAATATTGTTCGAAACACTTGAATGAAATGTTATTGAACTTCGACAGTATGCAAAGTAAAGCTAGTACTCTAAGACAAGGTTGGAGTAGAGCGCGATCTCTCTGTAGGCCAAAAACGATAACGTGCTGCACAGATTAAATGGGAGGGTTGGTCCAATTTGCATAGAAATATAAATTACTAACGATTCCGACAGTCGATTTTTAAGAATATTTCAGTCATTTAATGTTGATTTATTACTATAAAAACTAAAAGTATGATTATCAATACATTTTTAATATAAAAATTTAGTCACATAATTAAAAAAACATATATATTAAATAATTTATAAATGGGCACAAATTTGAGAAAATAAATGAAATGTAATGAATCCAAGAGCGAAGCCGTTATTTACGTCCTCTCAGGTGTTTAAAACCTCTTAGCTTAATACGGTTTCATATACGCCCTTCCATAATATTCCGAGCTGGTTATACATATGTATACTCGTATTCAGGCATTATTTCATGCGTTTGTCGGCATTTTTGGAAGTAATTGACTTAAATTAGCGGCGTTAAGTAATATAATCCGGTTTCGCGTGTCGCTCACTGCAAAAACTGCATGCATAAATAGTGCGCAGAGTTTATAAAAAAATAATAATATAAAAAAATGTTTTGTAACTATTAGTCCATTGTTTTATAACATTAACATAAAAATGGCTTTGCTTTTGTCAACCACAAGACCGCCCAACTAGAAGTTGAGCGATTGTGCAATTTCATTCGCTCTCTTCTGTGTCACTTGCAAGGTGCAAAGAGCAACGTTAATTCATGACTAACTTAACTCGTGTTGACCGATAAAAAAATATTAGCTTATAGAGTGTACCGCACCTGCTCCGCTTAGGTGGCCGCAAATTGTTTAAGCTGTTCAGTCGGCGTTTACAAAACTTTCTTAATTACAATCGATTTGTTCACACTACCGCCGCCCTTCAGGGTCATCACCGTCAAGAAGAGCGCAAAAAAGAAGCCAGCCAGGCCAGTGCTGCCGACCAGCAGCGTTAGGCCACCAATTAGCAGCGGCACTAATGCTATGAACTTCAGCTTGTATGCCAACAACAATGGAAGCATCAGTTTTTTCAATTTCTTTTTTAATTTTTTGCCTCGACCAATGACCAAGGCAGTAGATGTTAATGATTTAGCTGAGTTTGGTGCGTTTGTAATTGTTGTTGCCTGCGCTGATGCTGTAACCGCAGTTGACCGTGGCAAAGCTGTTGCCGTCACTGTTGGCCACATCAATGTCGTCTCTGAAATCGACTGGGACTGTTGCGTGTTTGAATGTGTGGCGGTGGGAGGGCTTCGCTGACCTTGAACTTCACGCGCCAACTGTGTGTTGTCCCCAACAGGAATGACTGTGTCTACAGTTGCTGACTGCGCTAACGTGACGGATGCTGAGTTCGTGAAGCCGTCGTCGCTGCTCCCCAATGTATCGAGGCCGCCGCTTGCAAGGTCTGCAAATAAAGTAGAAACATGCGAAAAAGTTTTAAATTAGTAATACATTTTCATGGCGTAGAGCTAGGAGAAAATATATTCATGAAATATGCATAGTAGACGTTATTAGTTTAGAGGACGAGTTAGTTTTGCTAACCATTGTAAATGAAATTATTGGAACTTGAGTTTAATCAATGGTTCATAATCTGCCGGATCTCAAGAAAATACTTTCAGTTTGAGTATAATTGTGAGATACTTCATATGTTCAGAAAGATATGCCTTAGGAACATATTATCAAACCAAATAATATATGTATAGTAATAAGACAAATCATTCACTTTATGGTGGCACCGCCCACATTTAGATGAAAACCCATATTTTTTTTAGTACAACACGCTTACTTCTCACATAACACAATTTTAAATTCCATCTGACTTATTCCTTTCTAATCTACAAGGCAAAAAGCAATTAATATAACGGAATGAAACTTTGCACGAGGTACCTAGGTACCGAATATGTGGACCCCACAACGTCTACAACTTTGCTTCCGCCGTTTTCCAATAGATGGAAAGGATGAAGCACTGGTCGAGTAAATCGTTTTATATCGATCTTGGACATTTGTGTCAACATTAATCCAACAAAATATTTGTAGAGATCTGTTTGCATTTATTCTCAACTGAAAATGTGACTTTTTGAGCCGAATTCTCGACATTTGCGGGAAATTTTGCTTTTCTTTTTTAATTCCAAGAAAAGTGCGGCTGAGGCTCATCGAATGCTTTCGGATACGTAAGAAAGTACATGTCGCGAATGGTTTCAACGTTTTAAGAATGGTGATTATGAAGTCGAAGACCGGCAGGGTGGTGAAAGGGAGAAGATTTTCGAAGATGCTGAATTGGAAGCATTTCTCGACCAAGATGCGTTTTAAACCCGAGAGGAATTGGCCGAATCGTTGCAAGTGACATAGCAAGCCGTATCAAAACGCCTCAAAGACATGGGGATAATTAAGAAACAAGGAAACTGGGTTCCTTACGACTTGAAACCAAGAGATGTCGAACGGCGCTTCTTTGCATGTGAACAGCTGCTTCCAAGGCATAACCGAATGGGATTTTTACATCACATTTTAACTGGCAGCGAAAAATGGGGGCACTGCGATAAGCCTAAGCAAAGAAAGTCATGGGGAAAGCCTGGACATGCCTCCACGTCGACGGAAAAACCAAACATTCACGGCGCCAAGGTCATGCTCTGCATTTGGTGGGACCAGCTGGGGGTGATATATTATGAGCTGCTAAAGCCAAGTGAAACCATCACAGGAGATCGATACCGAACGCAATTGATGCGTTTGAGCCGAGCACTAAAAGAAAAACGGCCACAGTACGAGGAAAGACACGATAAAGTCATTCTCCAGCATGACAATGCTCGGCCTCACGTCGCAAAGGTGGTCAAAAAATATTTGGAGACGCTGAAATGGGAGATCTTACCCCACCCGCCGTATTCTCCAGACGTTGCTCCATCTGACTACCACTTGTTCCGATCGATGGCACACGGTCTAGCTAACGAGCACTTCAGTTCTTATGAAGAAGTCAAAAATTGGATTGATACTTGGATCGACTCGAAAGATGAGGAGTTCTTTCGTCACGGAATACGCATGCTGCCAGAAAGATGGTCAAAAGTAGTAGCTAGCGACGGCCAATATTTTGAATAACATTTTTGTAACCGTTTTTATACAATAAAGCCTTAAATTTACAAAAAAAAAACGGCGGAAGCAAAGTTGGAGACCTAATATATAGTTGACATTTGGCCGAAAATATCAGTCAATGTATGGGATATACAATTTAAATTCAGATAGAATCTTTTACTGATAGTAATATCTCTGTGTATTAAAAATTGGTTGAATAGGGTCAATACTTCCCTGAGCCCCATATATCTAATAAAAAATTTGCGACTTCCGAGTGACAAAATGTGAGTTATGTCAATGAAAATGAGGAGACGTGTTTTACTCATAACATTGTATCTTTCTGGATAAACTAATATCAGGATTTCGACTCCGACTTTCCTTCGTATGAATGGTGATTGTTTGTGAGGTACTTTATGAAACCCAGAGAAGATCGGTCGATCAGGTTCCTAGAAATGGGACCTAAGCTTCTATAAATCTCTCTCACACCTTCTCAAAGGTAAAATTTAATGTATCTGCCGTATTTATTTATTGGTTTATCGCGCTTTTAGTAGCTTTTAACAGTACGGTTATATGGGGAGTGACCGCGGCCATCACCTGATTTCGTTCGCGGCCAGGCGACACGGCCTACAGGAACCACGTCAATTAATTTTAAGGTGTATTAAGTTTGCCAGGGAGTTCTTCGATTCTTACTATGTCTGAATTTATTGAACAAAGAATTGCGATAATGCACCATCTCATACTGCATTGGTTATTCGTGATCATTTCGCCACATTTTCAACTAATATCGTGCCGCAACCATCGCATTCGCCTGATTTACCTTCGTGTAACTTCTGGCTATTCAGCAAATTCACATGACCACTCCGAGGACACCGTTTTGACTGAATTGAGGATATAAAAGTTGAATCAAGGAAGGCTTTGATGTTCATCACGACGGAGAATTTTTCCAAGTGCTTTGATGACTAGAAAATTCGTTGGAGGGGACTACTTTAAAGAGATGAAACGGACAAAATTCAACTTTCAATTTGATCACAGTAGTATGTACGAGTATAAATTATCAGTATGATGAGCTGTGTCGATTCAAACACGTCGATCTGTAGTCAAAATGAAGTGCTTGTATGGAAATTTATTTTTAATGGCACAAGATATCTTCACAAAACACCGCAAGAATTATTTTTAAAGTCTTCGGTACAAACTTATGTAGAACAAATTGTACAACTGGGCTAATAGTTATGTAAAACGCGAAAAAGTACTTTTTGGGCTCTACGGCCCACATAAATTTTGTTATTTAGCTGAGTTCATAACGCACATATGTACGAGTATATGTATTCTTTATATGTATATAAATATTTATATCTCAACAAACGATATATAGATAAAATTAACCGAGAATAGTTAAGTTGGTATTATGTAATTCTTTATACGTTATAATATTGGTATATACCTGCTTACGGCACTAATACGATGAATACGAGTACATACATACACTTATAGCAGGATTCTGTAACCAGTCTCTAGTCTCTATTTGAGACATTTTGAGATAAAGTCTTTATTTGTGACTAGTACGATTTACTAAACAGTTTCTAGCGTTAGTCTCAAAATATTGACTTGAATTTGAGGCCTGATAGTTAGCAGGTCACAAACTAAAAAGAGCTCTTGTCTGCCAGTTTGAATATACTGAATAGAGATCATCACAGATATTAATCGATTATCGTTTTTTTATATTTTGTAAGCAACTCAAACGCGAAAAGATTAAAAATAAATAATTTTTACATAAATTTCGTAAATATTATGGAACAATGTCCTCATATATTTTTATTGTTATTGATAATTATGTTTTTTGACTATGTTATAGAAAGTTTAATATTTGTTATCGACATATTTATTTTCATTCAAGTGTAAAAGCACCTCTGCATAATAATAGATTTTGTGACTGTCTCATATAGAATGGCAAAATCGTCTCAAGTCTCAATAATTGTCTCTAACTTAAAATCTCAAATTTAGAGACTTGAGACTGTATCACAGTACAGAATCGCACGGTTAGTATCTCTAAAATTTATATTTACGAAGGCAATAGACCCTTAGATTTTAACTGTTATTTATTTGAATTGTGCTGCTAATTTGGACCATTTGTCAAATGGATGCCTTAAATATCCTCGATATGTGTCAAATAAGAAGTTCTGACATACAAGTATATTCTAAAGGTGGTGCAATAGGCAGAGTCTGATTATAAAACATTCAATGTAAACTCCATTTCCACTCAAATTTTACTATAGATCATTAAGCCTTGTGCAGTTAATAAGTACTGATAATTTCGCTCACCTGCTTTATCATCGCTGATGATACGTCGGAAAACGTCGCAAAAGTGTCGCACTTTGTCCAAGGCGTTTCCCAATGGCACAAGAACTTCATTGAACTGCGCTTCCTCTAGACTGTTTATATCATTTTCCACACTTCCGACCTCCGTGCTTTCCTCAATATCAGGAACGACACCCTTACGCCCCTCGTTGACCTCACCATCGCTTTTGATTTTAATATCCTGCCAAGCAAGCATTGCCTGATGCTGTGGTTGCGTAACAATGCTGTCGGCAATGTTTACTTTAGTTGTTGCTGCTTGCTCATTGTCACCGTACTTATTGTGTTGAGTCATACTTTTGTTGTTATAGTTGCTGTTATAAGTGTTGACATACCCTCGTTCATTGAAGTTATTGACAATTCTGTCAGTGGTGCTGTCGCTGTGCTCTCGCCGCCTATTTCTTTCGCCCGATGTCATCGAGAGGCGTCGCCGATTACTTAACGCCAATACATATGGCGCAACAAAGCGCATATCCGGTGCCGTCGAACGGTAATTTCCGTTGTTGCTGCTGTTGTAAGTGTAATAATTTGCCGGATTTTCTTGTTGCTCCTGTTGCTGCGCCGCTTGTGGTGTATCAAGGGTGTGGCGTGCTGTGCTGTGTGGTTGTTTATCTCGTGGCATTGCTTTATGTCGCTTTTGCAGTTTATTAGCGCGTGCAGCGTCTACTTGAGTAGTAGCAGCCGCGGCAACCGCAGCGTTGGTTGCTGCATGCAGAATATACCAATTGCCGTGCACAGCAGTGGGAGGCCATTGTACCTGCTGCTGGGCGTACGTTACGGTTGTTGCTTTTGATGTCGAGGAGGAGGCAGTGGTGTAAGCTGCTGATGCAGACGACACGGCGCCGATCGGATTAAAGCCGTCGTAGTTTAAAAGCACTTCGGTTTGCAGTGTGAAAAATGGTGCAAACGAGATTAGTACAAGCAGCAGCATATTTCACTGATTTTTGAGATTCGCGTAATTTAACTTTTTGTGGCAGGCACTCTTTAAGATTTTAATTCGCTGTAATTATTTCTATATCATGGAGGTTTCACTAACCGTCACTGTTTTTTGGCAACCGCCCGCCGGCGCAGTTCATCATTCGTTCAAAGTTGACTCACAAATAACCTTAACTGGCAGCGTGTTCGATATTTTATCAACTTGCAACCGCATGCCTTGAAGATTCTTTTATTTTTATTACACTTATAATTACATTGTGTGTTGTTTGTGTTGATTTCTATTCATTTGCGGATACAACCAGTTGGTCATCAAAGTCTGTGTGTTACGACGCGAAATCAAAACAAAAATAGAAAAGCAGAAAATTACAGTTTAAAGAAAGGAAATTCACTTTTTACTCAAAATTTCTTAAGTAATAACATCAACACTCTGGCTTGTCAAAGAGAAAGGCCCTAAGCTTCGAGCTCACGGTATCGAACTAAATGTAACCAACATTCATCCGTACGCAATGCATCACTGCACACAAATAAAAATAAGATGATAAGCAAAATGGGGGTAAAAAAGAAGAAATAATAAACAGCATACCCGTCTTAGAGTCTCCATATTATCAAGCGATCAGTTGTCACTGTTTTATTTATTTATTGTGCTTTGCCGCGCTCACGCAATCATTGCTACAATTTCTTTCAAACACATAGATATATGGGTCATTCCGGCACCATTGATTAGATACTAATGAAGATCAGACACACTTCAGAAGCTAGGTTTTTTATTTTGCCAGGGCATATTTCATTTGGGGAATTCACAATGAAGGAAAAATTTAAACAAAATATGTAGATTCAATGACATTGAATTTTAATGGAACACCAGTTGTGTTCAATACTTTAAAGATCTTTATTTTTTTATTTCTTTATATGTTTTGTTATTGAAAGAAATTGTGAGACCAGAAAAGGCCACGAAGCATTTCTGCCATACATAGTACACATATACATTACTAACTAAATAATTCAATAAATCAAAGTCCTAATATTATATTACAAAAGTTAATTTCGAAATAATCTTGTCAATATATTATATTATATACATTCGCTGTGATAATATAATGATCATTTCTCGGATCATGGCTTATATCCTGTGCCACTTGTTTTGAAATTGGACTTCTATCTATTTCATCCTTCTGAAATTCTGAAATTAAAAAACAAAAATATTTTAAACTCAGCCAATGTGACGGCATTTCCGGTGACGGAAAAAAGATGTGCCCGCGTAGAGGCGTACAACTCCTTACAGGATCATCTAAAGGGAAAAATACGTGTTTAACTTAAAACCTTAACTTAGAAATTGGACAAAGGAAAAAATACTGAAAATTGGATTTTTTGTAGACATTTTTACAAAAAATGAAAATTGGAGTTTTGGCAGACATTTTTACATAAAAAAATCAAAATTTCAGTGAGAAGCTCGCGACATTTTTTTTTCAAATAGTTGTAATCGAAAAAAATCCTTCAGCCAAGACTTTAAGAATTGTATCTCAGAGACCTGTAAATTTTCATTGAGATCGGTTAAGTAGTCCTCGTGAAATCTTGCCATCCGGCTTCAAAAACACGGTTTCAAGAAAAACGCGTTCAAAGATTTGAGGCACAATAAAAGTGGGACACAATTGCACAAGTTCTCAAGGTTATATCTGCGAAACTATTACCCGTAAATTTAGGACAATATTGTAGAGGTGTTGTACAATTTAATAAGACAGATATAAAACTTTCATCCATATTTATTATAGTATCTTTACCAGAAGCCCTCGTAATGATACATTTTTTTCTTTAGATCAAATTAAAACTAAAACCCCTGCAACTCATCTATTTCAAAACCCTTGAAGGTTTTTATTTATCGAAATCTTAATATTGTATAAATTAATCTCTAACGTGTCACGTCAGGCGACATGATTTTTTTGTTTTCTCAATTATTGAAATTATTTGAGTTCGCTTGTTATTTCATCAGTTTGGCATCAGTGCGGCGATATTTTCTATTGTAAATAAATTAGGCTTTATCAATTGCCAGCTTGTAAATCTTTTTTTAAAGTACGGGTTTACTATTTCTAGTCTAGTTCCATGTGAGATTTTTTGCAAAAGAAAGTTTCAAGTTTATTTCTAATATGAGAAAGGCTATTTTTAAAAATATATAAAATATTTAACAGCGCCATGAAAGAAAGGATCCCGTCTGCAGAAGTTATTCCAAACTGTTGCACGGAATAACAGGCTCTTAATTGTTGGAGGTTTTTACTCCTCCACTGTGCTGACTAATAAAATCATTAGAAAGTTTCACGAAATTATTGTCGGTGATGAGACAGTACGCAGATGCCTGAAAATGACGGGCTCAAGGCTAGAGCGATAGTAAAAATAACCGTTCTGGAGCTATGCACCAAGCTAGTATGTATATTGAGTGACATTAAATTGACATTCTGGAGGACTCATACGTTCCAAGATTCGGACTCGAACGCGGGCAAGGAGATATTTTCATGCGGTATATTTTAGAGATTTAGCAGACTTACATCTTTTTATACTCTTGCAACCAGTTGCTACACAGTATTATACATAGTTTTGTGGTTTTTGGGCTTGTCTACGCCATCTAACAAGTTTATTGTATGTATACATATAAATCCTAAACCACTAAAGCATTAACAACCAAATTCGCTCAGCACGAATATTACAAGAACTCCTACCGATAGTGTGTAGAAAGATTTTGATGAAAAGTCTTCTTCAAGTATAAAAAATGTTCCTCGAGTGTTCTTTTAAGAATTGTCAAATATGAATTACAACCAGTAAATAACCGATACTTTTTTTTAGATTCAAATAGCATTTCACTCCTTGAATTTGACTTTTAAACTATATCAGACATAAAGTATTTTTTTCCAGTTAGCAAAAAAAAATGTTGTAATCTCATTCAAAATAGAAGTTCATATTGGAAATAATAAGGGCGAAGAAATCAGAAACTACGTGAATACACCTTTTTATTATTTCTTCCTTTACTGCTCCACTTTATTACCTTTGTTGTTCTCATTTTGATGGCTTAACGTTTATGTTCTTTTTATTTCAGTGTCTGACCCTAATAGCTAGGTTTTGGTTTTGCTTTGCTAATATAAACCTAAAACTCTACTTCAGCACGGTTCATTGGCTCTTGGGTCATTGAAAATTAAACATGAATACATTTTTTCTGACGTTGATGTTTGTTCAACGAACTACAGGTAAACCGCACTAATTCTTTTGCGGTGGCAATAAATATGTATATAAATATAGTATAGTATATGTTGGTTGTGGTGACCAAAAATTTTATGATGAGGCTAGAATTGCGAACTTCAATAATTTATTTAGGCTTGTTCGGTACTTTGTTCTATTTTTCAATTCCGGTATTTTTCTTAATGACTTTTTTATCAATTTTAAAGCAAAAGAGAGTAATGGAATTCATAAGGATGAAGCATAGTATATGTATGTATGTGAATATATAATATTAGGTGAAAGCTATACACCAAAATTGGTCAAATTATCTAAATGAAACATTCTTATTCTACAATTTAATGCTTTTGACGATTGTTGTTAGACAGTTTCTAATAGACGTTTTGAACATTCTGAAAATTCTTTTTTCTTTAAATAAAAAGTACCTCAGATTTTACCCATTTTTGGCAAAAGGGAATGCTGTCATCACAAAGATATTCTCCCCAAATTTCCATACTAGACCTAACAGACTGACCGATATGTTCGTTCAAAAATCGGCCATATGCACCTGGGGCCATCAAATTTGGTGTATGGATACTTAAAAAGTTATAGTCAGATTTCGACAATTTTGGGCTTAACTTTAAATAACTTGAGGGTACTATTTTTGCAAAGTTTTATTCTGGCAACTTCATTGATATTTCAGTTGTATACTGTAAGGTAAAAGAATCTGATAGAACCGAAAGTTATATATAGATGTCCATTTACTAAATAACAATTTTAATAAATTGGGAAATTATTTTTTTCTATGATAGCGGCATTTCGTGGGCGTAACAATGGGCAATTCTGCCCATCTGCAATATAAACCCTTCATGGGTGCCAAGGAACACGTGTACGAAGTTTCATCAAAATATATTTATGATTACTTAAATTATCGCTTTTACGGCGGACGGACAGATATTCATTCCAATTAAAACGCACCTCATCATTGTGATTATTTATATACATATTGGGTAGTCGAAAGAGTCTTTTCGTATTTTGTCAATAGATGTTGTTGCAGTCGTATATCTCCAGTGCTACCAATCACATTGTGTCATACAATATAGTTTTGGAAAGGATGGGTTTAAGCTTCATTTAACCAAAAAAAATTAAATTCAGTGTAGTGGAAAAATAGTTACAGCTGTTCAAAAAAGCGTAAAAATAATGAAAAAATTCGCTATATTCTTTTTTTTCCACTGATGGAATAATGTCTCTACCGGAAAATGGCAAAAAGTGGTCGACCAAAATGATACATATTTGTTTATTTTTTTATTAGTATAAATATAAAAAAATAACTTGAAGTTTGATTAGAAAAGAAAAAAACTTTTTCGACTTCCCATACATTGAATTGAATAATTAAATTCCCCAGGTAAATGACATTTCAAAAAGAATATATTTCGCTAAGTTGGTAGGACTGATCTTAATTATTGTGTCAATTATGAGCGCGTTCTGTCAATCAGTTAGCTTACAGAAGCTGCTTAAGGCAGAACAACTCAGTAGTGCGTAGTGATTTTTACAGTGTATAAAAATATCGAACAAAGAATCGTAAATTTCGTTCTACTAACCAAACTTAATTAGCGAAATCGTTGCGAATGTTGGAAAAGGCTTACGGTGATTAAGTTTTAACAAAAACACAAGCCTACCAGTGGTAGATAGTCTTCAAAGACGGTCGAGAAAACGTTTAAGACATGCCTCGTTCTGGACGGCCTTTGATCTCTTCAACTGATGAAAATATTAAACAAGTGAAGGATATGGTGTTTGAGTGTTAGAGAGATGGCAAGAGAGCTCGACATCTCTTGCGAGTCCGTTCGAATGATTTTGGTGACTATTTTGGGTTTGAAATGCGTTCTTTTTTGATTCGTTCGATAAAACTGGATTTTTTTCAAAAAGAGTACCGTAGACATGTCTTTTTGGACATGCTTGATCATGCGAATTCCGATTCCACATTCACGGAGCGCATTATACTGCCGGTGAGACATGGAGTTATGAATTTGACATGCAAACAAGTCAATAATAATCGGAATGGAACCCGTTTTCAATCGATAGAAGAGATAAAACAAAATTTGCTGAAAGAGCTGAAGTTGAGCCATCCCAAAAAGTGCATATGAAAAAGGTTCGATGACCCGAAAAATCGTTGGCATATGTAAGTGTATTACATCGGATAGCAGTTACTTTGAAGGCGACAAAATAAATATTGATGAATAGTTCAATATTTTGCGTTTTATTTACAATTGCCGGGTTTCTTGTCACAATGTTTTATACGTAAAGAACTCCATATCTATAATTTTATATATTTGGGGTACTCAAAACCCGTCGTAAAGCATCGTAAAATCGTAAAATTATAAATTTTTACACTTGTTTAAAAAAATGTTTTTGGATTTCATACAAAAATGAGTTTACATATTTACAATTCTCAATGCTATGTTTTCGAATCGTTATAACTTATAATTTTATGAGACCTTATGAAAACCTAAATATGTAATTTTGAGTATCTTAACTTTCGAAATATGAATGTAACAAGTTAGAATGGGCTAAGTTTGAAAGTAGCCGAATATTCTTTCAGGGGCTGGCACAATTTTAGTTTAAAGTATGGGATTCGGAAGTAGTATCGACACGATTTTATACATTTTTACTTAGAGAAGTAGTGACCCGACTGAACTCATTTTAAGATGTATTAACAGGAAAGTATTCTTTCTGAATTACAAATATATGTATATCAAACACATTGACCGATATTTTTGAATAAAAGTCAGCAAAACGCACTGGGGTCCACATATTCGGTATCTAGGGGCTTGAAAATTTTTTCTTCGATAACAAAATTTCACTTGCTGTTGTCTTGAGCATAGATTTTTCACCAATAATTTTGCATCACTTAATTCACTAAGCAATCTTTTTTAACACATAAGTAACAGTATTATGATTCCCAAATTCAATAAATCTAGTTTTATACTTGTTTCCATAAAGAACATCGAACTTCACTAGGTGTGGATTCAGCTCACAACTGCCATGCGACGTCTAGCACCAACTAACTTGAACTTGAATATTTTGTTGCATTTTATATGTGGAAATGCAATTTTCCAGATGAAAGTAAAAGCGTGGAAAAATTTAAAAAAGTGCAAGCTTGTAGGCATGTAAGTATGCAGTTAGTTTTATGGAATAATTTGACATAATTAAGCTGAGCAAATGCAAAGGCGCTGGCTGGACCACAAGATTGCTAATGCCACCACTTATTACCACTTGAGTGTTGTTGCTGCTGACAGCTTGCTTAACATGGATCACAGCAAGTGTCGACTATTTATTTACATAAATAATTGGCTACCCAGTGGGCTTGAAAGAAAGCAAGGGGCGTCTTGTTATCTATGCAAATTGCGATGAGGCTGTTTCTAGGAACGAATATAGGGTTAGCTCTAAAGAGAGTTGAACAGAAAGAACGTAAAGTAAAAAACATTTCGGATCAGCTTAGGGAAGGATGTGGGATCTAATAAAACTGCACTGTGGTCATATATGTACAACATATTTTTGGCAGAATTGAGATCTGAGCTAAGAATGTTTTGAATTAACCAAAGCTTAGTTTGGTTTGATTAAGTTCTGTAGGAGACTCATTTTCATTTAAAGCTTTAGTGTAATAAATTTTGATACGATTTTGAGATTAAAGGTCAGTTATGAAAGTCGGTGCGATTACATATTTTCTGCTTGAAGGAAGGCATGGCACTGGGCATACAAAGAGTGCAAAACAAGAGTGAACTTGGATAAATAAGCCCAGTTCACTAAGACCTCTAGCCTTCTTGTATCTATTTGAGTAATTACCAGAAATTATATGTTTAAAAAAAGCAGTAAAGGGTCGATTTGGTGACTAAGAAGTCATAAACTTAGCCATGGTATACACCCTGTATATGCTGTTACCATTCTCAAACCGCCACAATTTTGTGGAAAATTGCGCAAATTTTCTATTACCTGAATCGAGCGTGCAAAATAAGAAGATTTTTTTCATTTAAAAATTGTATATCAGAAGTGTGAAAAGCACTTTTCCAGGTGCCTGTGTTCACTTACACCACCAATTGTCAGTGACTAGACTCTTTTGAAATATTCAGATGACAAAATGGGAAGTGATTTGCATAAATAGTTTGTAATACAATTCTTCAATTCAAAGACACACTTAAAGCGCAACGTAACCATGAAAAATCGAAATCAGTTCTCTGATATTTTACACCATTCACGATTGGCACGTGCTAACGGTATTTACGCTTACTTGCATTTTTTGCTTTTACTCTGCTATTTCCACTTTCCCACTTAGTGGAAGCACTTGCCCTGCCGCACTCAGTGCTGTATGTACCAGTGCACCCATAAAATACCTACACATACGTACATACACGTACGCACACACAACTGAAGATATCCGGTTCGTACTGTCAATTCAAGAAGTTTGACGAATTGGGTCGATTCAACGCATTTAATGTTCATTAATATTAGCCGTTAAGTACTGTTGGCGAATACAATTAACCGTTTGCCGGAGTTATGCAATATTAATGTTTGAGTTGTTGTGAGTGTCTGGTTTGTTGAATAATCAGTGAATTATTTAAGCGGCAGTTACGTTTTGTAATTGAAATATTTCTCTATTAACAAAACCAGTTGTGACGCAATATAAACAAAGGATTAGGCAGACGTTACCGTAACAAAACTAAGCAGCACCTTAAAAAAATATTAGCCTTAAAAACGAAATATAAACATTGAGAATCAAACTAATGATTTACGTGGTTAAAGAATATCTCTGCATGTTAGGGTAATAGCGTGAGGTGTCGACACGGCGGAGTGTAAGAATATACAAGTGGCGAATTTTAATGCGCGAATGTGGATGTGCGGCTTGTGAAGATCGAATTGTTATAGGCGACAAATAAAGGCGAACGACATACGAATGAGTGGTACGAATGTTGGTAGCGAATGATCTTGAACCTGCTCAGCGGACCATCCTTTATGTTTGGTGAGTTGATGTAGAAGCGTGGTGAGGGTTTGTGTGTGGTAATATATGTGTTATGATGTCACTATCGACTGTGGTATATTAGCTGTATATTAGGATCGGCCAGTTTTTCCCGGGAGAGGGTGGACGCGTAACTCATTTAAACATCCTGGGCCCCTAGGCGAATATTTTGCCTAGTATTGCGTTGCATTTATTTCGGCGTACTGCTGGTAGAGTAGCCAAAGCGCGGAATACAGCTGACAGCAGAAGCATTGGAGTTGTAATATACTCGTATTTATCCGTGTGTGTAGAGACGGATTTTGGTTTGAAACATGCCACATGTATTTGAATGTGCATTTAATATGCGGGTAGGTGCTTAAGAAAGCAACTTTATTTTGCGGGTTTATTCGATTGACTGACAACCTTTTGTGTTTGCGATTTTTTTCTTTTATCGTTTTTTTTAAAGTGGATTGTTTGTTAATTGCCTTTTCTGTATGATCGGCAATGTTTGGACCTATTTATTCTCGGCTTATGAAGGATAGTAACTCCACGCCTGGCTCTGATATGGCCAGAATGGGTACTCCTTAGCCCTGGAGTTAGGGCTGTGACAATAGATGGATCTTGCGAGAGAGTGGCCGGTAATTGCGAACGGCTTCGATTCGTGGAGTAGATAATTTTTGTATACTTAATTTGAAGCTTTGTATAGCTGATTCCATAACTCACCCATATGAGGAGCGCTTGGTTAGAAGCGATAAAAGCGACTTTAGCTTTGTAAGCATAGGTGCGTTAATGTATCGCATTGAAAGTATTGTGATCCCTTAATTTTTATTTTGATTTTTTTTTTTTGAAAATGCATTTGACCAATGAAAGCAAAAGTTGTAGATTTTTCGACTTTTGGAGACACTTTTGTTATATTTAAGGTTTTAGTTCTAATTTGGCGTTAGTAGCGAACATACCGCTCTAGAATTTGTTCAGAATTTTCTTTTTCATTATTGGCTAAAGCCATCCTGCGGGGCCGAAAAGTTGAATGTGCTTTTTAATAATTTGGACTGTCTGACTATTGTTTTTAGTTCCAATTGGAGTATTGAAAATTTGTGGCTTGGGGGTAGTCCGTACGACGTACGGCACTTTGATCGAGTAGTTGTGGCTTTTGAGTAGCGCTTACAATACTGATACTTGTGGAGTTTTAAATTTCCTTAATTGTGAATTAAGGCATTTGTTTGATTTTTCTCAACTGAGTTGGTGTGGTGGTAACTAAGATAAAAATTAAAGAAAACACAAGCAAGCATGGTGTCTGTTGGCAATTTTTAGTATTTTCAGTTTGCGGATTTGCTTTTGCAATTAAACTCTTGGTTTGTTTTATAAATGCGCTTCTTTGGGTGAATAACATTCTGCTGTAATGAAGCATTGTATGATGTCTTTTATGACAATATAAGCAGCTAAATTTGCTTTTGCAATTTTTAAGATTATGTGTATGGGACAAGCAGTTTGTAACAGAGTCTTTTTGATCTGACAAAGTTGTTCCTTTCAATTAAGTTTTTTAAACTTCGCAAGATTTTAGCTTGTGCCTCTTGTGCATAGTTCGCATGACGTTGTTTCTTTGGTGGATGTGAACGATTGTATTTTGTTAAAAATTTGGATGTTTGATTTGTTTTTGCTTCTAGCTTGGGGACTATTTAAGCTTCTATTTTGGTCGTGTTAATATTTCTTAGTTTTGATTATTTTTTCTTCTAACCTTTCCGCAATTTCATATTGGGTGGTGAGAAAATCTTCCATTTGTTGCCAGATTGGCTTTTTCGTGATGAGAGCGATTGCTCCCATAGAAGTAACGACTTTTCTGGTAATGCGGCGGTGCAAATGTTTACCAGAATTGGGTCCCAGCAGTCTGTGGGAATATTTTGTGTCGACAGAATCGACAAACAATTAGAAACAGTGGATTGTAGTTATCCACAAATTCTTCACTTGTTCCTTTCTTGATTTTAGGCAAGTTTAGTAGTGCGCTACTTGTTTATCGACCAGTATTCTTTCATTTTCGTATCTAGCTTTTAGAGCTTCCCAAGCCAAATTGAAATTATCGTCATTAAGAGCGAACTGTTTTACTATTATGCCTGCTTGACCTTTAGTTTTGTATCTGAGGTGATACAAGTTTGAGCTTGTGATGAGGATGGTTTATGTACACGGCCGTGAACATGTCCCGGAAGGACGGCCATTCTTCATAACCTCCGTAAAAGGTTTCTGTATCACAAGCAGGCAACTCGAGTTGGATGCCTGCGGAGCTTGCCTCTTGATATTTGCACTGTGGCAGCTCTACTCTCGGATGTGGAGTAGGTGCAATTTTTATTAGCTTTAATTGATCGGAGATCATAGCTTTCGTTCTTCATATTGGTCAAGGCAGTTCTCGTAAACATCGTAAGCCGATGATTTAAAAATTTTGAGGTAGATCTGGATTGTCAGATTCTACTATGGCGTCATGAGCCGCTTGGAGTCGTATCCAAAATTATTAAACATTTATTCTTTGATGTTTCGTAGACTTCCGAGTTTTTACGAGGCAAATCTAGTAGTATCTTGTCTAACTGTCACTTTCTGAAATGAATTTAATAACCTCTTTTGAGCGTGTAGCTCCTGCAGGTGTATTTTGATTTTTATTATTATTCATTGTTTTTACTGTATGGTAAAATATGTATTTGTCAAAATGAGTTAAATTTGTCTCAGTGTAAACCAAATACTCTTTGTTTCAGTAAATAAGATTTTATTTATTTCGTATAAAACGGATTCTTTATTTTTTATTATTACCGACAAACGATATTATTTATATTTTAGTTTGAAGTTTGAAATGTCTGCAACATCTTTAATTGAATAACACTTTTTATGTCCTTATGTTAGTATTTAGGTACACCCTAATACTTGGACTTATACGAATGTATGTATATATGTGCTTATGAAAGTACTATGATATTTTCATTGAGAGCTCGCTGAGGAGATCAATGCGCTATTTACATAAGTATGCACGAATTGTTGCTTATGTCCATCGTCGTAAGCAATTGAGACTCGTTAGAGAGATCAATTCGCTTTTTGTACGCAATCCTGCTTGTTTTTGTTGTCAAAGAACAAGAGGTATTGCCAATTAATGTCAATTTGAATATTTGTGTGTACTAATCTTTATGTGTTAATTTTGGTTATTATATCTTGGCAATATATTTGCATGACGAAAAGAGAGTGCTAAAACGATTAGGTAAAATTTTTTCCGTATTCTATATTATATCTGTACGTATGTAAATAATTATATGTTCTAATAATTCTGTTATAAGTACGTAATTTGTATGTTAAAGCTTCTGTGAATATGTTTTTGTGGTATGTAAATATATTAAGAAATATGAGGTATATGTTTGCACTAGGTATACTATATACGAATATGTTTGTATGTATGTCTTTTGCAATTCTTGCTTTGTTTTTTATGTTACAATTTTTATTTATGTTTGTGCCTTTGCTTAGTTCATTTATGCAATCCTGCTTAATGTTATGTTAAACATAAGAGGTATGCCGGAAAAAATTGCAAGATGATACTTGAGTGTTTTTTGTTTGTTATAAGTGTTTGAATACACGAAGGTAAGCTAGAACCTAGGCCAATAAAGTAATATTATTTATTAACATATATTGATATATATACGTTATAACCAAACTGTGTTCGGTTTTCCCGCAAAATAAACTCGAAACTGGGACAGTTTGGCAACCGTTTTTCGCTGTTAAAACGGAAAAAAAGAAATACGAAGACTGATTCGCATATGTTATACATCCATATGCATTAAATAGATTTAAAAGAAATAAATACGCTCACTTTGTATTTCCATAGTTTTTTTCTGTAAGTATAAATGTTTGCAGGCCTCTTTGCTCCAATTCCTTCCACTCCTTTTCTCCTTGCGGTTGGTAGGCGCTTTCAGAGTACACCTTCTATTTTGGTTTTAATATTCGCGCCCGATTGTTTTGATTTTGTGTGTATTTTATTGTTTAGGCAATCCCAGATTTCGCGCCCGATTTATGTTTTGTTCTTAGGTTTCGCGCGCCCGATTGCCTGTGTAATGTTTGTTTTTGACCTATTTTACATTTTTGCTATTTATGTATTTCTATGTGTGTTTTTGCTTTACTGATCGCGCGCGTTTTTTTTTTTTGTTTATGCTATTGTTTAGGTGCTGTAACTTTTCGCGCTTGATGTATGTTTTTGTGTTTGTAAAGTTTTGTATATCTTGTTTCTGTATGCATATATGTATGTATGTACTCTTGCTGAGTCACCACACTTGATTTTTTATTTGAATATTTATTATTTATTATTTTTGTTACTTCACCGTGTTTGTTTTTTTTTTTTTTTTTTTGGGTCACTGCACTTTTGTTTTGTTTTTCCACTGTACGCTGTTTTTTTTTTTTTGTTCACCGCACAGATATATGTATGTATGTATGTATTTATATGTGTTTTGTGGTTTTTTTCTCACTAGTGCCTTTCTGTGAGGCTCGAAGGACCATGTTTAAAATGTATACTCGATACATTGAGGAGCACTCACCACTGCGTTAACTTAAAGAAAACCATCCGGTTTATTTTTGACACATTTGGGATTTCAACCCTTTTATTTAAATTTAAATTTATTGATTTTTTATATAATGTTATTAAATATGACATCGACGGGTGAGGCGGGCTCTGCTTAGCCAATAATGAAAGCCTCTTGTCTCGAGTGGATACGGATCGTGGTTGAATTCCCTCAATTGGAGGAGAATAGCGTGAGGTGTCGACACGGCGGAGTGTAAGAATATACAAGTGGCGAATTGTTTTAAGCCTTTTAAACGTTTGTCGAATGTGGATGTGCGGCTTTGTGAAGATCGAATTTGTTGACGTGTTGATAGGCGAACGACAGGTGACGAATGAGTGGTACGAATGTTTATAGCGAATGATCTTGAACCTGCTCAGCGGACCACCTTTATGTTTGGTGAGTTGATTGCACCAAGAGGGTTTGTTGTGTGGTAATATATGTGTTATGAAAGTCATCGACTGTATATTAGCTGTATCTTACTAGGATCGGCCAGTTTTTCCCGGGAAGAGGGGGTGGACGCGTAACTCATTTAAACAGTATATATCTGGTTTGTTGAATAATCAGTGAATTATTTAAGCGCAGGTACGTTTTGTAATTGAAATATTCTCTATTAACAAAACCAGTTGTGACGCAATATAAACAAAGTTTTTAGAGACTACCGGGACAAGAACTAAGCAGCACCTTAAAAAAATATTCGCCTTAAAACTATATATCGCATTGAGAATCAAACTAAGAAGAACTCGTTGAAAGAATATCTATGCAAGTTAGGGTAATTATATAAAGGAATGAAAACACAAGTCTACATGTGTACTATTGCTTGTGCCATTTATAGCCGACAAATAAAGTTAAATATAAATGAAAACATTCAAAAGAAATTAAGAGAAATAGTGCGCAGTTGGCATTATGTACAAGGTGCGTTCCAAAGTAAACAGAATTTTTGAACCTAGCGCCCCCAGGTGACACTATCTATAAATGTTCTGCTATATTAATCGATGTCCAGTGAGAATTTCACATGGAAAAAAAGGTATTTTTTTTGTGGTGGTTATTGTGTTGTATTATACTCGAAAATCGAGTTTCGACCAAAGAGCCCAAATTAAATTTTATTTTAAAAATTGTTAAAACTTTTTCCGAAACGTTTCAATTGATTAGAAATCAAGTTTATGGCGCTGACATTCTCCTAGCAGAGTGCACGAGTGGTGTTACGAGAAAACTCGATTTTCAAGTGGTCGTGAGGACATAAATGACGATCAACATGTGCCAGCCATCCGTGATCACCGAATAAAACCATCGAAACTATGGGTGCATGCACAAAAAATCAGCCGAAAATTTTTTTCATGATGGAAATCGCATTTTGACCAAACATTTGGGCTTACGATAGGTATGTGCACGGTTTAATATTAATATTGACTGACCTCAAATTTTGAGTCCAACATTTTTTTCGAAGAACGATTATTTCGAAATCACATTTTTTCAGTTGAACCACTCCCCGAATTCCCTGATATGGCACCGTGTACATCCTTTTCGGAAAAATAGTTTGACCATGAAAGCAAACGTTATGCAGAACGTAGAGGCCATTCAAAAGGCTTGCACCGGCATACTGGCGACCATACCAGCCAACGATATAAAACACTTCGTTCGACATGCTTTTGGACCGTGCAAAAAGCTGTATTGAAGCATAGGAAGACTATTTTGAATAAAATAAATTGATTTTGCCAAAAAAAGCCTTTTTTTTTTTGTTTCCTTATGGACTTCATAAAGCTTCTATAGCTGTTACTTCCCTGCTCGACGGCATTTCGTAAATGATTGCGTTATGATAACAAATGCCAACCCCTTAAGTTCGGGTATAAACTGTATTTGCAATTTCAAGGGTTAAAGCCGCGTAATAACATTCAGCTACATAAGTTGTATGGGGTCTAGGTAGACTTTTAACCCGATTTTATTCATTCCAGCACAAAAGTACACAGTTATTGAAACAACACGAGGTTTTTCAATAGCTCGTTGTCTTCGCTTCCTAATGCCTTTGTTGGTACTGATGGTTCATTACTGTATACATTGGATGGCCCACGTGGCAGATTACAGGGCACCCCCTGTCGAAAGAAATGCTAATATCCTTCCACTTTAACACAACCACTCCATTTCCCTCCTCACGGGCTGCCATCTCGCCTCTTTTCAAATTAGCTTTCATAACTTCTGCCGGACAATTCTTTTTGATGGCCCGTAATGTCCCAACAAGGTGGGTATTTTGATGTAGCATGGAACGCGCAAGTTCATAACTAGTATAATAATTATCCACATAAAGGGTACGGCCTTCTCCTTTCAGAAGACAAAAAAGTTCTTCACAAACTTTTTGTGCGAGACCAGTTTCTCTCACGCCTGTTGCCCGTGTACACTTTTGCCGACCAAGTAAATCCAGCCTGAGTGCACAACTTAAAAAGTTTAACCCCATATGGGTGGGTTTTGTTCGGAAGGTATTGACGGAAACTCAATCTTCCTCTCCAAGGTATAATGCTTTCAGCAATGACAATATTTTCTCTGGGCATGTAAACTTTCTGGAAATTAGCCTGTAGCATGTCTGAAATTGAGTTTATTTTTCTATTTACTCCTGGAATCAAAATGTGTCGGCAAAAGAATGTATGAATGTTTAACAAGAAGTTGGTATTTAAAGCGATTAATGAAAAATTTATTGCGGGAACTCCAAAATTAAACATAAATTCTTTGGACCAATATGTGCCGAGATTGAGCAACCAGTTACGAGGCCCTTACTTCGTTATGGTTGAAGTCACTTTTTAATTTCATGATGTATTTTTCGGATTTCCATTATGTTACGAGATGATCGTGTAAATACCCATTTCGTTCTCACTTGCGCATATTTATTTGTTTCCCGAACGATGTGGTCGATTATTTCATTATCGACAAAAAGTTTAAAAGCATCTATGCAACTTACATTTGGCGCAACATTTATAAGGAGTCCAGATTTGCCAGTAAACGAGAAAGTTTTTTGTCTGGAAGAAAACTCAGTCCAATTTATTTGAATGTCGTTGGAATTAGGATCCATGATATTTTCATCGTCTCCGGCATCTGCTGCTGCTCATCCTCGTCATCATAGTCATAATTTTCCTAATGTCCATCATCAAAAAAATTAAACTCTTCGTCTTCAGAATCAGTATCTGAATTGGGGTCATCATTTGGTAGCCAATTAATATCAATTTCAGAATTGTCTCTTGAAAAAACTCCATCGTCGTCATCGCTGTTTTATATCGTCTTGTTGCAATACATCTGCAAAACTTAATCAATTGTTGGCATAATGTACACGTCATTCTATAAATTATTCTGAAATTGAAAAAAATGCATAAAATATAAAAAATTTTCAAAGCGCACTGAAATGCAAAATTTATTCGTCGCACAAAATCGTGCGATGTTCCACAACATGGTTTTGCTAGTATTGCCTAGTTACAGGCGTTTTATATCCACCGTATAGTCAAATGAGGACCAAAAAAAATCGCGAGTAGTCATAAACCTATTTTTAGGCGCAAACTTAGCCAAAAATAAGTTGTTGGCTTAAGGTGACACAGTGGGGTAAATGTGCTACTGGAGATTAATTCTAAAAAGTCTTCTAGTTATGAAAACGTGTTTAGGAAAAAAATCATAAAGAATTTTTATAATAATGCAATTCGAGTTTTTTTTTATTGTTTTTTTTTTTATCTTAAAAAACAAAAATATGTTCAGCCTCTTTTATAAAAACGGTTTTTTTGAAGCTTCAAATTTTATTTTCCAATAAACTGATCTATGTTCATCACTATAATTCATATTCATGATCATTGTCGTCTTCGCTTGAATTTTTATCATGTTAGTCAATGCCATCGTCATTATATTCATATTATTGCCACTCTCTTCTAAGAATTCGAATGCTTCTTCGGGTAAAAATCCTGCACTTTTTTTTTGGTAATTTTCTTGTGGTTGATATAGCGGGGTCAGAATAATTAAAATTCCAGCGCATCGGGAATTCCATGAATTGCAAGACTGCTGCATTTGAGAGAAAAATGTTTCTCTAAAATTCTTAAGACATAGTATTTTCGAGCTTCGCTGAGCTTCTTCTGATATTTTGCCCGTTGGCAACATAGCGTGCGATATTATATTTACATACATAATCTTTTATTTTGCTAGCATATTTGGAGGTATGTATTATTTTCAATTGGATAGAGATGTTATGACGAATAGGTGCCCACTAGATATTTTTTATACGAGTATTGTATACATTCATTTTTAATCAAAACTTATGTCAAATTTACGTAATTGCTGCTGAAACTCGGATTGGTTGAAAATATTCCCTACGCCTTTGAGCTGTATTGCCATCGTTAGAATTCCAAATGCCCACATACAGGATTTCGGTTGGTCTAGCAATCAGACAGCTAGTATCTTATAAATTCTATCCTTTCTTATGCCCCGAAGAGGCATCTCAATTTCTCAGGTCGATATTGCCACTTTTTTATACGAGACATTTATATGATAAGTTTGAAGAAGACATTCAATTTAGGAGTTAGTTCCACCCAGAAAAAAGAATTCAGCTAATTGTAAATTTTCTAGGTTAATTTATGTTATAGGTTGAACCGAACTGGTAGTTAACCCCAAGTCTCATATGTACACTATGCGCCAATATTATTCACACTTTGTATAGAAAGTTCAGTTCAGAAATGCGTTGCATACTTTCCATCAACCATAGATAAAATTGAAATTGTGTTTACTTTCCAAATACTTATTTCCAAAAGAGATAACCTGTATGTTTCTAAGAATCGGTATTTAAAAGAAATTCCAACTCTTTCGTTTTCAGTTCTCGAAACAGTAAATTCTCAGAAATTCAATTTTTAAAGTAAATCACCTTTCAGATTTTGCCATGCACCTCGAAAAAGTAAATTTTTTAATTTACTTTTCAGAGAATGTGATAAAAAATTCGAAACGAATGCAAGCAGCGTTTTTACGATGTTGCAAAAACACTTATGGTACTCTTGCTTATATGACGTCTGTGTCCAAATAAAACTTTGAGATATATACATATGTAAATGGTCAGAAAATATTCTTTATATTTTTCTCTTCATAATTGCATATGTTTTCATGTCAAAATTTTTATTTGAAGCAATTTATGAATGAATTTTTATTATTATAAAAATGCATTTAATATATAAAAACGCGAATTTATGTATATATTTCGGAAAAGTTCTTATTCGAAAAAGTAATTACCCAAATACCAACGTAGGTGTGACTTTTCGAGAGTATACTGTAATTATTCACACCCTCAATAAAAGCTCAAACGGCTTTATTGCCGGGATTGAGCAGTCCAGTTGAAGACCTTACTTCGTTTGGTTGAAGTCACTGGATTACTGACTAGGCTGTATTTTTCGGATTTCCATCATGTTGAATTCGAAATACCCATTTCGTTCTCACTTGAGACTAGATTTATTTTTAAAATATCCGTGAACTTTTCTTTTTTTGATACGTTCCATGACGTACAGCCCCAAAGTAGCAATTTACCCAGTGTTTAACCATAAAAAAGGACAGTGAAAACAAGTTATTGAACTGAACTGAATTTACTTCAGCTGAAATCTTTTGAGCAGATATTCCATAATGTTTCAAGGCTCCGTTTATAATGAACCCATCCACTCTTTCGGAAGCCTTCCTTTTTCGCCCCTTTCATTAGTCACTTAAGGGAGAAATGTTCAAAAAAAATGTCGCTCTTAGTTGTCGAGGTGTGAATATTTATGTGGCGCCCGCAACCGAGAAAAAAACCAATTTTAATATGGTACTCAAGCAATACTTTAAGATGTATAACTTTTAGCTATCGTCTTGTTGCTGATGTTTTTCAAAATTTAATCAATTGTTGCATAATGTACACGTTTTTCTTTTAGTTAGTCATGCGTGTTATTGTCACATATAAAAAATTTTAAGCGCACTGAATGCTGCCTTAATTATTCATTGATAAAAATCTTATGTTCCACAACATTTCTTTTGCTAGTATTGCCTAGTTACAGGCGTTTGTATCCACCCACATAGTCAAAAGTTCCAAAAAAAAGAGTTCATAACATATATTCAGGCGCAAACTTAGCCAAAAGAGGCGGTAAAGTTAAGCGGCGTTTACATTTTTATTTTATTTGCATCGTATTTAATTCTTGTTTATATTAGAATAGCACACTATCAGTTTTTAAGAGGTTCCGCCGGTCTAAGATTTTCAAAAGATCGATAATATTTTTGACATAAGGTGGACTTAAAGGTCGTTACTGTGATACTTTCGGGTCAAGCAGCTCAAGAACATAAAACTTCAAATGCCGTTCTCACAATGTCTAGTTACCCGTTCAGCCAAAACTTTATCGGTCCGGTCCACAACCATCCGTCAGTAAAGTCCTGGTACAATTTACCGAGAAGAGGAGTCTTGATTAGTTTCTACCTGTGTAAAATCTATAATCAAAGATGGAGCTCAGACGAAGATTATTTTGTCGTTCATCATCATTATTTATTATGCCTATGGCCATTGATATATGTATGCATATTATCAAATAATGAATTCTGGGTCTCAAGATGGGTTGATGTTGAGAATAGTATGTGCAGTAGGCCGATTATGTTGATCATTAGTTGATCGAAGCGCGCGAAACACATTTTGCAGAACGTAAATTTTCGTAATAAAGTTGAACGATTTCTAAACGTTGTTAAGAATCAAGTCTTTCCATGAAGAAATGCCAAACAATACTGAACAAATATAACTCGATAGCTTGACTTGTTTGATAGCGCGATTCTGTAAGCGGTCTCTAGTACCTATTTGAGACATTTTGAGGTAAAGTCTCAATTTATGACTAGTTACTATTC
This sequence comes from Bactrocera dorsalis, assembly GCF_023373825.1. Classification (NCBI taxonomy): domain Eukaryota; kingdom Metazoa; phylum Arthropoda; class Insecta; order Diptera; family Tephritidae; genus Bactrocera; species Bactrocera dorsalis. The sequence continues at coordinate 48,209,973 of NC_064304.1, read as the reverse complement.
ACTAAACAGTCTCTAGCCTTAGTCACAAAATATTGTCTCAAATTTGTGACCTGATAGTTGGCAGGTCACATAACCAAAAAGAACTCTTGTTTGCCATTTTGAATATACTGAATTGAGATCATCATATGTAGATATAAATCGATTATAATTTTTATAGATTAGAATCGCCAAAAAGTTAATCAAAATGCCCCAAAAGTGTTATACTATTCCGGAATATTGGAAAAGTTGATATAATATATATAATATTAATAAGGGTTTTTGAATTTGAAAAAAAAACTCGGAAATACCCATAATTTTGGTGATATAATACGTTGAATTTATTTGCATGACTCTTTTACTCGTAACAAAACAGGAACTTAGATTTAGTTTGTACTATTTCACATTATTCATACACATGAACACATTAGTTTGTAAGGGCTGGCTTAAAGAAGCGGTCGATACTCTTTTGTGTAATATCTCCTGACAATTTTCGTGAGCATATTAATAGGATGTGATATCTGATTTGCATCATTATCATACCACTTTATCAAGTTATTGAAGCATTCATGCTTCAGTTGTTGCATATTCTCCTTGATAAATGGTTCTTCAACTTCATTGTCAGACACTTTGACGACGTTCCAATTTTCGATGTTTTCTCTGCTGATGTCAACAATAACGATTTTACCTCCGAAGTCATCTGAATTCTAAGCCTTTTGCGATTTAGCATTATCCAATAGGTTTTCAAACCCTTTTGGCAACGTTCTATTTCCTCATAATTGTTTGCACAAAGATAAATGATGTCCACTATGAGTGTAAAAAGTAATTTTTAAAATATAGATTTTTTAAGTAAAAAACCTGCAAATAGTGTAAAATGTCAACTTGTTTAAATGTTTTCAGTTTATTTAAATGAATTTGAAGTGAAAAATGTGACAAAAGTGTGATAAATGTAGTGAAATAGCTTGTTGAAATGTTCGAATTTTCGTACCGTCAGATCGCGGCAAAGAAATCAGAATTTTGCCTTTCGCCAAAATACCACTCAGTGAGCTTTATGTTTGTTAAAATCTCTACTTCCTGATAGTACAAAAAAGGTACATTATTATGGAAAGTTTTAATCAGAATGTATGTACATACATATGTATAAAGTAAACGATTAGAATGATGATATGAGTTCAAATCCGAGTGACCAAGTGCGAAAACTTAACCTCGGTTGCCATCCTTGCGAAAACATAAAATATTCGCTTACATCCATATCCGCACGCCCTTATTGTTTCAACTCAATTTCTTCTGAGTTCAGTTGGAACTGCTGATTCCGGTGGACTCCTTTGAGTGGAATTGTGGTGATGATGTTAGTGAATTCGATACAAGCGACAGTGAGTAGAATCGGACAGTATTGAAGTGTCAAAACTTTTGGTTTTAAGTAGAGATGAGCGATATTGCGATTTTTAAATCACTGTGATTTCAGTGATTGCTATTTTTAAATCACTGTGATTTTATATTGCTATTGCGATCGCAACTAAGTCGACATTCGAACGTCGTTGTTGTTGTTGTTGCGGCAGATTCTGCCAGTTTGACACTGTTTGGCCGAATAAAAGTCCAGGTCTGTTCCACTTACGTAGACCCGACTGTCATGGGAACGACGGAAACATTTTGTCGTTATTGGCGGCAAATTCTCTTTTGGCTCCTGTAACTCGAGTCAAGTTTTTCCGCCTTTCTTTTCACTACATTTTCGCAAATGTTGGAGTGGTTCGGCTACCTGACACTTAGAACGTATTGCATAGTTCATTTATATGTTGGTATGATGGTTTCACACATTTCTTAGAAGGAATTACCATTAGTGTGGTTAATAATTTGTTTCGTTTAGTATACCCGCTTTTAATATTTTCAAGACCAAATAATTAACGCGAGTTTCCTAATCTTTGGGAAAATATTAACAACGCGTAATTTTTTTATTCCATCATTTTTTCTGAAATTAATTAGTTACAATTCTTGTTTTCATCACAAAAAGCTTTCAAATTTGGTTTTAACAATAAGTAAAATTAAAAATTTTATTAAAACAAATTAAAATATTCCATTTTGATTATATTTCATCTACCACCTCAAACATCACACTTCACTTCTTTTCCTTGATATATTTCCTGCCATTATTAAAATTATAAGAACGTTACACTCAAAACTTCAAACCGCTATGACGAAAAATAGCATATACGATATACACAATACCCTGAAGAAAGTTGTTACTTTTCTGCTATTTGCTATTGTGATCGTAATTCACAGGTTCGAACTGCGATCGCAATCACTGGTTCGAACTGCGATCACAGTTTCGAACTGCGATCGCAATTCACTGGTTCGAACTTCGCAGTTCATAGAAGCGAACTGCTATTTATAAAAAGTGATCGCAGTTGCGATTTGCGATTTTTCAATCACAGTGAAAAAATCACCGGTAGTGAAATATCGCTCATCACTAGTTTTAAGTGAGTTTGAAGAAATCGCAATATAGAAAAGACGCATTATATTGCCACTTTAACATTAAAGAAGAACTCTAATCACTGCTATTCTCTTTAATTCTTACCAACATAGAGAATTTTATGAAATTTTTGCTCTTTTGTCACAGTTATGGTTGTAGCTAGTGTAGCTAACAACAGCACTAATAAATAGTTCTCGGAATAGCAAAAAATGCTTCCACGCAAAACTATATTTCTACTGAACTAACCACAAAGCAGCTTGTGTACGCTCACGACTGAAGCGAGCATCTCTACTTTCATATCCATACATACATACATACATACATATATGTATGCATACGCATGTATAGGGTTACATTATCGGTCCCACTCAAAATCAGTCCCGTTGCATATGTACCCCGCATCAACTTTTACCCAACCGCCCAACTCCATCGTTTTTTTGTCTTTTTATACTCTCGCAACAAAGTTGCTAAGGAGAGTATTATAGTTTTGCTCACATAACGGTTGTTTGTAAGTCCTAAAACTAAAAGAGTCAGTTATAGGGTCATATATACTAAAGTGATCAGGGTGACGAGTAGAGTTGAAATCTGGATGTCTGTCTGCCCGTTCGTCTGTCCGTCCGTCCGTGCAAGCTGTAACTTGAGTAAAAATTGAGATATCATGATGGAACTTGGTACACGTATTTCTTGGCTCCATAAGAAGGTTAAGTTCGAAGATGGGCAAAATCGGCCCACTGCCACGCCCACAAAATGGCGAAAACCGAAAACCTATAAAGTGTCATAACTAAGCCATAAATAAAGATATTAAAGTGAAATTTGGCACAAAAGAACCGCATTAGGGAGGGGCATATTTGGACGTAATTTTTTTGGAAAAGTGGGCGTGGCCCCGCCCCGTACTAAGTTTTTTGTACATATCTCGGAAACTACTATAGCTATGCCAACCAAACTCTATACAGTCGTTTCCTTCAGGCATTTCCATATATGGAAGAAATCGGATAATAACCACGCCCACCACCCATACAAAGGTGATGTTGAAAATCACTAAAAGTGCGTTAACCGACTAACAAAAAACGTCAGAAACACTAAATTTTACGTAAGAAATGGCAGAAGGAAGCTGCACCCAGGCTTTTTTTAAAAATTGAAAATGAGCGTGGCGTCGCCACATAGGTTTCTGCTAGTGCATACTGCGGCTAAAAATATAAGGAGTTGTCGCAGGACAATGATATTTGGTACATCATTGTTTTGGATTCCAATCAAGAAAAAAATGAAAAAATTTTTTTAAAAAATTTTAGTTTACGCCCACCTCCCATATAAGGTGAAACTTAATTTTTGACCTACAGCACTGATTTTTGGTACATAGCATTTTTATGACATTATATATGTTGGTGTTAAATTTCAATAATATCCGCCCACTTTTACGCCCACCTCCCATACAACTAAATTCTCTTTTATTAAGTCTCTTTTAGCAAATTTTTAACATCTTCGTGACATTCTGACATTGTTTTTTTCAAGGGGGGCAATTTGGGGCAGCTGAATTTTTTTTTATCGTTTAGCTGAGACTTCAGGCTTTAATTCGGTATATGTATGTCGACAGCGGTAGACAGCGCTAAAAAGATGCACCACTTTGAATTTGAAGAACATTGAAATTTTGACGTCCAAATTATGTTGTTCCACAAAATTTTTTATGCATTATTTTTTTTAATGGATTTTGATGCAAATTTTTTCTTTGATACATATTATAAATGAAAAATAATAACAAAGTTGAATTTCAATAGTTGTTTTATTGTATCAATGATTTGACTTTTGAGTAAATTTTTTGCTAATTTTGATGTTCTCTACATTCACCAACTTTGGGTATTTCTGGACAAAAAACTAATGCAGATAGAATCCTAATACTTTGGGAAAATAATGTATAGATAGTTGGTAACAAACTGTGAAATTTTCATTCAAATCAGACAACATGAAATTTTGAATTTCGGCCACAGATGGACCAAAAAACGATATCTCAGGAACTACTAATCTAATTAATTTTACAGCAAAATAAAAAAATACATATGTAAATGACGGATAATGAAATCTCGATTATCACTTTATCATGCGAGTGTATAAAATATTCGGTGACACCCGAACTTAGCCCTTCCTTACTTGTTTATGTTGGTAGCGATGGAGATCAGGGAATTTCGAACAGCTGATTTCAGAAAAAGCGAGATGCCAGAAGTAAACCGCTATAATTACCTGACAAAATCAGTGTGATATGAAATTTCATTGAACTGTGTGAACATATTTTGGTAAAATAAATGTTTATGTGAATTAATTATTGACTTTGCATTTTAACATTTATATATGCATTTTGAAAGTGTTAAATTTAGTGTTTTGTATAATTTATCGAAATGCCAAAAATAAAGAAATGTGTGGTCGGAATATATATCTAATATATACATATGTAAATATTATTTTAAGTTATAGTATATAAATATATATGTACATGTATTGAATACATTTCTCTAAGATATGTGACGTTTTTTATGAATTGCTTTGTTTTTCTGTTTATTTATTATTTTAAATTGTTACATTAATTGTAAAAAATATAATTACTTATCTACGTACTTATTAGTACTAGCGTACAAATTGTGATATTTTTTGTGAATTGGTTTGCCTTCTCAGTAGTGTGAAAAATGCGAAATACCCAAAAATTATTTATAAAATACCCAATCTAATATTTTTAGCAGTGTCATCATTGGTTATAAAAAATATGAGTTTTGACAGCTCTCTCACGAATCAAACAGTTTCGTACATTGTATAAACCTACAAGTAACAAAAGAATCAGCTGTTTTCCAAGAATTTTTCACAGCTGAGATCACTTGATCGAAATCTGCCTTTTTTAGGCACAGAGATGTAATTAAAAGAAATGTAGTAGATCAATTTTTTGTGAAAAAGTATTTGCAACGGAAAACATTAATGAAAACTTATAAGAATATTTTTGAAACAAAAGTTTATTGGATATTTATTGCTCGTCCTCACCATCTCTGAAGTTGCAATGTAGGCGCGCTACCGATCTTTTTTGGGTGTTCAGTTCCCCAGGAGGCCTATTTTCACCCTTTTTATATATACAGTTTTTAATCAATCTACTTGTTATAAAAAATATGACTAGACAAAAATAAATATAAAAAGTCAGGTACAATTCATGAATATTAATTACATTAAAAATATAACATTGACAATACATGTCAAAGCAATCAACTTGTAATTATTTAAACAAAAACTAAAATAAATATAAAAAAATCGGGTACAATTCCATTGTAAACATTAACAATACAAGTCATAACAATCAACTTGTAATTATTTAAATATAATATAAATATTTTTTTTATAAAATTGGAAACCGTTAATAATATATTGATACAGTAATTAATATTTTGGACAAAACTGATTAAATATTAAATTTAGGAATTTAATTAAAAAAAAATTTGAATATTTTATAAAAATATTGTTAAAGTTATAAATTTTAAAACCTAACACGGCAACACGCTATAGCAGATTTGAGGCAGAATATTTGGGGGCAACCCGTACTAAGTGGGGCAACCCGTAGTAAGTGACTAATTTGTAGTAGATTTTTGTGTATGTGTTAGTGAATAATGAAGGATTGGTTACTTGTAGGTTTATACAATGGTTTCGTACCATCTTATCCATGACTGAGAGGCGGTTACGTTCGTTACTCCACTGTGTATTGATTAAGGAAAAAAAAACGCTCGCAATTTGCGTTGTGACCAGAGATAGACAACAAATACTAAACTATTTGATTTCTGAACTATTCAAGAAGGAAGGAAAACGACTCAGCGTTCTTATTAGCTTTGAAGAATTGACACAGCTGGTCATTAACAGATTGCGCAATAAACTCGTCAGATCTTTCTCGGTCCTCTTTTTTCGATATCAAGAACGCATTCAAATTCGCCAACTGATCGATCAATTTGTTGTCGTCAATATGAACATTTTTCGAGACTAAAAACTGAATCGTCTCAACAACTTGTTCATCGCCGATTCAGGAGGAAACCAGAGAATCAGTGCATTTTTCACGAAAATCGAGGAATCAGTGCCGAAGGTCAAAATCAGGTAATTTCCTGACAAATCATATGGTAACCCTTCACATGTATCAGTGATGGTATTTGATAATTGTTCCAAATTTCGTTCAAAAAATGTGCGAAAACTAAGTTAATAGTGCCGAAATTAATCAGATTCGATTAAATTAATTATTACGTTTTTTAACAATGCATTTTAACAAAAAAATCAGTAGCAGCGTTTTGATATATTTATATTACTTTTACTTTTACGTAAAGCTTTTTCGTTTAGCCCTATTTTATTTCTACCCGGGGATTCCCCCAAATTTGTGCGCAGAGCTTGGTTTATTTATACATATAGATGCACATACATATGTATGTATGTATGTATGTGCATATGCAATTAAAATATCCGAAAAAGTGCTTCTTGTTTGCTGCGTTGCTCTCGACGCGCTTTTATTATTTGAATCATTTGTAAGTATACATACATTTTTATAATGTGTTACCGCAACGGTATCTATTAATTGTGGCTAATATTATAATCTTTTTGATCTAAATTTTGTCAGGATTCAAAAGCTAGACGAGGTGTATTTGTGTTTTATCTACTTGGATAACTGCAAAAAATATGAAATACAAAATAGACTGAATGACATAGAATTTGATGCTTTGAACTCTTTATGAGTATATTCGTAAGATTGCTTTTATTTTGCTGAGAAATTATTTTTGGTTTTATTTTTATTTAAAAAACGTATAATTATTAAAATTATTACCAAACCAATTGGACTTAATAATTAATAACTTCAATTTAGCCCACAAGTTCATCCTCATCTATCTGTAGACAAAGTAATGGTTAACAAGTAAGGAAGGGCTAAGTTCGGATGTACATAAGTGAATACTTCATACTCTGGCAATTTGCAAGGATTAAAACCGAGGAAATCCATTCAGGTATTGGCATAACTTTTTATAAAAAATAAATTAGGATTCATTGTTTGACTCGAGAGTGGATTACAAACAAATTTTGTATTTTATTAAGCTATTTTACAGGTCCTAGACTCACTTAGTTTTATTACTATACTCGTATTTTCCTATCCGTCAGTCAATGATTTAAAAATCATCGTCAATCGAAGAGTCTAAATTAAATATAAAGTGAGGTGCAAAGCGTCAACTAGGGGATAGGAATTTATTATATTATATTAGGGATATAAGGTATAGACCAAAATCTAAACTAATGTCATTCATAATCAACCGTAAACGACATAATTTTCATATTGGCTTCTATAAAGCCATTGGATAGTAATCCAGGATGTAAAATTCAATGCATCTTTAAGAAAGGGGAGTGGACACATCGCACATCCATTTCGCACTTCCGTAAGAAAGGTTAAAAAATGCGCCCTGTGTTAATTTAGTTGGAATAGCTTTATTGCTTTCGAAGATATTTATAATTAAACTTTTTAGATTCGAAGCATATGTAGGTGCCGCTTCTTACTGTGATTTCTTGTTCCAAACTAAAAAGAAAATTATTATACTTTGTAGCAATATGTTGCAAGAGTATAAAAATAATATTTGCATTGTAGAAATGACGATAATTTTACAATTTGTTATTCTATCCACCTTGATGGAAATAAACTATTACCATATACATACATACATACATACGTACATATGAAAGTATTGCGCACTATTACTTATATTTCTTCAAATATTCTATTCTTTAACTCGCAAATAAAAATTTTACTACGAAGAGATTTTAGATATGTATGTATATGTACATACTTACATATGTATGTATGTACATATGTTATGAAAAAACAGGCACAAAAAGTAGTTGATTGTGCGTAATGTGCCAACTCCAGTTGAAAGGTCGGAAAAATGCTCAATTGTGCGTACTTTTCCATCACTGATGTGTTCCTCCATCATTCAGTTCTCGTTGATCAGACTTTATTCGATCACTAATCACAGAGCAGTATGTTTTACAATGAACGGATAATTGATATTTTAACTAAGTTTTAAATAAAGAGTAATATAAAAAATAATAGAGAAAACATTAACTATAACAAAAGCTATAACACCCTTCACAAATATTACTGAAATCAAATGATAACATTTCCAATACAAGCATTTGATTCCGATCGTTCGGTTTGTTTGGCAGCTACATATGTACATATGTACATATATGCTATAGTTCGTGTATATGCAGACAGGCGGACTGACATGGCTAAATCGACTCAGTTAATCGACATTTCCTACGGGGTGTTACGAACTTCGTGGAAAACTCAATACATATTGTTCAGAGATTTCTATTTGCATTGAACTGCTTTTTGCGGGTTCGAAAAGTAATTCAACTAAATATTCTCATTAAAATTATAAAGTACATTTGAAACTTACTGTTTCCCGAACAATCAAACTATGTGGACTGCTACTCCGATCTAATATCGTGATATTTATTGAACGTATGGGGCATTCAATATTGATGGATTGCGAAACTCTTTTTAATAGCAAAACTCTTTTTAATATCTTGCTTTCAAAAACTCTATTTATTTCGAATACATGCAGACGTGATAGTTATTGAACATGTACCTGTAGCATTCACTCGCAATTCATCAATCATCAATATGTATCACAATCCATATTTCACAATAAATATCGTAGGTGTAAACAGGCCTCTATCAGTTGAGTTTCGCTGCAGAAAGGCATTGGTGAATGCTAAGATAGCAGCGCACCTACACACATAAATATGTACAGTAGTGGTCACAAGTTAAAGGCATTAATTTTTCCTCAATAAACTGTTCTAATATCAGATTTCGTTGGACAAAACCTTTTTCTTTCAATGTTTGAAAAAATTCATGAATAGTTGGCTCCAGAAAACTTATCGAATTAGACGCACTTTACGTTTTTTAATATTGTGTTAAATAGTTATTATGTAATTGTTATCAATTATTTTGAGTGAAAATTTAGAAATCATTGAAATTGGAGCAAAAATGGGGAAATAAGTGAATAAATCAACCCAAAAATATGTTTCTTCCACTCACAAATAAAATACGGCTTCAAACCTGTTGATAGATATTTAAAAGATCCAGAGGCATATGAAAAATTACCAAAGTTAACTGTTCAACGCACAATTAAAAATTTCGAATCTTCTTAAATAAGAATAAAGAATAAACTAATTTTCATGCATAAAATTATTTACTTTAAGAGAGCCTATGCTACTGGCCAAGAAAAAAATTTATTTTTAAGTTGATCTAAACATGTGTTTGCCAACACTCCTTTCTTTAAATCTTTTGAATATGTTATGATGAAGTACCATTGATTACCAATTCTATTTTATTGAATTCATAACAAAAGTTATTAGCTGAATGCTAACGCAGTACGGATGCGACTAATTTATTGGCGGGGAGTGTGTGTTTATACATACATATAAACAAATGGGGAAATAACTCAAAGTGCCGTTACTTTCGAGTGAACGTACGCTTGTTAGTCGCGCCGGCGCAAGCATGGATAATGCGCTAGTCAGCTTGTTGGCTGTGATCATTCTGCGTATTGTCCTTATAAAACATTTTGTTGGGAGTTGTTGAAGAAAAATATTCTGATTTACAGCAGCGTGAGTAGCAAGGTGATTAAGTCCAGTTTTATTTAGTTTGTTGTGTTGTGGTAAGTGTTCTTACATACTATACATATGTATACATTTACAATAATATATAATATGTTAAAATATTGTTTCTACATGCTATTGTTATAAAGTGAATAAAATCGTCATATTAATTTACCGGTTTCTGGTAAAGCCTAGCAAAAGATAAGGCTTCTTTATAAACCGAAATATCAAGCTGGTCCGACGCAAAGGTAGAGTCAACATTTTAGATTTCAATGCAATGTCACATTTCCAACGCTTACATTAATACTAACAAATGGTCAAGTGTTGTTGATAGGGAAATGTTGTTTCATAAAACTTAAAACTGTGCTGTGGCACTGTGCACTTTATGGTACAAGTATTACTAACTTCATACACAAATATTTTACAACATTGACACCTGCGTTTAAAATTGTTGATTAAAAATTATGATGCAATAAACAAAATAGCGTTGCTTTCCAAAACCATTATTTTGGGAGAAAATTTAAAATGTGGGAAAAGATCTCCATGTATCAATTATAGTACTTGTCCAGATCTAATATTAAACGTAAATAAATACAAGGGTGACAGATATTAAGATTATTAAGAGGTTTTGGTGTATTTTATCCACATATAGAAATTGTTAAACATTTCATTCAAAGCTGCAATAACTACAAATAATGAACTGTGATTAGTGTATTGCCAGGTTCGGAATCCAACGCGCTATCAAACTTGCCAAGGTGACAGTCGCTCACCGGACAAAGATCTAGTATACGCTATTCAACTTTAAAGCAAACTTCCAGGTGAATTTACTTATTTATTTCTAATATTTCATTCAATATTGTTTTTTTCATAACAAAGGGGAAGTTCAATAAATAATAATGGCTACACGTTCTATAGAAAAACATGCTCTACAGAGTAGTTCGAGTACGCAGAAACGTTTTATGGAGAAATTAATGCGGAAAATATGTTGCTTCTATGACAGACAGTATCTAATGGATGTGGCATTTAATGTTTTAAACTCAACGTGTCTGTAAGTATTATTTTGTCTTCAGCTTATATAGAATTACCGATTCCTATATATAATTTTTGTTTTGCCCAGTATACCCGCGCATCGTTTGATACTATCAGCAACGAGTCCTTTCTTCAAGAACCTTTTCAATGCTGATCAATGCATTAGTTCCACCGTCGAAATAAATGATATTGATAGCGATATTTTAGAGCGCTTAATAGTCTTTTGCTACACCGGCCAGCTGCTGATTACCGTTAGCAATGGCGGTGCGATGCTAAAGGCGGCAATCGTTTTGCAACTGGACGATGCCATAAGCACTTGTGTGGACTACATTGTAACGCATATCAATGATTACACATTTCAGTGTGCTTATACACTAGAGCGTGAAACGGAATGTGAACTACTTAAGCAAAAAATCATCGAATACGAAATACAGAATTTCATGAAGGTGAGCCAAAGCGACGAGTTTACGAATTTTGATGTTGAAAAATTGCAAGGCATTCTCGAATCTGACAATTTGAATATAACTCGTGAGGAAGATGCCTATGATGCCATAAAACTCTGGATTAACCATGATGTTCGAGCTCGTCAAGAGCAGCTACCACTTTTAATAGCTTCTCTGCGGCTTACCCAACTACCTACGGACTTTCTGTTGACACACATACTCCCATTACCTGGTTGTGAGCTACTGGCCATGAAAGCGGTGTTGTGGATCAGTGAGCCTAAAGCACGGTCTAAGATAAATATCCGATTTACAGAACCACGGGTGTTCAGTGCTGGAAATTGTAGTGAGCCAACTTTGCTGGCGGTTTGCTCCAAGGTAAGCGCGCGCAGCGGTTTGAATTCCAAGTTTAATACCTTTAATTAGTAAACGTCCAATATTTTTGAAATAGATGAATAGTTCACACTTGCTACAGTATAACAAGGCTGAGGATAAGTGGCAAGACTATGCGAGTATAAAATTCGATTACCGGTTTTTTAGTACTATTTTAAAGGATGATAATATATTATTCATTGGGGGTTGGAATAAAGATACAACATTCAACAATGTCCTCTGCTGGAATATACGAAATAAAACATGTCGAAATTTAGAGGCCATGAACCAAGCAAGATACTGGCATTGTGTTGTCGAATTAGACGAGAAAATCTACGCGATTGGTGGTCGTGTGGGTAATGAAAGCCTGTCGTCAGTAGAAAGGTAAATACATATGTATAAATCTGTAATGAATTACTTAACGACGACGATTATGAGCTTTAACAATTAAAGGTTCCCTTTAAGTCTAATGGCGAGGGCACTTTAGATAAGATGCTTTATGGTAGAATGCATGGACAAAAACCGTTATATATTTAAGAAGGTATAAATTGAGGAATACACTAGTGATCATCAAAGGGATTTTGTCCCAAATATCTAAATTCTAGAAATATGATAAGGTGAAGTTGTCAGGACACAGAGCATGCGCAGAGGGTTATAAAACGTCATAGCCTTGCCTCTGGGTTTAGGTACATTATGACGCTCTGACATTGACAACGTTTTTGTTTTAGAAGTTTTTTTAAGGAATGAACAATGCAACACATTATATTTCAATTCAGAGATTTGTACTCATTTTTCTTATTGTTTATTTCCAGATATACGAAATCCGATGGTTGGGAGTTCGTTGACAGTTTGATTGTGGGGCGAGAGGGTGCCGGTGCAGTATCTTTGAATGGGAAAATATACATAGTGGGCGGTCATTGTGGTAAAAGTTCTTTAAAATCCGTCGAATGCTACAACCCGGATTCGAATACCTGGACTCTTTGCGCAGATATGAAATCATGTCACTATTTGCCGGGGGTAAGTTTGATTTAAATTGTTATTATTCAAGTTAGGAGAACAAATCAAACAGTTTGTCTCTTTTTATACACATAGTATTTACAATAGTTTTGTTCACAGAACGGTTGTATTTATCACTGAGTTAGATATTGGGTTATATTGTATATGTAAATGATCAGGATGATGAGGCGAGTCGAATCCCGTGTGACTGTCTGTCTGTGCAAGCGGTATATTGAATAATATTTAAGATATGTAAGTAAGATAAGTAATAAAATGTGGTACACGTGTTCCTTGGCAAAAAAGTGGGGGCGAGTCCATAAGTGGGTGTACCACCGCCATGCCCATAAATGCCATAACTAAGCACTAAATTAAGATATAACACTGTAATTTGACACTGAGGGTCTCAGTGGGAAGGGGAACTCGTGCGATCTTAAAAAAATGGATGAAATCGGGTAATGACCCTGCCCACTCTTCATATAACGGCTCGGTTAAAAACTATTAAAGGCGCGATAAATCAAAAAGTAAATACTCCAGAGGAATTCATTTTTTCACCGGGGATGATGCAATAGGAGCCGCTGTCAAAAAGGGCGATAGGCGTGACACTACCCACATATCAGTTGAAAACCATATCTTCGGACCTATCCGAACAATATTATCTTAACATTCCTATGTTCTAGTTCCTATGTTCTAGTGTGAATATCGGTCAGTCTGTGAGATATATTATAGAAATGCGGAGAGAATCCTTTTCTAATTATAGTGTGCTGGTTTGTCAAAAATGGGTTGAATCGAAATAATAATTTCTATATTTCTTTCGTTTTTCTAATAACTGTGCGTCTTTGGTAAAGTTGGTAAAATCGGGCGAAGAGTTGCTTTATCCTTATAACTTACAAACCGTATGCACCTGAAGTTATTTTCCTGGCTTTGATCTTGAAAAGTTGCAAGAGTATGACCTGTTCGGTTACACCAGAATGTAGCCCTACCTTACTTGTCAAATATACGACTCACAATTTTAGATCATTTGACAACTTAAGAATAGGATGGCATTTTAGGAATGCAGTTGGACCCGTGGTCTATTGTGCCCTCTTCAGTTATTACAACACTTCATATCATCCAGTCATATTAAAGCGTCTTAGATTAATAGTTGACGAACCAAAAAGTGTCCCAGTAAAACATCTGGCAAAAATTAACTAAACATTCAAAATAGCCGAATCTTTGACTTAAAAGAATTTAACGCCAAGATTTGTCCCAGACGGTGTTTTTGGATCAATTAGCGGCTTACTTATGGCACTTGTGGGCGTGGCAGTGGTTCGATTACGCCCCTCCCATCTACGAAGTCGTCCTCATTTTTTGTCAAGGAATACGTGTACAAAAATTTCGCTATTCCTTCAAGTACAGCACTGACAGACGGACAGATAGTCACTCGCCATTAAACTCGTCAACGTAAGCTACGGCTGCATCGAAGCTTTGAAGAGAAGCTATGAAGAAAACTCATAAACTGAGAGACTAGTTCGCGTATAAGTATATGTCCAGACAGAAGGACGTGGCTAAATCGACTCAGCTCGTCATGCTTATCATTTATAATCGTATATATTTTAGAGGGCCTACGACGTTTCTTTTTGGGAGTTACACACATCTTGGCACAATTAATATACCCACTCCAGATGACGTCCGTTAGCATCACATCCAATGATGAGAAAGAAGCTGTGCCTTGTGCAATAGTCGACCAACTTTGTTGTTTCTTATGTTGCCATTTCGGTTGACGCAGGGGGGAAATAGACCGATTCATGTACCACATATCCACCTTTATTACTCCACAATATTCCAAAAAACAAAGAAAGTTAATATCTTTCCTTAGTACCATACAGTCTCTGGGTCTCTCACAAGAAATATTCCAAATTACCATTCGATGTTTCTGTGAGACCTTCAACATCTCCTTATATTCCTACGGTTTCTGAATGAAGAGGGCTCCCAAGTTGTTCGAAATAATTCTGTTCAAGGTAGCGGCCGATTCTGCAATTTCTCCATGCAGGTTCACTCGGACTAATACCCTGAACTATGTATGAGCTGACAGCTCTTGGTCATCGGTCATTCAGAACTTCTATTTTTAGTATATATGGATCTAAGAAACCAAAATGTATATTTTATATTACTTTGGAAATACATACTGTCGCTCTTCTTGTTTTCACCGATTTAATCCTTATATATGATTTTGAAATTCTAGGAGAAAAAATATTCACTCGGGAAATAATGACCAAAAATTGTCTAAAAGGAAATAAAATTATAACTGATTATCTTACATATATCCAACAAAAGTAAATAATGTATTGCTATTTTTTATTACAGGTAGCTGCACATAATGGTCATATTTATGTATTAGGTAGTTGGTGGCGTAAAAGTAGCAGAACTGTTGAACGTTATGATCCTCAGCGAAACAAATGGTCTCAGGTATATGGTATTAAGTTGATTTTTTTCTAATCGCTCCATATGAAACTCATACCCTATTACGGTTTTCAACTCCACTCAGTTGGATTGAAATCGAAGCAATTCAATTCAAGTTTTGTTTAAGGCTTAAATGGCTTTTAAATATTGAGGAATCATTTTTGTTTTTTTTTTTTTGCTAAATGAGATGAAGGATCATTACCACAAAATCTCCTATTCCTTGCTGACGGTAGTCAGTTTAAGTGATTTTAACTTTAGACTGACGATATCTATGATTGTTAAGAAGGTTTTAACGAAATATTATGGACACATTACTTGAAAAGAGTGGATAAAATACAAATGACGAAAGAAGAGCAAAAAATAATTTAATTTTACTTAAAGAATAATATAGCTAAAAATATTAGATTGTACCAACTCTCTAAATTCGAAACACGAATACGGTTCCTTCATTTGCCTTGTCTAGCTTCTGAATTTTTCTCCAGAGGCTCAACAAATGTCTCATCTGTCTAAGTATTTGTTCAAAATAACTGATTGAAGCAGTTTAAATGTTCAACAGTCTACTCTAGTCAATCCCATTGGCACATAGTTGAAAACCTTAATTCACAAAAAAGTTGAAGTGTGACGACATTTTAATCAAAACTTTTTTGTTTAAAGATTGAGTTTATATCTATGCATACTGAAAATGCAGCTAGGTTTAAACCGTAATAGGGGCCTAAAATTTTTTGATATGATTTCGCAGATTTATTGTTTGGAAGGTGTCTATGGCAATATCGTTGGCGTATCGCTAGATTATAAACTATGGGCTCTTGGTGGCACCTCTAATTCTGATGACAAGACAAGTGTATTAATTTATGACGAGAAAACTTACTGTTGGGAACAAAAGTGTTCATTATTAAGAAGAGGCAGATATTCCTGTTTTGTCGTACCTGCAGCTTTGCTGGCGTCTGAATGAATAAACAATGTTAAATATTTTTGTGTAATCAATTCACTTATAAGAAATATCAAAAATGTGCTTTATTTTGTCTTTTTGAAGGCGGTTAGACGTTGCACACGCTGGTCACAGGTATCGAGTGTAAATGTAGGCTGGCGCACTCATTTTTCGAAAAAACGATTGTTCAATTCACAACCTGTCGTAAAGCATCGTAAAATCGTAAAATTATAAAAAAAAACAAGTGTAAAAATTTATAATTTTACGATTTTACGATGCTTTACGACAGGTTGTGAATTGAAGAGATGTCATATTGTGTTTAAGCAACAACAAAAACTAAGTAGTTGGAGTAATATCGACCTGATTTTATCTATTAACTAGTATGATGCCACATACTAAAACAATGTTCCCTGGGTTTCATTAAGGTAACTTAAATAATAAAATAGAGTAAATTCAGTCATATTAGTTATATTGGGGCTAGGTCAAGCTTTCGCCCAATTGTATCTATTTTGGGCACAAAGATATACTGTTATGAGTAAAACACGCTCTGTAATTTTCATGGAGATAGCTGAAATATTGGCCGATCCAGCATATACTCGTAGTCACATGTACATAAGTTCGAAAATATTTATGTTAGGTATATGGGGACTCAGGAAAGTATTGACCCGATTCAACCCGTTTTTAATATTACCGAAATACTATTGTCAAGAAATGTTTTGGTGTGATTGTATATCTCACACATTGACCAATATTTTCGGTCAAAAGTCATGGGGTCCACATATTCGGTACCCAGAGGCTTGAACTTTTTAGATTTAGATAATTTTTGGTCACAAGGTGGCATAGTTTAAAGGAATTAATAGTGCAAAGTTTTAGCGTGCTATATCAATTGCTTCCTGATATGTGTACTTGAAAGTGAAAGAGTCAAATGGAATTCAAAATTGTGTTATATGAGAAGCAGGTGAGGTGCCAAATTTAGTCCAAATCGGTCAGTCAGGTCCCGAGTTATGTGATTTCACCAATAAGTGGGCGCCCATCGTTCGATATTAGCTTTCTCTTGATTTTATACATTTTAGGTACAAAGATCCAATGTTTCTTATTAAAACACGTTCTCTCGTTTTCATTGAGAGAACAAACATATTGGCCGATATATACAGCAGAAAGTCACCCTGAAGTTCGAAAATCTTTATATTACGTATATGGGCCTAAGGAAAGTATTCACTTGATCCAAGCCATTTTTGACATTCAGATATAATATAATAGTGTTACAAGGAAAGGATTTTCTACGAATTTCACTTATATATTTCACACATAAAACGTACTACAACTGCAATTTATCGATAGGGTTTAACTGCAGTATTTATGCATCGCCGCTATAATATTTGGGTTTTTAGAACACTTTCATTGCAAAATGATCAAATTAAAACCAAACAGTTTCGATATAAATAATTTCTTCATCGAAAATGAAACCACGAACATCTTTTAAATATTCATGAAAATATATTATATTCTTGCCATCATATGTAGTTACATATATTTTTGCCAAAACGTCTTAATTTATTACAAAATTTTGTACAAATTCATAAGAAAGCTTATCAAACTGCGTACGTCACCGGTTCATATGTACATATGTAAATGTCAAAAAGTATTATTTGTGACACTGACTTTTTGACTTTTTCGTGGGTACCGCAAGAATAAGGAGACCTTATTGCGGCCAGAGACTGGGATGTAGATCGCTTCCGGGTTGGTGGTTGCGGCATTCTTCCACTTGATTATGCTGGGGAAATCAGCAGTAGGCCTCAGAGTTGGTTCCGCCTGTCATCATGTAGTTGGTGTGGAAGTTTCTTCAGGTGAACCTGCAATATGCAAAGGCGGCATTCGCTAACCTATTGCTCCATCTAATCTGCCAGAGGTTACTCTGCTACTCGAAAATGGGGCGCCGTTTGTCCAAGTAGAGGTTAAGAAAAATCATTAAAGCATTTCCTCTAAGAAGCAGAGCAAACAAAAAGGATACATCATTGACATAATGAAGGCTCAGAATGAAAGCCGAACACCCCGGTACTGAGAGACGTACACGAGTTACTGAAGTCAATGGGTTGAAGAAAACGCTGAGGTATTTTATTTTATATTGCAATTCATTTAATATAACTATGTATAAAAATGCAGTAAACAATTGGTTTTTACGTACTATATTATAAATAAAATACGTGTATAATTTTTATTTGTGGTTTTGTGTGTTTTTTATAATTTTATTTTCTGAATGCATAGCACTAGAAAAACTTAAACAAATGTTAAGGCTTAAAAACTACAAATATTAATAAATAAATAAGTTAGCAAAGGAAAATTAATGAATGTAATTAAAAAGGAAAACAAGTAATGGTGTTTCATTTGCAATGAATTTTCACTTAAGAATTCGATTGGTGTCCCATATTGTATGTGAAATTAATGAAAAATGGCATGTCAATGTGCTAGGAAATGAGGAATTTAGAGTTAACGCACATGTACGCATGCGTATGGTCGTTTCTGTGTGTTTGCGAATAAGGAAGTACACCTAGAATAATAGAAACTAAAACACTACCGGTAATTGAAAAATAACTGTAACAAAGAGCTACATAGAGTAAGCGCAATTGAGTGGTAAAGAGGAAAAGTAAAATAGCGAGTTCACCAAAGTTCACAGCTAATAGAGATAGTAGAAGAAGAAGAAGAAAAAATATACTGTAGTTCATTAAAGAAAAGCGCTGACTTGATTGCAGTTCGTTGCAATGAATCCATACTAATAACTGTAGTTTATATTATAGCAAACAACAACAAAAATTATTATGGAAAATATTTACTAGAAGAAACATTGACTCTGCAGTTGGCGAACTTATAGAAACAGCGTGAAATGTGGAAAGGCGCCAATGTCTCACTGAAGCTAGAAGAGGATTGGAAAGAGAATATGTTGAAAGAGCTGAAGATACGAAACAGTAGTAGAAATTCTAATTACAAAATGCTGCACAACAAATGTGTAGCTATCTTTGTTGCCAATTTGGCGGCTGATGATTTGTGTTCAGAAGCTACACATCATCTATGAGATGATGAATGATGAGTGAATGCATCAATTTTCATGCCTTTCAGTGTTTATAATAGATACATATGTATATGTATGTATGTATATTCTTGCATTATATTATTGCACTTCGATTGTATTACAGTTATTGGTTATTCTTATTGGTGTCGATAACTCTTCATCACTTCCACCACTACTACTTCTGCTGGCTACTGTTTATGACTTTTGTACTTGCTGCTGCTGCTGTTGCAGCGATAACGGTTGTTGCTGCTGTTTTTGCTGTTGCTGGTGCTGCTCCTGCTGTTGTGGTTGTTGAAAGTTTTGTTGTTGTACTAACTTCTGCTTCGAATACACACCAGATGGCTGTCTGTGAGTATAACCACGATAAGCCAATTCGTGCGCCTCATTTAGTGAACGTCGATCATAACCACCGCCACCGCCGGAAGACCAGCCGCCACCACCGCCGCCACCGGACGACCAACCATTACCGCCACCATTGCCGCCGCCTCGCCCGGACATTAGTTTCTTTATACCCATCATGCCCGCCAACAATAGGGCAATCTTGGAGACAATCAGCGCCTTTCCGGCCATCATGTAAAGCATACCCATTGCAACCGGCAGCATACCGATCATTTTCATGGCCATGCCCATCATCATCATGCTCATCATTTTCTTCATTTTACCACGACCTGTATGAGGAAGAAAAAAGAAAAGACAAATTTTAGGAAATAATACTCTATTATCCTGGGGAAATTAAATTTGGAAAGTGAGAGTCTGCATAATTTGGCAGTCGCTATCAAGATATTAGCTATTAGTATGCTATCAGTTGCGAAAAATGTACAAGAAAAAAATTTCTAAGACAACCATTAGTAACATAGCCTGTCTCTATACTGTTTGATTTCATTGATTAATTGCTTTTGACGTACGCATAGGCACCTGGCAACTCGTTTACCCAACAGCGGATAACTAACTGCTATTTTTGAGGAATTGTAAAAAGAAAAAGCATAGCTAATGGGTTATCATAACATTTAAATTGCTATTTTAAGTCATCAATTCACATTTATGCTCATTTTTTAATTCACTTGCTGCCGCTGACCACTCTTCCAATTAGGAGATATGACTCTGAATGGGACTCATCGGGCATAACATGAATGCGCAGGATTTCACTCGTATTCATCATCATTTGTCAGCGACCATAAATTTTCTAATATTTTCTGAAGTTTGACATTTGGGTGTGGGACTGTACACCATTTTGCCTCTAACTTTTCTTATTTTGATTGCCATGTTTGCAGTGCAGTAAAAAATTATGGCCTTGATCAGTAAGGAAAATATAAGGCAACTTAAACAAGTTTTACTATGAATGAGTCTACTCACTGTCAAATATAAAAGTTAATTTAAATTTCTGTAAATTCTACCGTGTTTTTGTGCAAACATATTTTATACTTAGAACCAAACTGATACAGTACATGGCGCTTTCGGTATTTGACGAATTTATACTGGTAAACTGAAGGCAACAATTACTAAGAATTTTGTATAAATTTTCAAAATTCAGGTAACAATTTTAGAATCTTATGTAATTCTTCTAGCTTTAATTACAGAGCATTATAGAGATTAAAAACTCTCTGAATTGTATAAAAACAATATGGGTTTGTGAAACACTTCATATTTTTTACGACTAACGACTTTAGAATAACTTTCCTCAGCCAAATGACTTTGAATTATTATTTTAAAACATAACATTTCCAGACCCAGGTTGTTTTATAAATTAGAATCATACAAGTCTCAATGCATATTGAGCTAAAGAGTAGATAACTGTTTCATAGGTTTCGGCAAGAGATGTAACCAAAGTTAGAAACATTATCACTATGACAATAAAGCCATATTTATAAATTAATAAGACATGAAAAAACATATTAAGTTTTAATATTATGGTTTTTATCCGATAAGAAGATAAGCTATGGAGGTGATACCTAACTTAGTTACCAGGATAACAAGTTTAAGAAATTTACAGCCTTATTCATAATACAAAATGGGAAACAGATAAGAAAAGAATTCTATTATTATTAGTATACATTGTATAAAATTAATTTGAAAGGAATTTAAAAAAAAATAAAAGGGAAACGAAGCTGACTTCGGTTCTGATCGAATGAGGAATTTCATGAAAATAATTTTTGTACGGAAGATATGTCGCCCTAATACAATTCGATATGGTTTGCCAAGGAGGCGAAACCGTAAAAAATATTTTTTATCTTTAATGAAATAATATATTTGTACGGTCTCCTCTGTTACCTAATAGTTTAGGTATATAATATTATCTATAATAATGTAATAATTGGGGCACTCACAACGTGTCATAAAGCATCGTAAAATCATAAAATCATAAATTTGTATACTAGTTTAAAAAATTTGTTGTCGGATTGCTTACTAAAAAAACTTTACGCAAAGACAACTCTGAACGCTATGTTTTCGGATCGTTATAACTTATAACTTTATGAGACTATGTGAAACCCCTAAATAATATAAGTACAAATTTGTGCCATTAATCAAAACATTGCTGGGGGGTATTAAAATTTAAAAAATCAAAGGCGAAAATGGGATTTAAGGCCCTAAACTTTAAGTTCGCGGGTGGAAATCTTAAATTGATTTGGTCGTGTAGATATAACATATACCTACACGTGTGAGTTACAAGCTTTTTGAATTCCACCCATAATATACAATATTTTGGATTAAAAGGAAAACCGGCTACGTCACCTAAAGCTTGTTTCTAAAAATTAATGAAGTAGATTTCACCCACAATTAATGTGAAAGTTATTTGCCAACTATTTCCGTTGACCTTAAAAGTGGATCAAAGCATAATCCAAAAAAGAATATATTCGTACAACGGCAAATACACACCATTGTTTAAAGTTATTGTACATAATGTAAATATCTAAGTAAGTCTGAATAAATAAAAGGTAATGGAGTTTAGTCGCGTCATCTTATTCCATATTTACTCACCCGCCTTGCGATTCGATAATTATGTGCGATAGGTATGAATCTAATTATCTCATAATATGAACTACACTCATATTTTACAGCTGCTTGTGAAAATGGCACATTCTTGCAGAGCAAAAATGCTAAACATGCATGCGATACACGGTAAAAATATCAAATAAACATGAAAGAGAACTGCATTGATTGTTATGAGTCGAATTAGTAACTATAAACTCTGGCATTATGAAGGCGATTATTATGTATTCAGTAAATATTAGGATTGCAGAATTTTTTTTGTCTGTACTGTACTACACGTTTAGAAAAGCTGAGTGATCCATGTGGAGAGTTGTTGCTGACAAAGTTTTCTGGTCAGTACATTGCTTCGCTTTGCGTCAGACATTTGTTTGGTAGATGTACGATTTTGTATGACAACGTTCACATAAAAAGTTTTGGACGCAAACCCAAGCAAAATGATGTGCAAGTTTCATCTTTTTACGCCTTTCCAAGCAAAAGTTGTAATTTTTTTCGTTGTTCCAGTATGAACTGTCACGCAAAGCGAGTTTATTTGCTGCTTGGAGTCCTGCAGGAGTTTCACAATATTTTGACAATATTTTGAAAGAGCATAGACAAAAGGCACAGCATTCTATAAAAGTAAATTTTATTTCTTCTGTGAAGAAGATGTCACTTTATCAAAAACTTATGAAATAGTATAGTTTTCACGTCCACGTCCTTTCAATGGATGCCATGCCGTTTAATGTAACCGCAAACTTATATTTCTGTAATTGATTCCTCGATGAATAAACTTATATAATGGTTCAGCTTTTATTTAGAAATTTATTTTTTTTTTCATTTAAATAAGGTTTTCTTATCTAAATGTCCAAAAACTTGTATGAAATACATACCGGTTTGTTTAGTTTGTGGCGATTTTATAATTGGAGGATTCATATATACATAAGTTATAACGAACCGAAACATAGCTTTTGGTAATTTAACGGTTAAAAATTTGTAAACTAATGCAATTTAGTTAAACGGCATTGATTAAAGACACTGATAAAATATTATTTCCAATTTAATGCCGGAAGACTTAACTAATGCTTAAATCTTTTACGGAGAGTTTTAATGTGTTATTTTTGGTGGAGGATTCTACAAGGTTGATGCTTTAAGGATGTTCTACTTATCAGAAAAAATTGTAGATTTGGCATAGACTACTAATGGATTACCCATGTCGGGATATAAATTCTCGTATTTCGAAGTGTAGTTTACGGGGTTGTTGCGGTCCCCATTAAAAGTCTAAAACTTCAAAAAAGTATTTCATAAACACAGTAAAGTATTAGTTTATAGTTTCTTGGAAAACTCGAAAATAAGAATTGCCATCTGATTGGGGTATCACTATTTTTAAACAGCAAATATGAAAACGACTTTTCAATAAATGGTTAAAAGACCTAAGAATAATAAAAAATTTATTTTATAAATTCAGGGAGAAATTGTAGTTCAAAGGCGTAACAGTTGGTACCGGAAAAATATGTCAATATGTTAATTATAACAGATTGCGAAAAGTGAGGTATTAAAATCTCTTACAGGTAAAGATTTCAAAATACAAATACAATTTTCTCCATAACCTTCAATTTTATAATAAGTATATAACAAATAGTCATTCAATTATTGATCGCTTATTGCACCTACGAGCAGTATAAAATTTACTCCAGAAAGGAATCACAGTACGTTATATACTTAAATGAGCAATATTGTTTTCAGTGTAGCTAAGAAAGGTCTTGCGAAAATTGTGTAGACGTCGTAACCTATTTTATTATTCATATAAAGTTTGTGTGCTCGAGTTGGTTTTGTGGCTGATGCTACCCGATGACTAATTAAGATGGGAGTGTAATAGAATACTCGAAAATTCACCGTTCTAGCTCCTACTCGTATGCTCTCTGTTGTTGTGAAAATGGGCATACAAACCGCTGAAGTGTGGAAAATTTGTGTTGAGTAATGAGTAATTGAATTGGAATGCATAACTTCTCATACAATTAGAAGATTCATATACAATCTAAAGGTTGAAATAAATGGTGGATGTAGGCACAGGAGCAAAAATTTGGAGTCCATATTTAATCTAAATTAATATTATGTATGACCATTAGTGACTTATATTCAATTATGTTTTGATCAATAATGTTGTGCAGAATGAAATTCAGGAAAATCATCCCTTAAATTGAGGTTTCATGAGGAATATATATATTATAATTAGTGTGATTACCATTTTGCTGTACTTTTCTTAAAAAGGAAAAAAGGACTCATTTATTGAGAAAGTTAATAGGCACGACAAAGAAATCCGATAATTATTTGGTCCGTTGCTTTTCACATGAAACATTGTATACTTAAATTTAAAGATCCTATGGTTTCATGTGCCGATGGCTTAAAACGCAGTTTAGTAAACTATTTCTTACATATGTATATGTAGAATATAAAACAATGTTGACTGAAATCTTCAGAACACTTAATTTACGGTGGCTTAATCCATCGGATATTCTTTGTGGTTGGGAAACTGTTATTTTGGAAAATTTCTATTTTGTTTTGCTTACTCTTAACCAAAGAATATAATTTTTTTTAGTAGGAGCACATTTCATTAGAAAGAGCATCCAGACTTTTCGTTGATGCACTTACCTTCTTCAAGACCACGCCCTATTTCTTCAGCTGTCAATTTTGGAAAATTCACTTGCAGTGTATGTCCGTTGAAGAAATAGCTCAATCTTTCAATAAGCATATTTGTCAGTTTTGTGTCGCGATCCTCGCTGGAGCGCGATAAGGATGGCTCCAACTCGTTCTCGCTATAGAGCGGTTGAAGTGGTAGCGGTGTTTCGGCTACAGCACTATTCGGCAAACGCACCAATTTAATGCCTTCCGCCACGGTGATCGCGTCAATGTGCGATATGCGGTCGATAAAGGAAATCGCCTTCTTTTTCAGGCATGGCACGAAACCGCCAATTGAGTGACTGCACTCGTCGTAGATGCGTAGAACGGTGCGCGTGCCGGCATTTGTGTTACTCCCGGGCGCGACAGAAGGAGCTGATAAGGTTGATGTGGATGCGGCTACAGAAGATTTACTTGCAGACACAACTGATAGTGCTGCTGCTGATCCTTGTTGTGTGTAAGGAAGGTTGGTGAGATTTTCTGTGCCGGCGTTGCAAGTATGCCAAAGATGGCAAATGCATAGCGCGAACACGTAATTCCAGCAGATGGCGCGATATTTTAGTTTCGCAGGTAAAAAAGTCTTTTTAAACAACATTTTGGGCACTGGATTGATTATTCTTTTAATTTTTTGGTATTTTATTATTTTGTTTTGCACGATTTTAAGTGTGTCTTCACTATTTTGTGTGTTTCAACCACTCTTTTTTACACTTTTCTTCAGTATCCTTGCTTATCATGCACACGCATACACAATCGCACCGCAATTCAACCAAAACGGCTATTGGCTTTTGGTCGCGTTTGACTACACTTCATGTAACGTTAGGCACTTTTGTTGTTACCTTTTGTAACTGATTAACCGACTGAAGCGGCTTCTGGCAGTCTTCAAAACACACTGATGCCACGGTAAGGCGCGCTCTATTCTTTTATAGACACCTCTTTTATTCGCATTAAAAGCCAGCAAAGAAATTACTTGCTGCTTTTCTTTTGATTTTCACATTTCTTTGCATTTTCATTGCGGCCACGGCCACCACTGACTTGCCGCTTAGTTGATGTTTTTGTTGCGAAGCTACTTCTTAGTCAAAAGCAACATTGGTGTAGCATGTGCTAAGCAACTTTTGTCTGCAACAATGTTGCTAAGAAACTTTTAAACTATAAATTTGGCAAACAACTCGAAAAGTGTTTGGCTTTGTGTAAATATTTTGGTTTGTTTGCGCTCTAGGTTCATTTCACTTCCTGTCACTTTCATTATTGGTCAATTCCCGCTATTTATTTCATTCTGCTTGCCCATACAATTTTCTAAGTTCGTATTATTCATGCAACAATTTGCAAAACTCATTTGACTTCTATGTATGCTCCCACATTCCTGCATTTGTGCTGAGGGTTAAACCCATTTGGCAATCTTTGACACTAATACGTTAGTTGTCATCGTATACAGACGACATCAATTTTGTAGGTACTCCACAAAATCCATTTAAGATTGTGGTCGTGGCTTTGTTTACATCAACTGTTTATCTGTTTGTTTTTCTTTTAGATTGGCTCTCTACACCAGTTTTTTGATTTAAGGCAAATCTGCAGCAACTGGATTTGATCAACATTGACTGCGTCTGCTTGCTGACAACCAAAGAGTTGACATTGATGAAAAGTACAAGTACGTAAGTAGTAGTCTACATGTGCAGTAATTTAGTTTCTCAAAACAATAGATACTCTCGCAATTTCTATGCATTGCAGGTATGTGAGTCATTTTGGATATCTGACGCGTTTTTTTATAAAAGAAAAATATTTCGTATGAAATTATTTGTACCTTTTGAAGCCAAGTTATCAACTGATTGAGCCAAGAGATGAGCTTAGTCTAAGTCTGCAGTAGCAGTCACCAAGATTTGCGAAATATTTTAAAACAAGCGTTTTGGTAGAAATCAATATATTTGGGTAGTGGGGTCTAGCGAACATATGAAAGGATTTTATCCACTTTAAGTACCAAACCTAAGAATGTGATTTGTTAATTATACCCACATATCTAGTTTCATCAATATATTCCAGATTTTACATGCCAACTATTTGATCACATACATTTTCAAAAATGTTCTATTTTGTTCTTTTTTGTTTAAATGGCAGTTAGTAAGTGCGAAATTACCGAAAATATCAATTAGTAGTCTTTGCGAAGTAAAGGGATATTTGCCGCCGTAATATTGCTTTGTGATTCAAGTTTTTCTTTTGATTCTTTAGTTAATAGTTTATTAAAACGTGAGTATTTTTGACGTGAAACGTCTTTAAAATCGCGCCGTAACATACGAGTACCAAGTTTAAAAAGTGGACCGTAACGAAAAGGTCTATATCATCGTACCTTAATAATTAAAAAAACTATTAGTCTTAGAAACAAAAATGTGGTGTGAATTTCGCTTATATAGTCAGCCCGTTGTTCTGACATTGAGTTCGTGGCGGAGTCGAGCGGGGCGGCGGGGGAGTCAAATTGCGTTAACTGTGCGCTCTCGCTTGTTTCTATTCAGTGTTACTCGTCACTCCGACTTTAGAGCGCGGTCATTCTTTCGTGTGTTTGTCAGGTTTATTTAAACCGCTTGATTTATACAAAAATAAGTGTAATTTGGACAGTATTTATATTTAAAATAACCTGAAAGTGATAATAAATATATAAACTTTTGCAATGTCGGCCTCAGCTCGTGCAAGAGCCAGCTGGAAATATAAATTACGGCTATCGTTACAAAGAGGGGGCTATGGGCCACGCATAGGTACCCCAATGTCCGGCGCCGAGCGAGCGAGACGGTTTCGGGAACGTCGCAAAGCTGCTGCCGCCGACCTCGCGAGTACCTCTACCACTGGAATACCTATACTTATGGACGTAACGAATGAACAGACGATATACATATCTATTGAATCTGCCACGGAACTGAGAGATGTCAATATCAGTAGAAGTAAAGCAATGCAAAATCATTGGCGTTCAGCGGATAAACGCTTCAAAACGGTATTTGAAGCCAATCCGTTTGGTTTATTTTGCAGCGTTTGTGATCGACTTTGGTTCGAAAGAGAAACATCGCAACATTTCTTTCCTTCAAAAAAATTACCCGATGAAAATGTGACGGAATTTCGCTTATGCAGTACCTGTAGTAAATCGATAGATGCCAATAAAATCCCAACGCTGCGCGCTCAAACGGTTTTCATTATCCTCCGGTTACCATTTATGTAAATTCGTCGATTACGCTACGAAGGTAACTATGGTATAGTGGCCAGGTAATCAATGCAGCAATTACCGAGGCGGATAGACGACGATTTTGCTTTTAATGTCAACATAAAAAAGAAACTTATTCATAAATCGAATTACTTGAGAGGTTTCGTATGTAGATTAGTTATTAACCCTTTCATGTCATTTGTTGCTTATAGGCAACATTGCATATTTCTGTCGATAACTTCTCGAAATATCAATATTTTTACAATTTGTTTATTTTCGTCTCTAACGGATATCTGTGAGCACTAGTTTGCGAAGTTTCATGACGATAGCTTAACAGGTGTTCATTTGATAACTAGCTAAAGTTGCGTAAAAGCTTGTGAAAAAGAAAGTGACAAAAATAAGCTTTGAAAAAGTTAAATAAAAAGTAAACTGACTGCCATTTCTTTATACAAAGTGGTTTATTTTATAAATAACAAGTAAGAAAATGAAATAAAATTTACAGAACAAAATTGTGTGTAATATTGTGATTCCAGGAATTTTTTTAAACACAATGTTGCTTATAAGCAACATTTGTCCAAAGTAACATTTTTTTTTTCTTTTAAATTCTTTTAGATATACAGAGGTCTTACAGAATCAGAAATAAATAAAATTATCAATTTTGACTGGAATAATTCTGAAGATGAGAATGAAGAAGAAGAAGAGGAAGAGAATTTGGAGAGAATTATTGAAGAAACAATTGAAGAGGGGAAAAAAAGGGAGAAAACGTGGAAATGAATTTGTTAAATGAAATCATTGAAGGCGGTGGAAATGCTGATGAAGTTGAAAAAGAAGTGCTCACAGAAAAAATTGTCAGTGAAACGTATGAGAAAGTAAACCTGGATAGTTTGAGATGGAGGTCAGCATGCCTACAAGAAGTCAAAGATCCTATAAACTACTTCAATGGTTTCTTCGATGATGAGATCATAACGAAGATTTGTACCGAAACAAATCTTTATTCTATGCAAACGAATGGCGTAGAGCTTCATTGTGCACCTTTCGAAATCAGACGATTTATTGGCGTACTTCTTTATTTGGGCGTGATACAAGTTCCAAATATGTGAATGGCTTGGACGCCAAACCTCAAATTATCAGCTGTTGCGGATTCTTTATCCAGAACACGGTTTGAGAAAATCAAAGGAGCCTCTCACCTAAATGATAGCAGCCGCAACCAGGATCACCCGATTACGACAAGCTATATAAAATACGTCCATTATTGGCCAAACTGAAGGAGAAATGCAACAAATTACAGCAGGAAGAACATCAGAGCATAGATGAACAGATGATAAAATTTAAGGAACGTCACAGTCTAAAGCAATACTTACCCATGAAACCCAATAAATGGGGTTTTAAAATGTTTACAAGAGCTGGAGTTTCAGGCATCGTATACGATTTTGCTCTCTATGTTGGAGATGGAACATGTCCATCTTTTGGATTGGGTATTTCGTCAGATATTGTGTTGTATTTGGCTAGTTGTGCCTAGAGACAAAAATTATAAGTTATTTTTCGATAATTGGTTTTCTTCCATAAGCCTGATGATTGCACTCAAAGAACGAGGTATTTTAGCAGCAGCAACAATACGAGGCAATCGGATTAAAAACTGTAGCCTTATGAATGAAAATGACCTCTTGAAAAAAGGTCGGGGATCATACGACTTCAAGTATGAAGCTGTACATAATTTAGCTGCCTGTCGCTGGTACGATAACAAAGGTGTGCAACTTTTGTCAAATTATATAGCTGAAAATCCGGTTTCACAATGCAGACGCTGGTGTCGTAAACAAAAAAAGTACATACATAGTTAGATGTACCTAGACCGGCTGTTGTTGAATGTTATAACAAGCACATGGGAGGTGTAGACTTGACTGACATGTTGTTAGACTTATATAAAATCAACCACCGTTCTAAGAAATGGTATATGCGCATAGTTTACTGGTGCATCAGCACAGTGGTAGTCAATAGCTGGTTGCTGTATAGACGAGACCTAAAAAATCAAGTCACACGAACGAAATATATGACATTGCTGGATTTTCAATTATCCATAGCAAACCAGCTTCTTCACGCGTCTAATATTACGTCAATAAACCCATGTAAAAGAGGTCGTCCATCGGAAATACCTGAAAGAATGGAACCAGGTTCATCTTCACCAGCGTCGCCGGTACCATCTAACGTGTCAGAAATTTCAATGAGCTCTTCGTCGTCAAAGCGATCATACATAAGTGAACCCCCAAAGTCGATTCGCCTTGATCAAACCGGTCATTGGATTGAATGGGGAGGAAAAGGAAGGTGTAGATTATGCCAGACTGGTATTCCAAAATCTAAATGCTCAAAATGTAAGGTGCACTTATGCTGTAACCCACAGAAAAACTGTTTTGTCTCATATCACATATAAAATGTATGAAAAGTAATACAAAAAAATGAAAACTATCAATATTTGTATGTGTTTGATTGTATACTACCATGGCTCAATGTTGCTTATAAGCAACATCTTATAACTCAAAAATCAGAAGAGATACAGGTTTGAAATTGATATCGTTTCATATTCAAGGCTCAAATAGTATCCCCATATACTCAAAATATTTTTAAATAGGCCCAGTTTAATTATGACATGAAAGGGTTAAGGCCTGGTGGCGTTATTTGGTAAACCAACCGCTGTACAAACACTATGACGTAAAGATCCCCTGGAGTGTGTTTAACAAAGATATGGATGACTATATCGGGCTCGAATTTCAGATTGAGTCTGTCGACCCCAACTTGCCCCAGAATCTGAAATCCTGCTGGCTCGACAACATCCTTTCCTATGGAATGAGGAACAATGTTTGAATATTGCTCCGAGACAGAACTCATCTCCGATCCACATAATCTATGATGTCTTACTTAAAATCTCCACCTCATTATGATACTATTTTTCATTAGATCCTTCCATTTTACAATAGAAAAAATTACATCAATGTATGTATATATCGAAATAAAAGCAAGCTATAATATTACTTATAATGTCTCATCTAAAAATTGTCGATATTGAGCTTTCCCCATATACCCGTTGTGATCTTATTTGATAGTGTGGGTGACTTTATATCAGAAAAAAGTAAGTATATTGTTTGACGATAACAAATGTGATATTTCAATGACCATGTTATTTTACATATTATATAATAGGAATGATGTTACTAACAACCGTTGGGTGAACCAAACTTACTATAATTTATTCCATGTTCTTAATTCATTGATCTCGAGGTTTTTTTGAATTTCTGATCAGAAATGTTTGATTGATAAATGTTATGGCAACTCTGTCCCGTTCTGTTCAATTATATACTATCGAGCCGGTATTGAAAAGGGTGGTTACTAAAGTTTCATTTTCATTCAAACGTTATTTCATTGTTAGACCAAAGATGCTTATCCTATACAACATGTTGCCAGTGCGTTAAGAAAAGACAAAATATACAATATTTTTGTATCATATAATATTATATGAGCTAAGAGAGAGGCATATATTTATATAAAGTGTGTCTTCAAAGCTATTTTCACTTTCACAGCCTTTTTTAGTTGCTTTCAATTGTACGGTGGCGTCCACTAGGGCACGACAAAGGTCAAACATTCAACAACGTAGCAAATCCCACAGTGTACAAGCCAGAAACTGGTGGAACAATGATTAACGTACTTTCCTCTACAGTTAAACAAGCGCTGGCCTAAGTATGGTGAGCTTTGTTTTTAAGTATGACAGGTGTTTGTACTGCTTCACCAGGTTTTGGTAACTGCTTACTTTATTTAATTTTTAGTTTTAATTTTCACTTTTTGTCGTGGTCCTTTGCGGCTTATTAGCGGCTCTTTCACATAATGTCTTTCATTTTGTAAAGTAAATTATGGTTATCAGTGATTATATGTACATATATTCGAATAATTATGTACCTATGTATGTATGCATGTACAAAGAGGCGAGTGTAATCAGATTCACGTCGTGTTGATCGTTACTGAAGCGGAAAGCTTTTTGCACCCATAACACTGGCAACAACTTGCTAAAGCCTAGGGTTTGCTAGCAGTACACATGTTAAAGTTAAGTTCATTGTCTTCATTTACAGATTCGATTTCTAGTTAACATTAATTGACACGCTACATTTAAACAATGATATATGTGTTTCAAACGAGTTATCAGTAATTAAATTTTACTGAAACTTTTACAAGTTTATCAGTTTAATGTGCAGTAATTCGCTTCTACACAAACTCATTAAAAAGCTTTTTAAAACATAACTACAGATGATTGAAAACCACTCTTAAGATCAAACTCAGCTTTCCAAAGTGGTGGCACGTGCTTCTAATCAAATGTTCATAATATCATAACAGTATACTATATTAATGCGCGCCATGCAATAAGGTTTCATCTCAAATTCTGGCCAATCATTTGAATCCAAAATCGAGTTTGTTAGGGAATCTTATTACATTAACACTATACAAAACAGCGAATGATTGTCACGTCAAAGATTTTGTAAACCCGCCGAGAAGTTTGTAATCAAGAAGAAAAGTCAGAGGCCCTATAAATATCAGCGTGACGAGTTGAGTCGATTTAGCTAGTCTCCCAGTTTTTGAGATAGTGCTTTGAAATTTTGCACACATTTTTTGCTCACCAAGAATTCATTTCATTTTAAAAGATATCTTCCAAAATGCTTTTTTTATTATTATTGTTCAAGGCAACGGTACAATCTTCGGACAAATCATTCAGATCGATATGCTTTAGCATATAGCTGCAGTACACACAAATGGATAAAAATCAACTTCTTGCTTTGTTTTTCTAAAAGGCTTTTAGCTTCGCCGCAATCACAGTTAGCGTTTTTCATGAGTATATAATGCTTTTTATTATTCAAGATTTTTTTATATTTGTTATTGTATTATATTATATAAATTTAGTTTAAAAGATTTCTTCTTACGGTCCGATAAGTACTAAACCTATAAAAAACGAATATTTATAATTTCATTTCAATATTTCATAATCTTGGAACTTGCCAGGATCAAAGACGGGGAAATGCATAAGTTTTGTTAGCCTTAGGGGTCTAGAGCAAGTTTCCACCCGGTTTTTATCTATTTTAGATACAAATTAGATACATCGCCGATAGCTTAGTATGTATGAAGATAACTGGAAGTTCGAAAATTTATTTTGGGTGTATGGGGCCAAGGGAAGTATTGACCAGATTCAACTCTTTTTGACATAAAATTATTATTAAATTAATTAATTATTATCAAACGAACAATTTCTCGAATTTCAGTAAGAAATCTCACAGACTGATTATTTGATATTTTCGGCTAAAATCGGATATGTAGGGGCTTGATCAGCTATTCTTACAATTTTTATACTATATTGGATTTATTTCCCCTAAATAGGGCCATGCTACGCCCATCGTCCAATTTTGATGCCGGCTCTTATAAAACACTTTTGTATCATTCTGGGTTTAAAATTAATGTAACTGGTTATTTGTTAATGATTTATCGCGATTTTAGTACTTTTAACAAACCGTTATATGGGATTATCATCCGATTTCTTTTATTTTCATACTGTCAGTAGGGCTTCTTTTAAGGTTTATTCCAATTGGGCTATTATAGCTGTAATGGTTTAGGAAATATGTACATTAAACGTATTAGAGGGCGAGGCCACGCCCATTTTTTTCAAAATTTATGTTATTGCAATTTCCCTGGGCCAAGCTACAGTATTGTATCTTAATGTACAAATATTATATTTAGTTATAGCTTTTTATATGTTTTCGAGTAATGGCGTTTTGTGGGCGCGGCAGTGGTCCGATTAACCCCTCTACAAACTCGTCCTTACTGTTTTATCAGGGAATATGTTTACCAAGTTCATTAAGATATCTCAATTTATTCTTAAGTTATCGTTTGCACGGACACACTGACGGGCGGACAGAAAGACAGTCACTGAAGTTTAACTCCGCTTGTCATCCTTAAAATTTTATAATATACTTATAATATAATGATACAAACAACCATTAGATGAACAAAACAATTATACTCTGTAGCAACATGTTGCAAGTATATAAAAATAATATGATAATCACTTGAATGTAGTATTTAATCATCGTTGTTCTCCGCTGACCTGTCACACAGTCACAGTAAAAACCAGTAAGTCGTGCATAGAGAAAAAACAACTGTTCATACTACTATGTTGAAAGCACACAAACTGTACAAACTAAGATTCGTGAGCATGTTAACAGCAAAAGAAAGTAGCCTCAAAGTACGAATAATACGCGCAGCCCTGTGCATATTCTCCGCAGGAAAGTGTACTTCAATGGGCTCATTTTGCATATGCACGCACATATAACATCTTCATTAGCACACACTCATTCACTTAGTTTGGAGGCAGTTAGTTGCAGGAGTAGAAATGCTAACAAAAGCATACCTTAATAATTGTCTTATACTGGAGCAAAGTTTGGCGACAATGTAGACTTAACAATTGAAATGGCGGGAAATTCGGAGAGACAGGTAATTTCAGGCGTTTTTATTACCTTTTATTACAGTTGGAGTTGTTTAGAATGTGTCCGTAAAAACACAAACAGAAATTAATTTTCATACTAAGACGGGTAATAAAGATTATGGACCGGACCCTTATGATTAATGAAGGGAAATATTTCCATTTTACTTTCCCTGCCAACTAACTTTTTACGAGTATATTGCAGAAAGTGTCCAAAAATGATTTAATATTTTCTCTCCATGCACTAAGGTGAATACTGTGGAAACAAAGTAGAACAACAGTATACACAAACTCGTGCCACTTTGAGTTTCAAATGTTGCCATAGTAACGAAGCTTTGCATCCCAAAAAAGTTGGATGTTTTACAAAAATGTTTTAACATATTGCCACAGATCATAGTAATTTTGTTCGCTAAAGTTATATATACTTGTATATAAAATATCATGAAGAGCTAAAATGTCTTCTGTCCGTCCGTCTGTCCGTAGAAATGATAACTTGAGTAAAAATTAAGATATCTTGAAAAAACTTTGTATTCCTTAGCACCTATAAAGTGCTTGAACTAAACTACAATTTGAGAAACAAAACAGTAATTAGGTAAATACTATACAAATATGACTCTTATATTTCATATTTGAATAGTACGTATTCACGAAATACTCCAGATATGTATATCAAATAATATATATCTTTGTAACACCTTCTCATCGAGTGTGAAAATGTTATGAGATGATTACAATGCTCACAAATCAAATAACGGTTATGTCTAAAACTACTTAAAGTGGGTTAACTAGTTGAAGAAATCCATAGAAGCACGGCACGAAGTAGCTGCATGGTGTAAAAATTGGACAGTGGCCTTGTCGTCGCCCCGTTTCTAAGCGAAATCTCTTATCTCAGCAACTGCTTGCTCAACATCATCCAAATAGTTGTACATTACCATGGCATCGTAATTACAGTAAAATTTTTAGTTTTAACTGATTATTTCACTTCATTATATATAAATAAAGCACTAATATCGAAACAAAACGTTGCATAAGTAATGCTATCAAGGTATTCCATCGCAAATGACGAATATATGGACAGGAACGAATTATAAAACTGAGAGAGTCAGTTTAGATCGAAATGGGCCTCATCAGACATAAGCACGCAATTTATCAAGTAATTGCCCCTTTGACCTTTCAATAATTGTTGGCAAAATTCCAGGCGAACAGCAATTAGTGAGTTATTTGAAACTTGTACGGAAAAAGGTTTAAGTCATCTTGAATTATCCGTTGTAATGACCGTCTGCTAACGGTACCGCTGCACTATCTAAACCCCTTTTTCGGTATCCCAAGCATTAATTTTTATAAAAATTTAACATGCCAAATAAATAAAAGAAGTAAGTGGAAGTGAAAAAAATATTTTACGGTTTGTTTTTGATTTACGATTCGTACGCCACCCTGTATTTGATGCATTGAGTTTGAGCGTGTACAATGAGCATCGACGTAAAGTCGTATGTCGAATTGGCAATTTTGCGCCCGCTATTCTTGTGTTTCATGTGTTACCGGTGAAGTGACACAGAAAAAGTAAAGGCAATAAAACAAAAATTGCCATCGGCTAACCCATAAGCGATTGCAATTATTTATTCCGGTATGTATGCGTGTAATAAAATCAAATTGCCTACATTTTTCTGACTAAGTGAGGAAAGGCGTTCTTTCATTCAAACGCGTCATGCCTTTACTATTTTTATATTTCATTACTAAAAACAGAATAAAATCTAGAAATGTTTAATGTCGCTGTCGTCATGGAAATTGTATAAATGATCTCCTAGAAAAATGGTAAAAGGCAAAATAAAATTGAATATTTACTTTGAAGACTCCGAATTAGGAATACGATAATCTTATAATGGTCATAAACTGAAGATTATTCTGAGGTTTAATGTCAATGCAGTTTTTGACGGGAGAAATTATATTCAATGCCATTTATTTCCTTTGCTCTTTATTCAATGCTTTATAAAAAGTGTTACAGTGATCGGATTTAGTTCAAATATGTGCCGTTTCGTTCGATAATCTGTTTCCATCTAGACGGCAACTTCATAATACACCCCTCATAGAAGCCCCCTCCTTATTTGCGAAAAACTCGGAAAGCCATTTTTCACAATCCTCTTTGGTGGTAATTACTTGGCCTTGTCTGGGCTATAGTGGTTGCGATAAAACCTTCCATCCGAGCTCCCGTAGCTTCTAACGAGTCATCAACGAAGTGTGTGGTCTAGCGTTGTCCTGGTGGAACACTACAACTTTCCTGTTGGCCAATTCTGGACGTTTCTGGTCGATCGCCTGCTTCAAGCGGTGCAGTTGTTCGCTGAAGATGGTAGAATTAAGCGTCTGGCCATATAGGAGCAGCTCATAATGGATGATTCCCTTCCAATCCCACCAAACACACAGCAAAACCTTCCTGGCCGTCAATCCCGTCTTGGCCTCTGTTTGGAACATCCTTCAAAAATGGGTCGATTTCGTTCCATTTCAGCAGCATATCGCAGACGTTAATTCGGTCCAGAAGGTTTTTTTGCGTCAAATCATGCGGCAACCAAACATCAAGCTTTTTTGTGTATCCAGCCTTCTGCAGATGGTTTAAAATGGTTTGGTGACTAACTCCCAGCTTCTGGGCGATGTCGATGTTTTCCATGATTTGATCGGTATTCGTCGTCACAGGTCTTCCGCCAGCTGGCTTATCCATGGTGTCGGTTTCGTCGCTCTGAGTCGTCGAACCATTCCTCCGGAGTTCGGAGTGATAGAGTACCATCCCCCAAACACCATAAATCTTGCGGATTTGCCTTTAACGAAGGTTGACGCCTACAGCAAATTCATAAAGAAACACGATTCAGGAAAATTCATCTGGCACGGGTGAACTCTCTTCAGAGAAGATATCGTTATTTAACTGGTGAGTGTCCGCCCTATAGGAGCTACAGCTCTACACAAATTTAGAGTGTACTCTGAGTGTCCGTTACGAGGTTTGCATTTCTGCCTTCTTTACATTTGTTTACTACCTTTAATTCTATAAAACTCTTCGGACCGAGTCTCTGCTAGCTAGCATCTTATGGCCTTCATACTCACATCTCTTTGTATACCATTCTGTTTCTTGATAATACGTCTCTCTTATCCCCTCTTCTCGCAGTAAGACTTTTTCCCATGTCTCACCCCAATCGGCTGCACAGTCGGTTTGTACGAAGCGTATTTCTGTGTAGTGACGGCTTGGCTCTCATCACCATAACAGGTATTTCTGCATATGATGACAAAGACGTCATAGGCCTTAACAACAATGTCGTAGCGCAACATTTTCCACCCTAGAAAAAGAAGCGAAATAGTTTGGTCTTGTTATGAACGAAGGCAAGACCTATAGACTCTACTCAAAGATACCTCTCGTTTCGGAAACTACGTTACCGTTGAAAGTCAAGCCTACCCAG
Organism: Bactrocera dorsalis; assembly: GCF_023373825.1. Classification (NCBI taxonomy): domain Eukaryota; kingdom Metazoa; phylum Arthropoda; class Insecta; order Diptera; family Tephritidae; genus Bactrocera; species Bactrocera dorsalis. Next base: position 48,171,858 of record NC_064304.1, on the reverse strand, counting down.
AACTAGCGTAATTACCACATACAATCTAAGTTTGGAGATCGACTAATACCGAAGAATTGAACACTATGGCGAACTCTTCAGGTTTGTTAATGTACATGTATATTTATTTGCATATAATATATTTAAATCCGCATAAAGAAAAATTTTTGAATCCGTCCCCCTTCGCTGCCTTCTGTGCCCATAGCATTGTTGTCCTCTGTTATAACAGTTTGTACGCTTGTGCTATTTATTTCAGTTCAGACAAATGAGCGTGGAAAAGTAGGCATGTTTGCAAGTGTCCTAAACTGCAAATGCTACACTCATATTGTTTCCCAGACTTCATTTGCTATGAAAGTCGAAGTTATGGTAATAGCCCAGCGAAATCTGAAAATAATGCATTTGAGTTATTTTCGCTTTTTCAACGTTCTCGAAAAAGCCGTTACAAACTTGTAAATGACCAATCATGCTAAAAATTGGTTGATGTGCGAAATAGAAACGTCGTTAGGGAAAAGTTCAAGCATAGCTGTCACAGATGTTGCTGGAAGGCGCAAACAAAACAGAAAGCGCAATCAACAACAAAACAATAGACTGACAAGCTGCGTATCCACAAATTAGCGAAAAGCCACAACGAATGAAATTCAAGAGATTTCAGATTTTAATAAACGCGGGAAAAGTGGTTTTGTTCAAGAGAGAGATGAGAAAATGGTAAGCCAGTAAATTCGAAATATTTTGCGTCGAGATATGCACGAACACAAATCATTATGAGGCGTATAATGAGATGACATTTCTTCATGTAAGTACAGGCGTCTATACATATATCTTCAGATATACATTAAGAAATATGTGTATATAAATATATTTAAGTGGTGATATAAATACCAACAGTGTGAGAAGAAACTAAATGCTTATAAATTTTTGTTTGTAATGTTTGAATAATAAAATAACTAAGAGAAATGTGGAACAAAAATGTTTTAAGTGAAACCGAGTAGGTAGGTACTTGAAGTGCTTAGTTAGAAGTCTAGGTTAGTCCGAGTTGTATGTACAAATTTTCAGATATATTCATACAAGTTGGTTGTCTCAGCTTGCTAACAGGGCTCCCTCGCTAACCAAAGTTTTTTTATTTCCGTTCAAGGGCTTAAACCATCTGTTCGAAACTATGAACTGATGTATGCATTATCGACAGATCACGTACCAACTCGAATTTCAAACTGGGAATAAATTTAAGCTCGTCGCAAAGGACCCTGAATTAAACAAGTAAGGAAGGACTAAGTTCGGGTGAAACCGAACATTTTATACTATTGCTACTTGCAAGAATCAAAGCCAGGGAAATACCATAAGGTGTAAAACGTCAACCAGAGGATCACAATACAAGCAATTTTATAAATACATATACTATATATAACTCATACTCTGACAGACATGTCCATAAGGTTTCTTAGAAAAACGAAAATCACTAAACATATACGAGTATGTAGTAGTATGTAGTATATGGGAGCTGAGGTAGTATCGACCCGATTTTATCTGTAATATTATAATGCCTCATACTAAAAAAATTTTCTATGTGATTTATTGAGGGACCTCACATATTATTATCAATATATATGGATTAAAGCCAACCGTATGTTCAAATATTCTGATTTTACTTATTTGAAAGCTAGATCATGTTTTCGTCGAATTTTATCTATTTTCGGCACAAGGATTAAAACATGCCCTTTCCTTTCATTGAGATAACCCACATATTGTCCGATATATGTGGTATAAAGTCACCGCGAAGTTCAAAAATCTTTATATTAGGTATACATATGTTAACTTCGGCTGCACTGAAGTTTAAAAGAGTATAAAAAGATTCTTATCTTGATTTTGATCGGTCAGTTTATATATACTATATACTTTAGTGATCCGATCTGAACAATTTATTCAGAGATTGCAGGTATGCCTTAGATAATAAAGTATACCGAATTTCGTGGTGATACTTTGTCTGTTTGTATGATAGTTAAAGGTGTTTGGAAATGGCGGTTCCGACAAATGAGCAGGTTTTTGGTGGAAAGAGAACGTGTGTTAGCTCGATATTTCATTAACTGAGGAATTAATTCTCGTGTATACGGACGGACATAGCTAAATTCACTCAACTCGTCACGCTTATCATTTATATAAATGTGTATATACACATGAACTTTATGGCTTCTGCGACGTTCTCTTTCGGATCTTGCAAATATCGTAGTAAACTTAATATACCCTGTTCAGGTTTCAATAAGTATATCGTTGTTCCGACGATCAGTAAAGCTTGATACTGAAACGGAAAATGAAAATGGATCATTGTTATCCAAGATACCCCGTTTCATTGATGACATTGACTCACCAAATCATTGTTAAGCAAACATATCGGTGGGTTCTCGCGTTGAACAAGAATAGTAAAAACTATTTATCATCAACGAAGAGCATATGCGTATACGATTTCTTTAATTTTAAGTTAATAAGCCCATAAAATGAATACTTTTCTTTATGAACTAAATCATACCAATTTAAGAAGTATTTTTAAGGAGTAATGGTGGACTAAAAAAGATGCGCGTTCACTATGTATGTGACGTGAAGTTTAGTGTTTACTTGTAAACATGTGCTGAATTATTTCCATGACTAATTTATATTGTTTTTTTATTGTATCAAGCGGCTTGAAAGCTGTCAGCAGCCTGCAAAATACAAATACATATCTTACATATACTATATAAGGTGGATCTTGCCGCAATGCCATATGTAGTAAAGCTCAGAGGTGTTTCAACCGTCAATGCTGTAGAGCGAATTGTTTGCCACCTTATCGGGTGTGAGAGCTTCGACGGCAAGAGTTATCAACCAGCCGAAGAAAAATCACGGCCTAAAACTGCCACTGAAGTAGTTTTTGTTGTTTATGCTGTCCGTGGTCAACATATTAGCTGTCATTGCTATTGTGGGCGACTCTTTCACTGCCACTGCTAACAGCAGCAACTGCTTCGAGCAACACTTTTTTAGTTGTTGCTGCTTAACATTATTTGCTTGCACAAATGTTTTTGTTTACCTAACTGCTGTTCAGTTTTTCATTTCAGCGCATGATTTTCTTGTCCCTTTTTTTGAGTTAGTGAGTTGTGCTTAAACCGCACGCGCATGTGCTTCAACATGATCAGCGTGACCATCAATTTGAGTTTGTGTCTTTTTACAGCAGTTGGAAAGTCATTTTGTTCACAAATTACGTGCCTCTGCATATTTTTTTCTTGAAATTAACGGGTTTGTTACATTTGTTATGGTTAATTACGTGCCATTTTAGCGCATAGCATCTCCGTAATAGTTAAAAGCATAGCTTGTACTGTTTGTACTGTTTGAAATACTTTGTATTCTTTAAAATTCCTTTCCTTTGCTCAAAAAGATGTTTCACTCTTTTGGGTTTGAGCAATCACAGGCATACAAGTTTAGGTACATATAAAGGTATTCGTTGCTTCCCAAGTAGTTTTTCTTAAACGACCCCCGAAGTTTCAGATTTTGCACTAAAAAGGGATTCAAAGGAAACAACCGTTCTACGCTTAAATGAATATGACTATCGTAAAGAATTTTAGTGGACAAGATTTCTTAAAAATTATGAATATATTAAATTTAGCCTCTTGGTTGAGTTAATATCACATATTTATCTATATCTCATTTGCGGCTGATTTTGGTGTAAATATCTGTTGCATAAAACAAAATGTAGCAATAAAATTGCGTGATTCTATCTCTATCTCGATTAGTTTCATACATACAACCCTTAGGTCAATAAAACTATTATACTCTATAGCAACGTGTTTCAAGAGTTTGTAGTAAAAATATGATTGTAATCCATTCATAATTTCCTAGAATAGCATTTTTTACATTTTTACGCAACATGCCGTATTATAAAGTAAACACTTGATAATATGGCCTTGTATTCGATTTTTCAAAAGCTCTGAAGTATAAAATGTTCGGTTCCACCCAAACTTAGTCCTTTCTTTCTTGTTATCAGTTCTAATGCACCTACAAAATAGTTTACTTAGACTAATTTTTAATATACTGTCACAAGTTAAACTATAGTGTGGGTATATTAAGGAATTTAAGTTCCTCATCACATACTTGTATGTTAACATTTTCTGAGTTAGAGGGATTATTAGTAATCATCGGTTGCGTTCTTCTTCTTCTTAATTGGCGTAAACACCGCTTACGCGGTTATAGCCGAGTTAACAACCGCGCGCCAGTCGTTTCTTCTTTTCGCTACGTGGCGCCAACTGGATATTCCAAGCGAAGCCAGGTCCTTCTCCACCTGGTCCTTCCAACGGAGTGGAGGTCTTCCTCTTCCCCTGCTTCTCCCGGCGGGTACTGCGTCGAATACTTTCAGAGCTGGAGTGTTTTCGTCCATCCGGACAACATAACCAAGCCAGCGTAGCCGCTGTCTTTAAATTCCATAAATCTTTCGCAGAACTTTTCTCTCGAAAACTCGCAACGTCGACTCATCCGTTGTTGACATTGTCCAAGCCTCTGCACCATATAGCAGGACGGGAATTATGAGTGACTTATAGAGTTTGGCTTTTGTTCGTCGAGGGAGGACTTTACTTTTCAATTGCCTACTCAGTCCGAAGTAGCACCTGTTGGCAAGAGTAATCCTGCGTTGGATTTCCAGGCTGATCGGTTGCGTTCACTATCTATTATTCGTATCTGGGTTCGTTATAGTTATGGCCTCTTCGCACAGGAATTAATGGATCGATTTAGCATACAGAATAAACACTTTATTTTACTAAATTAATTCTTAATCGAATTGAAGTCGCGTTGAAACTGGAGAGAAACTATGAGGGGTTTTTCCACACTGCATATTTGGCTTTGTTTAACTCTGCCGGTTGATGCCCAGACTGTACATTTGGTTGTGTGCATCGAAAAAAAAGCAATCAGCTCATGAATTTTAATCCATAATTTCCCAAATATAATTTTGATGTACTAAATTAATTTGGCTGTGCGAAAAAGCTATTGGGCATCTTTCCCACTTCTATCTTAATTTTAGCAGCAGAGAGAATGTGTATGTTTTTTATAAATATATATTTATTTTTACCCTATATACATACTTGTACATGTAAATCGGTCACAGAGACATAGTGACAGAGACGTACGTTAGATTCTAACCTTGACGTTAAAAATTGTTTTAATGTCCACCTTAATTTAGTAAGAGTTGAATAATAGATACATAAACACATTCAATTCATGAATATGCAATTTTTCCACACTTAACTGTACATCGAAGCAACCTTAAATTTATTTTAAAAACTCTTGCCCATCTGACCTCAGTAATAATTGCCATTGCCATTGGGACCCATTGTTACTTTTTATTTTGTTTTAAGTGTACAAGCCCATAGCTACTGTGAACATAATTTGTTGAGTTAAATTGAAATTTCATGTAAGAAAAAAGAAATCCGCGTAACATCGGCCACCAGTTCCCACTTTAAGCACACACGCCTGAGTAATAAAAACAATTAGGTGCTCATATGCAAGCATACAGTGTGCACGCGTAGCTACTGAGAGGAAAAGTTTGAAAATGTGGAAAGAAAATGCGCTGTGGTCTTTTTTCAGCGTCATCACACATTTAAAAGTACAATACATCGAACAAAAAAGTGGAGAAAAACAAATAAATTACAACTGCTAATGGTCCAATAAAATGTGGAAGCAAAAAACAAAGGAAAGTAAAAATTCTATCGGAGTAAATTTCTCACGTTTTGTGCCGCTATGCCACCGCACGCATGTTTACCGCAACTTGACGACTGACATTGATATCGCAGTCATCTCTGACTTTTTATACAGCGGAAACTCGCTTTGTCTTCGTATTAACAATTGCCTGCTCTTCACTTTTGTTCCGAGAAAAACAAATAAGGCAGACTAAATTTTGTTCGGTAGTAAAGATCTATTTACTCGGTGACTATAGATTATATAAAGTGGTTGTCTGCCGACGCAACCAGGCCTCTAGGAGGCCCATTGTGAATTCAGTAATATAAATATTCCTATTTTTTTACGTTTATTTGAAGGCATTACACTATTATGGACCTGTTGCCCAGGGTTCCCTTTTCTGAAAAAACTGCGATGAAATAATACAAAGAGCGCAGAATAATTTAAGTTCGGATGAATTTTAACCTCGAAGATGGCATTCATGTTATATAAGTGCACGGAAACTTGATCTCGCAAATTATTGTATTATATGAGTGAAAGCGAGGAATGGATATGTTTTATGCTTAGATCTTTTTATGTAACTGGTGGACAATAAGGAATTATTTATTTATAATAAAAATAAATGTCTTGTGTTTAACAACCGAAGACGCTCAATTCCTCTGGATGTCCAAAGAAGCTTTCTGTATAGTTAACATTTTCCGCCCGTGACATTTTCCTGTTCTCAAACTTCAATAAGTGCCCACCGGAAGTTAATTTAGCTACAATGGTAATCTTTTAAATCAAAAATGGTTTCGAAAATTTGAAAGATCGGTGTAACCGACTTATCACCTAAGTTCAATAATAAAATTTAATTTTTTATCTTCCGTAAATGTTCTTCTGCCCAAGTTAAAATTACTCGTATTATCATTCACATTTTCCGACGGGTATAAAATTTGAGTGAAATGACATTAAAGGTGCCGAATGAACTGAACACTATTTAACATTTAATATTAATTTAAAGAATTGAAAATGTCAAAATGTTTAATTATCTATTTAATATTATTTATAAGTACTTCAAATAAAGCAAGAAGATAACCACGCAGCTGTTGAACCGAATTCGATACCGCTATGCTTGATAGTCAAATGAAATGAAGTCAGTTTCCGATGCAAAGGAATAGTTAGATTTTTCAATCGATTTTTCTAATTATTTAGTTCTTTAATGAAATGAAATGAACTCAGGCAAAAGTTTGAAATATAAACTATTCGAGTTTATGCTTTAACAATATGTTTAACATACTTATCATATTGTGTGATTCCACGATCTAACCGTTCGAGAGTAGCGAATCGAACAATCTAAACATGTAGTTCAAACAGACTGGCTGTGCAACCTTGCATTGAATAACGTCTTATTTCGTCTTGCGTTTCTATATTCGTTAAGTGGTAACTTTGTTAACAAATATTTGTATTTTCATATTATATTTCAAAATATTGATGAAAGTGGTTATACTATTTCAATGAGATATCCCGATACTCTTTTGTACTTTTGTAAATATTAATCTTAACGCGTTAACTTCGTTATTGGTTTTAGAAGTAAAGTTTTTGACAAGAGCACAGCGCTGAAAGTTAGAGAGCAGAGAAATAACAAATCAAAGACGGCTTACATTTCACGCAATACTATTCGGATGTTATTGCTAATCGAGATGGCTGCAGTGAATGTCGCAAAGAATCAATACGGACCTTCTAACGGACTCTTGTTTCCAACTCATGAGTGTAAAATTTATTATTTGGAGACTAGGAGCAAACATTTGTAAATTTGATCCATCCTTTTAACCATCTGTATGTCAGATGATTTCGCACATACATACTATGTATGTATGTATACGCTGTGAGGCGAAAAAAATAGTTTCCAGGAAGTCAAACTGATTGTTATATTGTATATCTATTTACATTCTGTACTATCTATTTTTAAGACATTATGTGTCAGTTGTAAATTGCGAACTTCGCTGAATAGTGTAAGTTACATTGTTGTTGGTAACCACAAATTTGTTTTGATCGCTTCGGAAACTTCAGAGGCCTACTTGGACAGTCTACCATTATACTTGAGTTTACATTGCGTTCATGATATTTTCAGCTTTATATACATATAAGACACATTTGCGCGTATCTGAGTGTTGTTTAACTTGTGTGTATCTATTCGTACCTATAAAGATAAGAGCAAAGCGGGATATAAACGTGCTGATGTTATAATGTCATATGTATTTTCACTTTCTATTATTGTTATTGAGTATCAAAACAAAGAATATACTATACTCAAACGACAGCAAATAACATAGGTAGTATTTGTAACTTTAAAAAATTCTTGATATTACCTGATCTTAAACATAAAACCCAAGCAATGCTGTCTCCTAACAAAATTATATTATCTGGATTATAGTGTGAAGTTGTTATAGGCTTTTGCCAAGGTATTGTTTTGTAATTGTTATTATTTTCCATTTCCCGTTCATAATTCGGAGGTTTAATGCACATACCCCTTAATATGAATAAATTTTAAAGAATCTATGCAATGCCTTGATTACTGTTTTTGAAGAGTATGAGGAGTTGTTAGAAACTTTTGTTCCTGAGGAAGTTTGGTTGATTTAGCTTCAGTGGTTTCTGAGATATACTTGCACTTTAAACATACATATTAGAGACGGTATCACGTCAACTTCTTCAAAATGGCAATGGGGTATATTTCCTCTTCTGCTTTAGAGAAGCCAAAATGGAACATCAAATCCTACGTAGTTAAATAGGGTATGTTCAGAATTATACGCAGGTGTATTTTAGACCGGGTCAAAAACCACACGAATCATAAGGAACAACTTCCTCGGTACGAGAGCCAAAGATAGATAATAATTTTTATGCCCAATTTAATTTCTAAAAGAAAGAGTTAAAATGTTGAGCGAACACTTTCTTGAAGATGGCACCTTGCAGGCACAGTTGCTTACAGAAACAAAAATCGCACCAGGTGCACATAAGTATGTTTAAGCATCTCCGCTGCACATTATTGTCCTTTAGGCTTGAGGGAACAAATGCACGTAGCATCAACATAATGCTTATTTATTTCTTTGTTGTTTTTGTTTTTGATTCGGTATTGCAAACGCAAACAAAGTGCAGCATCGCAACGTTACCTTGCAAGCATTTGCACTTTCTACATTCCGAATTCTGTATTTTCAGTCTAAAACCGGGTTTTACAATAGGGATAATATCTTTTCTAACTGTCGTTTCGGCCATTTTTCATTCATTGCATTCAGTATTTTTTACAATTTCATCATGGAAAGATAAGCGCAATAACAACCTTTGAAAATTATTAATTTTATTATCAAAGTATACGTATAAAATTGTTCTCACTCAAGAATTGAAGCCATAGGACAACCGTAAACGTCGTGAATTTTTTGATTTTGTCTTGGAAGAACTTGATTAATGTAACGGTGTTTCTTAAATACTTTTCTCCTCTGATGAGGCTCACTTTCATTTGAGTGGTTCGGTAAATAAACAAAACTGTCGATTCTACTTGTAGTGCGAAGAAAATCGGCAAATTATTCATGAACAATCCTAAATTGATTGTTTGGTGTGGTTCCCGGTCTGGTGGAAGCATCAGTCCGCACTTCTTTTGAAATGAAGCTGGTGACACCGTTACTCTTAATGGAGAGCGGTATAAGTTAAAAACGTTTATTTAGTTTTTATAAAAAAATATTTTTCGGGAGCTATGCTCCTTTATTTGGGAGCTATGCTCCTTTATTAAATTCTGTGTAAGAACTAAAGTTTACAATTGATTACACTTAACTCTTAACCTACGTTTGCCGCTGCAACGGCCATACTGTTTGCTGACGCTGCGCTTCCCACAGGTTGGCACTACACTTGTTGCACTCTCAGCGATCTAGTTGGTGTCGTATTCTATTACTTTGTAATAGTAAATCAGGCGCTCTTCAAGCTTTAGAAGTCAATATTGAACGTGCTATTCATGATATACGACTTGGGTGTATCGAATTCGTTCCGGCAAAAGAACCCGTGGAGGGCATTTGAATGATGTTAAATTCAGAACTTAATTGTATCGATTGAGCTACACATTAAATAAAAGACATTTGATTTTCTTAACTGTTAGTGCGTCTTTTTGTAAGAAATCATATCACTCTTATTGGAAAACCCTGTGTATACTCTACGTGCTTCAGGGTTGTTGTTTTTGTTTATCTGTTGAATTTTCGTTATGCTTTGCATGTTTCTGCGTTTTAGATGCGCCACAGATTTGGATTGTTGCATATGCGTTGAAGCCTTCGGAGGGTTTAGGATACTTTCACTTTTCCGTGACATGTCACGTTTTTTTCAGATGCCTCACTAAGTCACTAGCAGTTGATGCCATGGGTATTACTTTTTGTGGCCACTGTTATTTACAATTTGAGTGGAACGTGCAAAATGAGCGCCAGGAATTTTCTTTGGCTACGACAATGAGTTTGAGTTGGCATCTTATACAAGTATACATACATACATCGAGCATTTACTTGTAGAAGTACAGGGCAACATTACGGGGGAGTGCCACATGCTCTTGGTCGCATATAGCAAATTTATTCAGCATGCGGAGGCTGACAGCTGAAAATTTTGCTGGTTCATTGCCCACGAAAAGCCTTTGCTATAAACAAGTTACCGTCTTGCGGCGCTCTGCAAGGGAATATTTTGTTTCTGGTGATTTCGAGGTTGAATTTGGTTGCTGCAGAGCAGCCAATTCATGGCAATTTCAATTAAGATTGTGAAGACTCACAACATATGTGAAATTTCATAAGCGTGGAAATTTCAGCGTTTTATTATTGAAGCTCTCAGTATACTGTTTGTTCCATAAATAATAATGAAATTAAATTGCCAATAGGTATTTAGTATTTAAAAGCCAAACTCTATAAGTCGATTTAAAAACAATAGGTTAGTAGGTAAGAGTGCAGCCACTATGGACCAAATAAATATCTTTATAATCTTGCTATCTTGTTTTAATCCCAAAACTATTTGGTGCTCTCAATGAAGCTGTAGGCAAAAAATAATAAGACTATTTAATTTAAATTTCGTGCGAAAACACATTCACGAAATATTTCTTTATTAGTTGGAATGACTGTCAGTCATAACACTAAAACAATAGTATTTCTGGAGTACATAAAGTATATTCAGCGATTTTTAGGATGAGTGAAATTATTCAACATAGAAGTTCCATTACATTTTGTGTGCGTTTTTGATTGTTACAAATTATTCAAAGAGGATCTAGAGCGTGTAAAATAAAGAAATTGGTGCTTGATAGTCGAGGATTAATAGTCACAGATCTTACATGCCTCGTTGGAATATCGAAAGAATCAGTGTAAACCATTTTGAAAAATCATTTGGACCTAAGAAAAGCAAGACAGCACGATTGGTTCCAAAATTGCTCAATAGTTTTTTGAAAAACAGCGTCACGTTAACGTCTGTCAAACAATGTTTTGCGACTATGCTTACGACCTGGAAACAGAAGATCAATCTTCAGAATATAGTGGCAAAGGTGAGACGAAGCCGAAAAACTACGTCAAAAACCAAGGTTATGTTAATGATTTTTTTCCATTATCGAGGTGTGGTGCACTTCGAATTCTTTTTTACTGACCAAACTGTTAACAAAAAATATTAATTGAGTATTATGCGTCGATTTTGCGAAGTTATTCGTAAAACAAGACCGGAATTTTTTTAGTACCTAAATAGCTAAGTTCTACAATGAACCGATTAAATGAATAACCTTCAGCCTTTTTGGTCCAAAGGTGGCATACTTTAAGGGAATTACCACAAAGTTTTATTTCGTTTTATCAATTACTTCTTAATTTGTGTACTGAAAATGAAAGAATTAAAAGGAATTTTAATTTGTGTTACATGGGAAGTAGTTGTGATTGCAGAAGAATATTACATACTAAATTTTTTCGCGTCCCGAGATATGGGATTTCACCAAAAAGTGGGTGGTGCCACGCCCATTGTCAAATTTTCACACCAGCTCCGATAGAGCCCCCTTTTACCATCTATATACCACCCGTCTAGAATAAGCAGGATTTCAATATTTAATTAAAAAAAAACAAAGATGGGGAAAATGTTTAAACCGATATGTTAAGTAGAAACCTTGTAGTTTAGTAAAACAAATCATTTATAGCTCGACCTCTCCCGGCACTATAATAAAAACACTAATTTCTAAAAAATTAAAAAAAAAAAAAAATTAGTTTTTTTTGATGATTCATTGTTTTCCCGAGAAAAACAAAATAATACATTAACCAAATTAATCTTTATATTAATAATATTAAATATATACCATGTTGTCCAAAATCCATTAAACATATTTTCCAGAATTCGCTTCACGCAACACAAAAAACTACTTGCAATTTCGAGAACGATAGAGAGTATCGTGAATAAGGACGTGCGTACTGAACGAAGTCTAGGTTCCGACTAGTTGTGTGGCAATATAGCGGGCTGAAGGTACAATAATTTAATCGGTTTATTGTAGTACGGTTACTTAGGTACTAAAAAAATCAATTTTGAGTAGCATCGCTGGATTTTGTAATTCTCACGTGTGTCCGGTTTTTGAAGAAAAATGCTTTTATGTGCAATGTTCCGATTTGTTTCTTATTATTATTCCAGCTTCAATTCAGAGTGCCAAGGAGTGATCATTTTGAAATTTATATATGTATATGTGTTTATCACCCTTTGTCTATCTATTTGTTTGAAGGGAACAAAACTGTTATATTCTGGCAACAGGTTGCAAATGAATTAAATACTCGTTATTCGATGAAATCGTGAATAAATATCAATCTTATTAAGGGATCGTCGCATTGGGAATACTTTCGAAAAATCTATTTTTTGTTGTTTATCGGATAGTATAAACTGTAATGAACATTCTCTCAAATTTAGAAATCGAGACTCAAATTATTACATTCACTAAAGCGTTTCTTGCAGAACGAGAACAAAGCGGAGAATGGAGCGACTTTTAACGCGTTTTTTCTTAGAATGGTGTTTTTCAAAACGGTTTCAACTCTCAAAGGAAGAGTTTTGAAGATATCTATTTCTAATTTGGGGAGAACATTTCTAACGTCATTTTCTATCGCGCTTCCATTTTTTCGAAATCTTTATACAAAAAAATATTCAAATTCCATGATTGTTTTCAAACCACCGCCATTTTGCCAAATTTCGATAAAAAACGCATCTATAGCGCTATAGCGATTTGCCTACAAATTAATAATGTTTTTGAAATTATTGTTTTAAATCAAAATTGCAGCTGCAATCGTGGATATCGTACAGGACCCTTTTTTTACGTGTCATTTCAACAATTTATTTAACTATTATACCCCCAATAAATAAACATAAAAAAATAATTTTGTGTTTGTCATGAATGTATTTATTGAAAAAACCGAACCGATTAGTTAATTTCAACATTAAAAAAAATTGCGAAAATCAGTAATCAGGGTCACACTGAGACGATCCCTTAACTTCTGCTGTGGCCTATGGACTCAGTTAATTCTAGACTAGTCAAAGCAAATTACTATATTCATAATATTAGTGCTGTGCGATACGCATTGATACAACCAAATAAAATAGCATAATTGATTTATATTAAAATATCTTGGAGGAATACCGAAGTATACGATATCCACAAAAAAGACAAAATTTAGTACTGAAATAATTATATTCGTTGAATGGGTGTTAGTGGAATATAAGGATTGTTTTCTAAATTTTTCAGCATTATACCACATTATTCCTATGCTGTTTACTAAATGTCTTTTAAATGTCACTTTCTATAGTTATTTGGCAGGAAAAAAGATAATGGTGGGGAAAATTAGGTAAATGTGGGTTAGATCGAGTTCTGGACCACTTTCATTCATTTTTATACGATACACCACATTGTGTGCCAGAAAATATGGCAATAGACCGAGAATCACTATATTGGATATATTTAGTCCAATGAATAATCTAAGCCGATTTCATTTATATATTGTATTGAACAAAGTACGTGCTGGAAAATATTTAATCACATATTTATTAAAATAACTAACACTCGGTGTTAGTACTAATGACGGATTTCAATAGTTTTGGTACTAAATTACAATGTGGCTAATGTATATTGCTTGAAATATTCGGTTTAAGTCAACCGGAAATTGCTAGAATCAATGTTAGGGAAATACTTTAAGGTGTAAAACATCCACCAGAGGATCGAGATACAAGCAATTTTATGTATAAATATACTCTAATCATATATGTAACCCATGCACATCGCGTAATATTTATTAAAAGAAAACATTGTTCTATAGTATTTTGGTATAAAGAGTCGATTTTGAGGTGAATTCAAATTGATTGCGTTTAATTACATTTTTTTCTTGTTGCAGTGTCTAAATAAGCTGTGATAATGTAATAGATTTCCAATTCTGACAAGTAGATGGTGCAACATCAGAGTCGCACCGAGTGATTTAGAGTGGATCAGTTTCAAATCACTTGGATGAAGGGTTTTGAACTGTTATTTTTGTATGGCGAAATCTTGATAAATTTATAAGATTAGTGGGATAAACTACTCAACAGCCGAAAATGTGTGATTAAGAGTCGGCCGGTCCTGAACATGGTATTAGGTTTGTTAATCAAATATGTAATATTAATGGGAGTCGGAGTAGTATCGACCCGATTTTATCTATCTTTCCCAATTCCACAAGCTATTAAGGGGCTTGAAAATTTTTGGTTGAATTTGAACAATTTTAACTGATTGCGTGCACTAAGGCCATTATTCGTGCAAAGTTTTATATCGTTACACTAATTATTGCTTGATTTGTGTACTGGAAAGTGAAAGAATCAAGTGGAATTTAAAATTGTTCTATATGAAAAGTAGGTGTATTCGATTTCGTCCATTTGCTCATTGTGACATAAAAATAGAATAAGAATGCTACGTACAATAATTTTGTCGAAATCGATGGGTCGTGTCCCGAGATATGGGATTTCACCAAAGAGTGGGCGGTGCCACGCCTATCTTCCAAATTTTCACATCGGCTCCTACAAAGCTTTCTCATACCATCTTGAAGGAAAAATTTAATGTTTCTGGTGCAATTAGTTATTGATTTATTGCGCCTTTAGTAGTTTATGGGGAGTGAGCGGGGTTATCTTGAATCCCTTTCTACTGCGATCCCCTGTGCCAAATTACAGTTTTATATCTTAATTAGGTGCTTAGTTAAGGCACTTCATATGTTTTCGGTTAATGACGATTTGTGGGCGTGGCAGTGGTCCAATTATGTCCATCTACGAACTCGAAATATCTCTTGTACTAAGGATGTTTCATCAAGACATCTGAATTCTTACTCAAGTTACAGCTTGCACTGAGCGATGGACGGACGGACAGATAGACAGTTCAACTTTTCTTTTATAACCCCTATCTATCTCGTTAAGTTTTAGGTGAACAAAATTATAATACTCTCGGAGGATGGAGTCATGTGTAGTGGAGGATGGAGTCATGTGTAGAAGTTCACGCAAGTGAGGAAAGTTCTCTGATCGCCATTCACTTGGGAGTGGCCAGAAACGATTCTTTTACATATGACTCAAGCAGCTCACGACTTCCGGTCTTTGACCAAGTATCCTCTGGGTAGCCTAAGAACATCCGTTTGAAGGCGAGCTAAAGTGAGAAGGCGAAACATTCCCTGCATAGGGTTGTGCGCTGGGTTTGGGACCCGCCACGTAAAAAACACCCCCAATGAAAAACAACAAACAGCCTCCGATGAGAGACCACCTTTTGATGACGACCATGGCAAACGAAATAAGGACTATGATTTGAGGGCATGCACCTGGAATGTCCGGTCCCTTATTTGGGAAGGTGCCGCTGCCCAGCTGGTAGATGTCCTCGTAAAGATAAAGACTGACATCACCGCCGTCCAAGAAATGCGATGGACGGGACAAGGACAGAAACGAGTAGGTCCTTGTGACATTTACTACAGTGGCCATATAAAGGAGCGCAAGTTTGGTGTTGGATTCGTGGTGGGAGAGAGACTCAGTCGTCGAGTACTATCATTCACTCCGGAGAATGAACGTCTAGCCACAATCCGCATCAAAGCGAGGTTCTTCAACATATCGCTGATTTGCGCCCACGCCCCGACGGAAGAGAAGGACGATGTGGCCAAAGATGACTTTTATGAGCGCTTGGAGCTCGCTTATGAGAGCTGCCCCCGCCACGATGTCAAAATCGTGCTTGGCGACTTCAACGCCAGGGTGGGCAAAGAAGGTATCTTTGGCACTACGGTCGGTAAATTCAGCCTCCACGAGGAAACATCCCCAAATGGGTTGAGGATGATCGACTTCGCCGGGGCCCGAAATATGGTTATCTGTAGTACTAGATTCCAGCATAAGAAGATTCATCAAGCTACCTGGCTGTCTCCGGATCGAAAAACTACCAACCAGATCGATCATGTTGTGATAGACGGAAGACACGTCTCCAGTGTTTTAGATGTGCGTGCGCTCCGAGGTCCTAACATCGACTCGGACCACTATAATGTTACAGCCAAAATTCGCACCCGCCTCTGTGCAGCAAAAAACGCACGCCAACAAACACAAGGAAGGTTCGACGTCGAGAAGCTGCAATCACAACAGACAGCCGAAAGACAACAACTCGGTATAAGGGAACTGTGGGACGGCATTTCAAACGCCTTACGTACAGCTGCAACCGAAACCATTGGTTTTTGGAAAGTGAAAAAGAACAGCTGGTACGACGAGGAGTGCCGTGTCGCAGCGGAGAGAAAACAGGCTGCCTACCTCGCAACGTTACGATCGACCACAACACGTGCGAGACGCATTTGGAGACAGAGAAGAAAGAGGCCGAAATGCGTGAGCACGAACGGCTTGATAAACTGGCCGACAGGGGTAATGCTCGAAAATTCTACGAAAAAATGCGGCGACTTACAGAAGGTTTCAAGACCGGAGCATACTCCTGTAGAACCCCCAAATCTAGCCACCGATGCCCAGAGCATACTTAGATTATGGAGGGAACACTTCTCCAGCCTGCTGAATGGCAGTGAACACATAACACCAGGAGAAGGCGAACCCGATTCCCCAATCGATTAGAATTTAAGTGTGCTATGCCCAATCCATAAAAAAGGAGACCCCACAATCTGCGCCAACTACCGTGGGATAAGCCTCCTCAACATCGCGTAAAAGGTTCTATCGAGCGTATTGTGTGAAACATTAAAGCCCATCGTCAACAAACTGATTGGACCTTATCAGTGTGGCTTCAGATCTGGTAAATCAACAACCGATCAGATATTCACCATGCGCCAAATCTTGGAAAAGACCCGTGAAAGGAGAATCGACACTCACCACCTATTCGTCGATTTCAAAGCTGCTTTCGACAGCACGAAAAGAAGCTGCCTTTATGCCGCGATGTCTGAATTTGGTATCCCCACAAAACTAATACGGCTGTGTAAACTGACGTTGAGCAACACGAAAAACTCCGTCAGGATCGGGAAGGACCTCTCCGAGCCGTTCGATACCAAACGAGGTTTCAGACAAGGCTACTCCCTATCGTGCGACTTTTTCAATCTGCTGCTGGAGAAAATTATTAGAGCTGCAGAACTGAATCGAGCAGGTACAATCTTTCATCATCGGTCTCAACACCCGTGCCGTTAGTTCTGCTTTCTCCAGACTGAACAAGGAAGCAACGCAAATGGGTCTGGCAGTGAACGAGGGCAAGTCGAAATATCTCCTGTCATCAAACAAACAGTCGTCGCACTCGCGACTTGGCTCTCACGTCACTGTTGACAGTCATAACTTTGAAGTTGTAGATAATTTCGTCTATCTTGGAACCAGCGTAAACACCACCAACAATGTCAGCCTGGGAAACCAACCCAGGATTACTCTTGCCAACAGGTGCTACTTCGGACTGAGTAGGCTATTGAAAAGTAAAGTCCTCTTTCGACGAACAAAAACCAAACTCTATAAGTCGCTCATAATTCCCGTCCTGCTATATGGTGCAGAGGCTTGGACGATGACAACAACCGATGAGTCGACGTCGCGAGTTTTCGAGAGAAAAGTTCTGCGAAAGATTTATGGTCCTTTGCGCGTTGGCCACGGTGAATATCGCATTCGATGGAACGATGAGCTGTACGAGATATACGACGACATTGACATAGTTCAGCGAATTAAAAGACAGCGGCTACGCTGGCTAGGTCATGTTGTCCGGATGGATGAAAACACTCCCGCTCTGAAAGTATTCGAAGCAGTACCCGCGGCGGGAAGCAGAGGAAGAGGAAGACCTCCACTCCGGTGGAAGGACCAAGTGGAGAAGGACCTGGCCTCGTTTGGAATATCCAATTGGCGCCACGTAGCGAAGAGAAGAAACGACTGGTGCGCTGTTGTTGACTTGGCTATAATCGCGTAAGCGGTGTCTACGCCAGTAAAGAAGAAGCAGTAACATGTTGCAAGAGAATAGTGATGAGCGATATTTCACTACCGGTGATTTTTTCACTGTGATTGAAAAATCGCAAATCGCAACTGCGATCACATTGTATAAATAGCAATTCGCTTCTATGAACTGCGATTGCGATAGCAGTTAGAACCTGTGAATTGCGATTGCGATAGCAGTTCACAATAAATGTGTTAAACTGTGATTTTTTAATAGTACAGTACATGCGATCACAATAGCAAATAGCAGAAAAGTAGCAGCTTTCTTCAGGGTATTGTATATGTACGTATATGCTATTTTTCGTCATAGCGGCTTGAAGTTTTGAGTACAACGTTCTTATAATTTTTAATAATGGCAGGAAATTTATCAAGGAAAGAAGGGAAGTATGGCAGATGTTTGAAGTAGTAGATGAAATTTTTAATTTTACGTATTGTTAAAACCAAATTTGAAAGCTTTTGTAATGAATTTAAAAAATTAGCTTAGAGTACAAATTGAAACTCTTTTCATGGTTGCAATATTCATAAATATTTAAATTAAGTTTTTAATAACACTTAGTAATAAATTATATGAATTTTAATAAAAATGGAGTTACTTTTACTGTTTTATATTTATTTATTCTTAAATTAAGATGCTCTTATAATTATTTCGTTTAACCGAATATTATTTAATTTAAAACAAGAACGGGGTTTTAATATTTTCCCAAAGATTAGGAAACCCCCGTTATTAATTTGGTCTTGAAAATATTATTGGCGGGTATTCAAAACATTCTGATGGATTATGGAATTCCCGTCATTAGTTTTTCTTTGAAAATATTAAAAGCGGATCATACCAATATACAAATGAACTATGCAATAAGCTCTAAGTTTCAGGTAGCCAAACCACTCCAACATTTGCGAAAATGTAGTGAAAAGAAAGGCGAAAAACTTGATTTGCCGCCAATAACGACAAAAGGTTCCGTCGTTCCTACGACAGTCGGGTCTACGTAACTGGAAGGGACCTGGACTGTTATTCGGCAAAACACTGTCAAATCGGCAGAATCTGCCGCTACAACAACAACAACAAAAGGTCTCCGTTTGAACGTCGACTTAGTTGCGATCGCAATAGCAATATAAAATCACAGTGATTTAAAAATAGCAATCACTGAAATCACAGATATCGAAAAATCGCAATATCGCTCATCTCTACAAGAGAATAAAAACCATTACATTATAGAGTTGAATTATTTTTGAATCGATTGAAACCAGGCCTACTTTACAATTTTAGCCCTTAAGTTTAATACATCTGGGATCACCATGGTTGGCCCGAGTTTTATTTATTTATCTTTTTTTTTTATCACATCGATTATATTAATACATATCTGCCTCTATTTCTGTTAGGTCTTAGAAACAGCTGTCAACAAACTATTAAACACTGTTCCTTAAGTATACAACTTTTAGTCAAAAAGTGCTTGATACATTTGTGAAGGAATTCCCATAATTATTTTCGTAGGATTACACCCTGTTCAATTTAATAGAGATATAATATTTTATAACTGTACTCGTATAGCAATCAGCATTGGGTATGTGGTAAATTATTTTTCATTCTCAAGCAAATATATTATATGACAGTAACGAAATTCCAAAATATAAGAAAGTGAAATGGAATGTTCGGTGCTCATTATCCGCACGAGCACTAATTGATTTTTGATTCAGCCGGCATTGCCCAGACAGAGGAGGTGCTATCAAGCTGTGTCTCTACAGTCAGACATCAAAGTGGTCCTGCTTGACATGCAACATGAATTTGACAAGGTTGTAGGCACGAACTGTGAAACTACAAAGTTAAAATTACATACTTAGCACACGAAGCTGTGTGGAAGCGACGAGCTTAGCAATCACGCGTCTTAATTTGTATGGCAGTGTGCACGTACATAGATGAGCGGTTGTCATTAATTTCGTGTTTTCCCCATATGACTTTAAAGCTTAATTTGCGTGTGCTTTAGCGTTATTGTTATTATTCTCGCTGCTGTAGTTGCAAGTCTGTTATTTTTGGTCACGTAAATGGGGAAACTAATTTGTCAAATGCAAAGCAACCAACGAGGTTTCAACCCAATCTGCGCCATAACAAATAAGAGAGGTTAGACGTGTATGCCTGAGGAAACATGTCTGCACACAACTCTCATCTCGGCTTTGCAGCTGACTTTACTGCGGTCACAGTATAAATTTGCAATTTCCCGGCTGGCGCGGCATATGTACGTTGGGAAAATACCTCAGATTTTTACATTCCACCTTGAATTTTAAACGCTTGTTGCTTATCATTTTGGTTGAATGACCTGTTTGCCACCGCCACCGCTGTGGCATGCATCTCTCAATTTCAAATTGAATTCCCTCACAACAACAATTTTGTGGCGCATGATGTATGCTTTTGATGGTTGATGTTTACAGTAAGCGGCATGCGGCACCCACATAGCTACACAAACGTAATTAAAAGGATTCAAAGCAAGCTGTGGATGCGGTGAAAGTTCGTCATTTCAACGGTTGTGGCTGCGCAATTATTAATGACAGATTGTTTGAATTTGACGAAATGTGAAAACTGAACAGCCAAAATAAATAATTGACTTATATAAAGAAGTATTTGTTAGAGCTAAAACCAAATTGTTTCATTTAAATTGAGGATCACACTTTTTACACACGCGCAACATGTTGCTACAGACTATTTCAGTTTTGCCCCCTTAACGGTTTTTTGTAGCACCTAAGACAAATCAATATAGATATGAATTGAGATATGTACAATGTATAAATGATTAGGAAGATGAGGTGAACTGAGTTCAGAGCGAGTGTTAACTTGGACAAAATTGAGATAGTTGAAGCAACTTGGCACACATATTTCTTGGTAATGAGGGGAGATATTGGGCGAAATTGAATCTCTGCCATGCCCCCGAAACGTCATTAATCGAAAATCTATAAAATTCTGTAACTAAACTGAAAATTATGATACGAAAAAGTAAAAATGGAACAACCTCGAGCGTGGTTCCTCCCACCTTTAGAAGTCTCATATCTCAGGAACTACTTTCCCAGGGTCATCCAAATTTGGTGAATAATTTTATTTTGACAAGTTTTACCCTTTGTGATTGAAAACGTGTTTTTGCGGGGAGTTCTTCTTCATTACTTTAACAGAAAGAATGCTCATGATCTGCTTTGAATCTGGAGCATTTCACATCTGTCCAAAAAGCGAACGAATGTTATGAATGTTATACAGCCTTAATAACTTAAGGAAAAAGGCAATGCCTCTCTCCAATGGAGAAATTCCACTCTCAATTTTATTCCTAAAATGCTATTTTAGTTATAAATGGTATAGATATGCATTTATAAGAGTTTTAAATATTAGGCTCCATCTGAACTTTGCCCTTCATTATTTGTTTTATTGGCATTGCTGCTGCCTGTCAAGATATGCAGTAGCGAAAATTATTCAACTTACCATAATTCGGTAATCATCATTAAATAGTGAAAGTGTCTTTGTTTGTTTTGTGGTTGTAAATCGTGAACAGCAGGTGTGTTTACCGACGAGTGTGCTAAGCTTTTGTTATGTACCTCTTCAACAACATCACCTTTAACTTCTCAAAGTTAACTGTGCAGGCACACTTTGAGCATTACTTGACTGACCTAGGCAACCAAAACTCGTTAGCTATAGTAAGGCAAACTCCCACATTCAGAAAACAAAGAAGTATGAAACGAAGTCTGCAGTGTGAAAGAAAATAAAATTGGCGAATGCAATGACTCTTTGTGTTGTTGTGTTGAACGAATTCTGTGGGCAACGAGCGCTAGTCATAGCTTGTTAGTGCTTAAATGATTGTTTACTATGATGGTACACAGCGTCTTTACTTTATTTGGCTATCAATGTTGTTTACTCAAAACAATAATATGAGCACTGCCTTTGCCCTGCGCTCAAGTAGCTACTAAACGATTGCTTATTTTATAAAGGGTCTTACTTTAAAGAGTTTTTGATTCGGACTCAAAAAGTTCCATTTCATCGCGAATCTTTTGCCGGTAGGACTCAACATTGACGCTAAAATTGACAAAAGAAAGAATGCTAAATAAAGTTTTTTAAGTGAGTCATTTCAGGTGAATTAAAATGTGTAACACTTAGTTCTAAGAAAATACCATTAGATATTTTATTAGATACCACCAGAAAAAATGTTTTGGAGCCCTGCCCTCCAATAATTTTTATATACAGTTCTCCTAAACAATTGAATATGAAAGAAATCGGAAGATAACCCTGCTCGCAACCCATATAACGGTATTGTTCAAAACTACTAAAAGCGTAATAAATCAATAACTAAATTCGCCAGAGACAGTAAATTTATCCTCTGAGTGTTATGAGAGGGTTTTATGAAAGCCGGTGAAAAAATAGGGCGATTGGTAAAATCACATATCTCAGAACTCGACCGACCAATTTCAACTAAATTTGGGATGTGGCATTCCCTTGTAATTTCTATTTAACAGCCTGAAATTGGTCTACAACCACGCCTACTTCCCATATAGCACAATTTTAAATTCCATTTCATTCTTTCCCTTTCCAGTACACAAATCATGAATTAATTAATTTAACGGGATAAAATTTTACACTTATAATTCCGTATGCCACCTTATGAAAAAGTGGCCAAATACAACCAAAAATGTTCAAGCCCATTGACGAAAATATCGGTCAATATATACTTTACATAGGAAATTCAGAGAAGATCCTTTCATGATAGTAGTATATTTGTGTGTCAAAAATAGGTTGAATGGGGTAAATACTTTTCTTAGCCCCCATATACTTAATACAAAGATTTTCGAACTTCCGGATGACTTGATGACTTAATATTGCACATATCGGGCATTATGTGAGTATTAAAATTAAAATTGCAGAGTGTGGTGGTTTTTCATAACAGTGTATTTTTGTGTCTAAAATAAATAAAATTGAGCGAAACTTGAAATAAACTTCATATAACAAACATATAATATCTGGCTGACTTTACTTCATATGATTGGTGAATGTACTCGTATGTGAGGTACCTTAATGAAACCCTGAGAAAATTTTTTTTGTATGAGGCATCATAATAGTTAATAAATAAAATCCGGTCGATACTAAACTAATTCCCATATTATACATATACCGATTTCGTTTTTTTTTAACTTTTGCCGAGTATGTCAGTGTATGATTATATTGTATACGTATCATCCATACGGATAGTTCCATCGATTGTGATATTTGCTGTGGCCAATCCGCAAAGGACCATTAATCTTCCACAGAACCTTTCTCTCGTAAACTCGTGACGTCGACTCATCAGATGTCGTCTTCGTCTATGCCTCTTATAGAGTTTGCTTTTTGTCCGTTGAGGAAAGACTTTATTTCTCAATTGCCTACTCAGTCCGAAATAGTACCTGTTGGTAAGAGTTATTCTTTGTTGGATTTCGTGGCTGAAATTGTTGTTTATGTTAATACTGGTTCCAGATAGACGAAACTATTTACAACTTTAAAGTTGTGACCGTCAACGGTGGAACGAGGAAATTTCCACGCTCAGAAAACTTTGTCACTCACCTAGACGGCGTCTACAGCGTAGCCGGGGCGAAACGAACGAAAATCGCCTTAATGAAGAATTTAAAAGCCACAAGAAGCTCCTGAAGTCGGCAATTACCCGAAGCAAGAAATCATGTTTTGAGAAGCTCTGTGAGGTACTGCTTACAAAATCTGTATGTCGAGATTTAAAAACAAGCAGCAGCAACCTAAAGATGCCTCTTTTATGGGAAAAGTCGTCGAAACATTATTCTCGAAACACCACCGGATTTCATATGCCAAGCGACGAAATGAAGCTGCAGGATCACCGTCGTTAGTCATGGAAGACGATCTATTGGCAATAGCAAAGAAAATCAAAAACACCAAAGCGCCTGGATTGGATGGCATACCAAACAGAGCTCTGAAGGAAGCCATATGCTCAAAACCTCGAGTATTCGCTAAAATGTATAACGCTTGTATAAAGGAAGAGGTATTCCCCGACTCTTGGAAAGTACAGCGTTTGGTTCTACTCCCAAAACAAAAGAACCTTCATCGTACCGACCTCTGTGTATGCTCGACACAATGGGTAAAGTATATGAGAATATAATAAGAAACCGCTTGGAGTTAGCAATCCAGAAAGCCGGCGGATTATCAGAGAGACAATACGGCTTTATAAAACAGAGATCCACTATTGACGCAGTACGAGAAGTCGTCGATACTGCGAAATGTGCAGTAAGTGGCAAAAAATGGAAAGGTGGCACAAAAAAGTACTGCGCGCTGATTACCCTGGTTGTCAAGAATGCGTTCAACTCCGCAAAATGGGCAGACATAATCAAAGCCCTGGATGAAATAAGAGCCCCTGAATACCTCATTAACATAATAACGAGTTATTTTAAAAACAGAAGGCTGCTTTTTGACACGGACGAAGGCACCAAGAGCTACTCTATCTCGAGTGGAATACTCCAAGGCTCAGTGTTAGGCCCAATATTATGGAACCTTATGTACGACGAGGTGCTAAGAAGACAGCAACCAGCAGACGTGAAACTAGTAGCTTATGCGGACGACCTCGTGGTGGTAGCAGTGGCCAAACAATTAGCCGACCTGAGAAATAAATGTAATGAGTGCTTAAATGGTCTACGCCAATGGTTCTCTTCTGTGAGTCTGAAACTGGCGGAGGAAAAAACAAAAGTTTTACAGGCAATGGATATAAAAGCGTATGCTAAACAAATAATAGCAGTGCATAGGCTTTCTGCAATTCGAGTAATAAGTGCTTTCCGGACTATATCAACCGACGCTGCTGAAGTACTAGCCAGCATGCCGCCCAATGACATCCAGGGAGATGAACTCGAGCGTTTATATCATCTATCAGCGCCTAAAAAAAAAAAGACAGAGGAGAGGAACAAGAGCATTAATATGTGGCAGGAGCGGTGGAATTCCTCATCCAAAGGGCGTTGGACCCACCAACTTATACCGGACATCCATTCGTGGATAGACAGATGACATGGGGGCCTAGACTTTCATCTGACCCAAATACTTAGTGGACATGGGTGCTTCAGAAGCTACCTTTTCAGATTCACAATGACATTAGTCCGAACTGCCCGACGTGTACAGAGCATATAGCAGACTCTGAACATGTACTATTTTATTGTCCTAGATTTTCAAATTCAAGGGAAAAACTAAAAACCACACTCGGTGGTAGTTTTACAGTCGATAATTTAACGATACTCATGTGTCAGTCGACCGATAAATGGAAAGCTGTCAGCGAAGCGTCAGCATCCATAATGACAAAACTGAGACTTTTTGAACAAATTAGGCGTCCGTCAGTCCGCACGATAGAGGAGACTTAAATGTCTTGTCCCTCCCACGAAGTAATACTTAGCCGGTGGTTCCGTGGGAGAGTCTTGAGCTGGGAGTAGGTTAGGTTTAGCGGATTAAAGATCCGCACTCCGGCTTTCGATACTTTCGAACTATAAAAAAAAAAACCGTCAACAGTGACGTGGGAGCCATGTCGCTAGTGCGACGACTGTTTGTTTGCTGACAAGTGGCGGGTCCTAAACCCAGTGCACAACCCTTAGGATGGTCACTTCCGCCTGCAAACGGATGTTCTAAGATCAGAAGGCGTGAGCTGCTTGAACCATATGTAAAAGAATCGTATCTGGCCACTCTAAGGTGAATAACAATCAGAGAACTTTCCTCACTTGCGTGAACTTCTGCACATATTTCCATCCTCCAAGTATAGTATGGTATATCTATAAATATATGAAATTGCTTGGATTCCGATCCTCTTTTATTCCTGCAAGTTGCAAGAGTATAGAATGTTCGGATGCATCCGAACTTAGACCTTCTTTACTTGTTTTATAACGATTTGGCCTTTGCTTCGAAATGTGCCAAAGTTTCAGCATTCACCTCTTCATTCGACGAATGGTTTCTCCTAGCGAGCATTCTTTTCAGATCTGTGATCAGGAAATAGTAGCTGGGCTTTTGCTAGTGCTTTCACTTGGTACATGGTGTATTGTTTTGGTGAAGCAGCAGCTTTTTCTTCAAATGCGGATGTTTTTCGGCGATTTCGTTCTTCAAACGATCCAATAATGCTATGTAATAGTAGCTGCTGCCGGTCTTTCGTTTTCAAAAAGTAGTCAGTAAAAACTATTCAATGCCCATCTTAAAATTCAGACGTCATAACCTTGCGTATTGCGCTTTTCAACGAAAAAACTCGGGTTTATTATTATTACTATATTGAAAACAAGTAAGAAAGGGCTAAGTTCGGGTGTCACCGAACATGTTATACTCTCGCATGATAAAGTGATAATCGAGATTTCATTATCCGTCATTTACATATTTTTTTATTTTGCTGTAAAATTAATTAGATTAGTAGTTCCTGAGATATGGTTTTTGGTCCATAAGTGGGCGACGCCACGCCCATTTTCAATTTTAAAAAAAGCCTGGGTGCAGCTTCCTTCTGCCATTTCTTCCGTAAAATTTAGTGTTTCCGACGTTTCTTGTTAGTCGGTTAACGCACTTTTAGTGATTTTTAACATAACCTTTGTATGGGAGGTGGGCGACTCTATAGAGTTTGGTTGACATAGCTTTAGTAGTTTCCGAGATATGTACAAAAAACTTAGTTTTCCAAAAAATTGCGTCCAAATATGCCCCTCCCTAATGCGATACTTTGTGCCAAATTTCACTTTAATATCTTTATTTATGGCTTAGTTATGACACTTTATAGGTTTTCGGTTTTCGCCATTTGGCCGGCAGTTGGCCGATTTTGCCCATCTTCGAACTTAACCTTCTTATGGAGCCAAGAAATACGTCTACCCTGTTTCATCATGATATCTCAATTTTTACTCAAGTTACAGATTGCACGGACGGACGGACAGACAGACATCCGGATTTCAACTCTACTCGTCACCCTGATCACTTTGGTATATATAACCCTATATCTGACTCTTTTAGTTTTAGGACTTACAAACAACCGTTATGTGATCAAAACTATAATACTCTCCAACAAAGCTGCTATGTTGCGAAAGTATAAATATAATACAATTATACCTTAACATTCTATAATTTTACAGCATTAGCGACTAAGCCCACCAGCTTCTTAATATTAAATATTGATAAACGAATATACTTGTACAATGCTTTAGTTTAGGAGTATCACACTTCAAAATTGACATTAAATTCGTACATTAGATACATAATAATTTTATAAACTCTTTTATGTTAGTATGTGTTATGTTTGTTAGTAATTCTGTTAAGTTTAAGTTAAGACGGTTGTGTTCCAATGATGTGCAGTTTTGTATTGAATGTGGAGTTGTGAGATTATCGGTGTTACAATATGAGCAACCTGTTGTTTGGCAGTTACTCAGTTTTAGTATCAGTTCATCGATGCACTTAATTAAACTTTTGGCGATGAAGCTTCGTTAAGGACCAGTATTTATCGATAGTATGGTGAATCCGACCGTGAAATCTTGTGTCGATTGGTCGATAGAAATATTGAAAACCGATAATGGTGTTTCAATATCTGTTTATGACAAAGTGATAGATTGAAAATCACGGATTTATACGAATGAGCCCGAAAGTAAACAGCAGTCGACTGTATGGAGATTCGACTACGACGTACTTCCAAGCAAATCGTTGCCTGTTTTTATTTGGAAAACCTGCACATGTCGCAATTATGCTTCTAGAACAGTGTTGTCCAACGTGACTGTGTGCACGTTATGTTTGTGTTGGTTATTCTAGCGTCAACTGATCGCAAAATTCTGCTTTGATTGCCTACGAAGTTGAATACAGTAGCACAATCGTGCTTTCACAGACACTTGTCGCGACATGTTGGTGTGGTGTCTGGCACTGTCCGTGCGCTATTGTGCGCATAGGCCGTGGACAACGCTGTTCTAGAACAACGCAGAACAGTGAATTCTGAGCAGTATACAACTATTTGTTTGCCAGTTGTCTTTTAAGAAATCAGGAAACTGAAACAACTGCATTTTTGAGCACTTGAAACATAGATTTGATGAATAATCCAGCGTATAGTCTTGACTTAGCACCTACCGACTCTTTTTATTCTCGTACGAAAAAGACTAGTAGGAGATACAAGACTAGTGTTTTTGGAGATACCACAAACAGAGGGGGAAAAGTGCTTTAAGAATTGGTTCATACGCATGCAAAAGTGTACAGGTTTTAATAGAGAATATTTTGAAAAATAATAAAGCAATTTACGACGATTATTATTTGGTTTAGTTTTCTAATTCCGATATATAAAAGCCAACGTACGTACAAACGCGCCTGTTGAACGTTAGGGCTAAGTAGTACTATCTATCTATGAGTCCGGCCGGGAACTTTGCAATTGGCCTAATGTTATATATATGAGATCAGAAATGAATATGTAACTCTCACATAAAAAACGGGACGTGATTGACAAAATTTGTATAGTATATCATATTGTTAATAAGGGTATACCAAGATATACAAAAATGATCACAATGTTCATGTGGCAAAAACAGTGTTTACCAGCGTTATTAGCGTTTATTTTGAGTAAGTGAGGTTATTATCGGATATCACTAATTTTCACAATGTCTGAAGAGGTGGTGAAAATATTTTTCTTCCGCAAATTTGTTTGATAGAGTTTTATGGGTTTGTGATATATAATATATAAATTTATTAAGGGGCGGGGCCAAGTTTATTTCTTGAACCATTTTTCGATCAATCAATGTATCAAATTACAGTCTTGTATCTTAATTTGCGGTTTAGGTACAGACCATTATAGTTTTGGTTAATGGCATTTTGTTGACGTGACAATAACGCGATTCCGCCAATCTACATCAGTAGCAAGGAACATCAAAATATTTCAACTTTTATTCCAATTACATTTATAGTATTTGTAGAATACTTATCGTAAATCGTATTAAATTCGTGTCGTAAAGCAGATCATTTATACATATAAATGTAGTTCTATGTCTATTAAATACTTCTAGTTTAACAAAACTTTTATATTCTTTGGCAACATGTTGTGTGCTGGCGACTTATTTTAACTCTTCTTAATGGTCATCAATGAGCAACCAAAACTGTCTGAAGGCCGGTAGTGCTTTTAAATCCATTCTTATATATCTCTATTTACATACATACTATAAATATACCGGGTCTTTCTATAGCGATGATATGATTTCTAAGTGCCATTTCGACCATTTTTAATATGCCATGATCTATTAGCTTTTTTCGTTGTATTCAGTAATGTTTACCATTTCATCATGGAAAGATATACGCAAGAAAAACGCTTACTAAGTTAAATAATGTAACGATGTTTTTAAAAACTTTTCTCCTTTGATGAGGTTCACATTCATTTGAATGGTGCGGCAAATAAACAAAACTGCCGATTATAGCGTAAAGAAAATCGGCAATTATTCATGTACAATCATTACATCCTAATTGATAGTTTGAAATGAAGCTGATGACACCGTCACTGCCAATGAAGAGCGGTATATAGCAGATCGATGACAACCAACCTGTTACGCCCGCAATTGGAGGAAGTAGATCTTGACAGCATCTGGTTCCAACCAGGCAAGCCTAAGTGCCATACAGCACGTGCAACAACCGAATTATTGTAAAATAAGTTTGGAGATTCAATTATTTCAAGAAATTGTGGCATTGAAGGGTCTCCAAAAAATTATAATTTAACACACCAATTTACTACTTCTTTAAGGGTTATTTGAAGTCATTGGTCTGTAGCTGTAAACCAGGCTCTTTTCAAGCTTTAGAAGTTAATATTGAACGTGCCATTCATTACATGCGACTTGATTTAGTGCAAAAAGTACTCGAGAATTGTGTTCATCGTATTCGTTCCTGCAAATCGAATAAAAAAACATTTGAATTTTCTTAGAGTGTTTTTAGAAATCACATTGGAAAACCCTGTATATCGGAAGGTTAATCGGGAAATTTCTCCCTCTTAGTCAGCGTGTGTGTACACGTATGTAATGAAGCACCCCAATAATGTGTATTGCGTGTCGATAAACAGTTCGGCAGCAGCACGAACGTCACCAAAGACAAGTAGAGAAATGAGAATGTTTTCTTTGAAATTTCGGCACGAACGTACAATACGGTACAGTGAGTGAATGCAAACGATTAATCTACAGAAGAAAGTGGGTGGGAAAAGTTAGTCTATGAAAGTGTTGCGCACACTCAGTGCCACAGATCCAACCGAGTCCACATTTGAAGCACTAGCACCGATCGCTACTTGCGATTGTAATAACAATAAAAAATCGCATTTAAAATAAATAATTAGGCGATCACTTCCAATTGGTAGCCAATAGCAGCAGCAACGGCAAAAGATTGCACCAAATCAGCAGCGATGCTTGTAATGTAATCGCTCTAAGCCAACGGGCCGCAATGGAAAAGTAAATAGCTACGAATCCAACACGCTCTAAATAGCCAGCGCATGCGAGGAAAAAACAAAAGCGTGGCAATCGGACGTGTGTGTGCAGATCGGTTGCAAAGGAAAATACTAAATGATTTGTACGGCTCTGGCAGACTTGGCAAGTGGGTCCAGCAGTCAATTGCAACGCCACACTAATTGTGGCAAGGTAAAGTGTATAAATTTGATTGGCACACAGGCGGCGCTGATCAGTTGCATTTCGTTGAAAGTTTGGAGAGGCTGCTAGAACTGGATATTCTTTGCTACATTTTAAACACGCTGTTCATGAGTATATAGGGAAAGAGATAAGCGGATAGTTCGACGTTCTCCTTTCACTGCAACGGCGCGGCAAGGATATGTGGTAGAAGCCGCCACCGCTACACGCCAGTAATAAGTGGATAAATTTGTTCTCCTGAAGCCGAACCTCATAGCCATGGACGTGAATTTCAGGCTAGGGATCGCATTAATACTGATCGCACTGTGTCAGGAAGCTACCTTGTTGGAATTGCCCGCTCAGAACAGTAACGGCAACAGCAGTCCCCACAAAGCCGCTCGAAGCACACTGCTCGATAATGGACTTACACGTACATTAAAGCATATTTACGGTATTTGTGGTGATCGAGATGATCTCTTTTGGTGCTTCAAGGTGCAGGCAGCACGTATGTTGGGTCGCGCGTTGAAAGTGCACAACATAAATATCTTGGAGGGAGTCACCATTGTCAAGAAGGTGGAAAATGAGACACGGACTGGCCGTGCGAGCGCAAATGCCGATTTAATTCTGAATAATCGCGATTTGGATAATTTGTCGATGAAAAGCTTGGATGCGCTGTTACTGGAACGTTTTTTGCGCTTTGTTGACAGTCGACAGCTGCAGGTGAATTTACCGCGCCTACTTAATTTCGGACAGCATAATGGGCAAGATTTCTTTGGTACGGCAATGGGCTACTTCCAAAAATTTGCTTTGGGTGACGTGGAAGCTGACAATGCTGTCGATGAGGGACGTAAAAAAAAGGGCGACGATAAGAAGTATTTGGGTCCATTTATTGCGGCTGTAATGCTAAAGACGGCCATACTTAAGATGGCCTACCACTCTATTGCAATTATCGCAGGCAAGGCACTGATCGTGGGAAAAATTGCGCTCATAATCAGCGCCATAATTGGACTCAAGAAGTTGGTGTCGGCGGAGGGTGGTGAAAAAACCACTTACGAAATAGTGAAGCATCCGCAAGTACAGCACAGCCAAACCTATTCATCAAGTCATGCGGGCGAGTACGAAGCTGGGCATGAAAGTGGCTCTTACCATCGCAGCATCGATGACGAGATGATGATGCAGGATAAGGCTTACAACGCTTGGGTGCCGTCGCGTGTGCATTCATAAGAACGCTAAATTATATCAATGTATACAGTGCGGTTATATATTGGAGTATACATCGAAGCGGCGTTGTTGAAGAGAGTCGTCGCTGTCGCAGTTAAGCGATCTTACGTCAAACCAAAGCTGATCACCAAAAAGTAGGAAATATATGGAATATTGAAAATGACAATTGAAACTTAGGTAAATTATTCACGTTTAGTAAGGCACACTGGTGTTATTTACATTTTTATTTATATACATATATGTATTTATATCATTGTTAAACCTAATGCTTAATATATCTAGTTGTGTTGTATGTATTTGTAGCCAAGTAAGTTCTAGTCTGTAAGCTTATCGACGTAATAAAGAAAACATTCGCTTCCCATTTTTAAGATTTTTCATTTTCTACTTTGCTACACACTTATATCAATATGTTTGTCATAATGAACATTTTCACTTAATAATCTCAATTAACTCTAAAGAAATCCAGCTTGCGCCTGTCTGCGTCTATAACCATCATCTGTGTCTTCATTAGCTGCTTCGTTGATTTCATTGACGTAATAGCGGTGATTTTGATGACTAGCGGAAGCTTTTGGTGGAGGAGGTGGCGTAGGCGAGTGATGATAAGCTTTGACAGGCTGTAGCCCTTCGCTGATTATTTCTGTCACAGGATAAATATGTGGCATGCGACGATGCCATCCTTCATCGTGCTCATATCCGCCGTGACCACCTCCGCTGCCATGTCCTTGGCCGGTTACAACAATACGCTCCGTGCTAACGCTACTTCCAGTCGATCCCTTTTTGAGACTGCCCTAAAAAAACAAGTTTCAATGTGGCTTATGCAAATGACCGTTAAATAAAAGGATTAATTCTAATATGCTTATGAATTGGATTAATTTAACGGAGGTCAATTGTTGATGGTGCGTTGGAAGTGTTTTGTATTAATAGATATTTAATTCGGTGGATATTGCCAAAATTAATCAGCTTTAAGACTTGAGTTAACTAATTCAAATTTTTTTGCTCTTTTTAAGAAATGTTGCCTTCTGTTGCTGGCGTAGCTAATTATTTTACATTATTTAAAGACCATGAACTTCATTCCCAGTTCTACGACTCAACAATATTTTTTCGAACTAGTTGTGATTGACATTCATCGTAACCGTGCCAGGATAAATAAATACAATTCAGTGCCTGACAAAATTCAAATGACCTATGCATGTCTTCTGGTTTGTGAAATAATCCAAAATACTTAGTATTCTGTAAAGATTTCTACGCATATTATAAATGTACTTGCCATTAAGCGTAGTTGTTTACCCTTTTGTGGGTTTTTTAAGACATTTTAAAGTAACAAATTCTCTTTATACTCGGCTCTGTCTGTAATTGCTAGAATATTCCCGTAGTTACTGTTGTCGGTGGTGAAAAAATATCAATTTCAATAAAAAATTTGAGTTACTGCCCTGATTTCAAGAGCTTTTATTAAAAAACCTTACGATATTTCGGATGAAAAATTCCTATGGTATGGGTGACTTTCTCAGTAAGGCAATGCTGGTGTCTACATTTCAGCTGGGAAATACTTGAAACTCAATATAAACGGTGCTTAATAAAATATTTAAACTTGTTATAAAAATACCTAAATCCTAAAGTGCTGTTATTCAAATCATACCAAAACTTTATACAAATCTTTGTTCCGACAATTTTCCGAAACCCGAAAGGATTTCTCCACCAAGACTTAATTTTCATTTAAAATTTCGTCCTGGAAAATAGATAATAGGAAATAAAGAGATGGATATATAGGACTAAATTTACTGCTGACCGATTAACTGAATTTAATTTAATAATTTAGTAACGAAATTATAAATTGTTAACTGCGAACAAAGGGTAAAGATAATTAAAGCAATACCAATAGCTGAATTCAAATCAGACCGGTTAAATAGTTGGGTTTTAAAGTTTTGTAGATGCGTTAGTTAATTCCTTAATTTTATAGGAACTATTACTATAGAATAAGGAACAACTAGACTTAGAAGACCGTTAGGAATACCGCTTATATGAACTTATGTGTGTATGTATGTATGGAATTGTGTGTTTACTCACGAGTACGGAAACGATCAGTGCTATTTTCGCCATAACGAAGGCGGCGCCCGCGATCAGGATCACCTTGCCGAGGAACATTTGCGCGACCATAGCCATCATTGCCATTCCACCCATCATTGCCATATTTTTGTCTTTGCCCTTTTTTTTGCGTCCTTTAAGTGAATTGTAATTATGTGAAAGTCCTTCTTTAATTACTTGCTTTTTCTTATGCTTGTCCTTGTCCTTGTGTTTATCCTTGTCTTTGTATTTGTCTTTCTTCGTTTTGTTTTTGTCCTTATCTTTGTGCTTGTCCTTTTCTTTCTTCTTTTTGTCTTTATCTTTGTATTTGTCTTTCTTGTGCTTATTTTTATCTTTAGTTACCTTTTTCTTTTTTGTTTTCTTATGTTTGTTTTTCTTTTTCTTCTTGCTGTCTTTGTCTTTGTTCTTGTCCAGTTCAATTTTGTCTTTGTCGTTTTGCAAGAGTATTGTGTCGTCACTACTGCTAGCACTGAATGTTTCTAATTTATCATCTACTAGACCATTGAATAGTCGATGCGTACCTTCATCCGCTTGCGCCGCCTCCGTTTCGGGCAACGTTTCAGCCGGCGCAATGTTCTGCAACGCCAGCCCATCGATTGCATCCGAGATTCCAGCGCCAATTTTTGTCAGTGTTCCAACGGAGGTTGGCAACTGCAAGCGAATTGAACGCGTTTTAGCCAGCTGCAACAAACCCGCTGCAATCCCACTCTCGTTATGCTGGCTGTCACCTTCTGCTTGGAGTGAGCGTTGTCGAGGTGCCTGATTTTTCGAAAAATTTAGCTGTTCTTCACTCTTATTGCCTGTCAACTTCTCGACGAAAATGTAATCCCCCCATTGCCACGTGCTGTTGTCCTGTGCGACGGCATCGACGAACCTCAGCAATTGATTCTCCAAACATGGCCACTGTTCCGTCGCTGCCAAGCACTGTGTGACCGAGCGACCAACAGCACGCAGTGTCATCAACTCAACTGTGTCACTCACATTATTGGCTGTCCTTCTTGGTATTGTTATGGTCACGGTAATCGGGCAGCATTTGAAAAGGATCAAAAATTGCAAAACAAGCCCTGCCATACACAAACACTGTCGGCCACGCGTTACCGCAGACATTTTCGCCAATTGCAAATTTTATTTCGTAAAACCAATTTATTTCTTGCACTTTAAAGGTAAATTTCGTTCTACGCACTATGACCTTTTCTCGTTGGTTTCACCTCAACAGCGGGACACAACCGCAACCGACACCTTTATTCAAATACTAAAATGTTTTCTCTTAATTTGTCTGCATTTATAGGAGTTCTATGGGTGGGTGCACACAACTTTTTCCGTCGGCCCTATGGTT
This sequence comes from Bactrocera dorsalis, assembly GCF_023373825.1. Taxonomy (NCBI): domain Eukaryota; kingdom Metazoa; phylum Arthropoda; class Insecta; order Diptera; family Tephritidae; genus Bactrocera; species Bactrocera dorsalis. The sequence continues at coordinate 48,136,574 of NC_064304.1, read as the reverse complement.
GTTGTTAGCAGCAACCACTTAGGTAAAAACCTATAAAAACGTAGAAGAAATAATTTGGTAATACAAATATGAAAATGGGAAATTAAAAAAACACCTCAATGTAATTGACTTTGAGAAAAAGTTGTGTATATTTTTAGAACAGACAGACAGCACGAGCCACAAAAGGTAAAAACGAATTACTTGGGTTAATATGGTGCATCCCGCAAAACGCGCTTTTTGTCTTTCTGTAAAATTCTGCTCTCCTTATTCAAAGCACTGTAATTAGTGTGTTTGTCAAAGCGGTAAAATGAAAACCGAAATTAGAAATTGATTGCCATCTAATCAGTGATGATACTACCTAGCTTTTGTGCTGCGACTTTGTCTGGTTTGTAGCGCCATACAAACAGTACTGTTAGGCGATACTGTGACACACATATTATTCCATATAAGAGAATAAGTAAGTTAGAGTATGATAGAGTTGTATAAGTAATGGCTCGAGCATTTTTGTTTCAATTTGTATTTTAATAGACATTACATTACAGCTAATGAAATTCATTGCAATGACATACTCGCCTTAGAGAATGTGCTTTGCTTTTGTCTCTTTCAATTTATTCAAATATTTTTTCCTAAGTTTTTATAGCATTTTCTGTAAAATATCAAACAAACTTGCTCAATATCTGCCTTAGGTGAATAAAGAGTTAAGCGAACACACGTCACTACTATTTACCAAAAGATATATTTTTACACATTGAACAGGGAATATTAGGTTTGCGATGTTTGTTGCGCCGAAAAGGAAAGTATGTATATGATTAAGTGATCAGCGTGGTCACCTAAATCGATGTAGCCATTTCCATCAGTGTGTCAGTCTATTTGTCTGTATATACGCGAACTAGTCCTTCAGTTTTCGATATACATATACAGTAGACCTGTAACAGGTCCTTTTCTCACCAAGCAGTTGCTAATTTGTCGGAACTGCCGATATCGGACTACTGTAGCATAAAGCTGTGAAACGAAGTGAACGATCTGAAGTCCTTATATGAAAAACATTTGTATTTCACAGGGTATGGTATCTTCATAAAATTTGTTATAGTTTACAATCGAAGGCATTTCTACAATCTCCGAAGAAAATATTTAGATCGAAGTTGTAGCCGAGTTAACAACAGCGCGCCAGTCGTTTCTTCTTTTCATAGGGTGGAGCCAATTGGAGATTACAAGCGAAGCCAGGTCCTTCTCCACCTGGTCCTTCCAATGTATTGAAGGTCTTTCTCTTCGTCTGCTTCCCTCGATGGATACTGCGTCGAATACTTTCAGAGCCGCTCTCTTTTAATTCGCTGAACTATGTCAGTGTCGGCGTATATCTCATACAGCTCATTGTTCCATCGAATGCGGTATTCGCCGTGGTCAAAGCGCAAAGGACTATCTATCTAGTATATATGCCTCTGCACCATATAGCAGGACGGGATAATGAGTGACTTATAGATTTTCGCTTTAGAGATAGGACTTTATTTCCCAAAGTCAATAAAGCCAAACTAATAAGGTCAAATCAGATTGTTGACGGTGGGCGTTAATCTTTCACACAATATGCTCGATAAAACCTTGTACGCGATGTTGAGGAGGCTTATCCCACGGTATTTGGCGCAAATTGTAGGGTCTCTCTTTTTGTGGATCGGCAAGGCACCCTTAAATTCCAATCGTCGGGCATGCTTTCGTCCGACCATATTTTACATGCTCTGCAGTAGTCCTTCACGGCCGTGTTTGAATAGTTCGGCCAGCAATCCACTGCAATCTATTGCCGCTTTGTTGTTCTTCAGACGGAAACTATTATACTCTGTTGAAAGAGTACAAAAATGTATAAACCACATTTAAATAAAAGTAAGAGATGACTCGGATAATTTCAAAGATTTGAACCATTTTTTTCAGAACTGGTTTGGCTCTGCATTTGATCTCTTTAGTTAGTATATTTGACTGTTGGGTCTTAAAAAACCAAATATATAGTTTCTACTTGGTTCCAAAATCACGAAGTTTCGTTAAACATTTTTACATTTCGTAAATACCAAACGTAAGATATTTAATAAATACATGATAAATGGATTCAAGTGAAGTTTCATTGCAAATATGGTTCATCCGTGCCTAAATTGTTTATTACTACGTTCAACATTATTCCCAAACGTGAATAAACTTAAAAAAGATACAACCCAATTTTGTTGCATGGTGGGTTCGATAATTAGTATTTACCTTCACCATCCGATACTGTAGAATCAATTAATAATTGTGTGGTCTCGTAGTGTCAAAATGAGCCGAACTTTAGCGATTCTTATGAGACAGCAGGAGGCTTAAGGTATTGCGACATAAGAATGCTGTCGCCACGATGTTACTATTCACTGCAGGCTTTAATCCCAACTTTGTGACCACATCACATCAGAGCTGTTTAAAACCAATCCGAAGTGGGATCCATTGTTACACGCCACATATCAAGGAATAATCGATACAGTGGGCTTCAGCCAGCTATTCTGTTCTCAAAAGGTCTCAAAGCTTATTAATAGTCAGCTGAATGGGAGAGCTGAAGTGGATATGAATATAACCGATTTATTCTAAAAAACCTTTAATTAGATAACGACAACCATCTTTACAAAAACTGTCTTTTAATTACGTAAAAATATACCTTAATAATAGTAATAACAAGTACATATAAATAATTTACTTAACTAAAACTTAAATTGTCAAACATTTACAAACGCAGCTTTGTGAATATGTCGCGCATCAGAGAAAACGAACATTTGTTCATACCCTCAAATCAACGACTTTCCAACCATTATGTTCCTGATTCGTTGTCTTGAAATCAGCAATTTTTACCTCACCTTCGTCGTCATCATAAGCACTGGGACCGAGTTTTCCGTTCGTTGACCGCAATTTTCCGCTTCTATTATGTATCATGGCCACTTGCTTCTCATAGTCGTAAAATCGATCAGGAGCCGGCGTTGTTGCTGTTACGGTAGCCCGTGATGCATATTCACGTGGCTTCTCGAAGTTTACTTTACGATCGTTGCGTTTATATGGTGGATGGTGATGAAGTTCATCATTTTCATAGTGTTGATTGAAAACACCTGCTTTGCCGGGTAAGTAGCCATCGCCACCACCATATGCATGAGCGAGAGGGTTGAAGGGAGGGGGACCCAGCGGAACACCACCGGCGCCTCCGCCGAAAAGTCCAAAGCCACCAAATCCACCTGCACCAGCGCCTGCACTGAGTGCAGTTAAAGCTCCACCAACGCCTAAAAAGCTGCTTAGATAAATGGCGAACTTAGCCAAGAAAAGCGACTTCTTCAGCAGCAAGCAGATACCGGCGAACACAAGCGGCACCAGTGCGACCAAGTTGAATTTAAAGCCAAGCAAAAATGGCAGCAAGTATTGTTTCGCTAAGAGCCGAGCTTTTGTTTGTTTGGAGGGAGTATGAAGTAAAAACACTGGTCAGTGATTTATAGTGCATTCGAAAGTTCAATTTACCTGTTGATGGCTCTTCATAGCCAAAGTTTCGCTCAACAGTAGATGGATCGAGCACAAACTGCGCCACACTATTCGTATCAGCAGTGGGCCCAATCTTGAACATTAAGCCCGGATATATTGCATCCATATGCCATTCAAGCCCACGTTGACCCATTACGGCACCCGCATTTTCCAATATTCCTCTACAATGTTAAAAATAATCAGGGACTGGTGTAATTGAAAATAAATGATATTAAAAAAATTGATTCTTCACGAACTTATTCTTTTATTTATGTGCTTTCCACTATTACGTTGTGCAGAGAGTATTAGCTCTGTTACATTGAGTGTTATGCCTCAGTCACAAGAAAAGTTTACAATTCGACAATGGCCATGGCAACGCCAACCTTTAGACGAAATTTACCGAGGATTACCCGAAAGCCCACTTTTGATATTACCCTATTTTAATAGCCGGATTCTGTAACCCGTCTCTAGTCTCTATTTGAGACATTTTGAGGTAAAGTCTCAATTTGTGACTATTTAGTATTCACTAAACAGTCTCCAGCGTTAGTCTCAAAACATTGCCTCAAATTTGAGACCTGATAGTTAGCCGTCACAAAACTAAAAAAGAACTCTTGTCTGCCATTTTGAATATACTGAACAGAGATCATCATAGATATTAATCGATTGTCGTTTTTTTATATGCTGTAAGCGGCACAAACAGGAAAAGGTTAAAAATAAATCAATTTTACATAAATTTCGTAAATATGAAACAAGGTGAACATATATAGTGTTTATATTTTTATTAATAAATATTTTTTTTTGACTATGTTATAGAAAATTTAATATTTGTTGTCGACATAATTATTTTCATTCTAGCGTAAAAAAAAACTCTGAATAATGAAATGTAATAGATTTTGTGACTGTCACTTACAGAATAGCAAAATCGTCTCAAGTCTCAATAATTGTCTCTAACTTAAAATCTCGAATTTTGAGACTTGAGACAGTATCACAGCACATTTGAATTTATATTTAATAAGTGGCACAATATATATCGGCAAAGTCCTTCCATTTCGATCTATGTGATATATTTAGCAGACATCCTCTGCCTAACAATTGTTTGTTGGTGTTCGTGGCGAAAACAATTGATAAGAACATTGCCTAGCCTAATTGGAAATATTCTGGTGCAATTGAATATTTCAAATATGACAAAGATATTACGGCTAGATGGATCATGAAAAACTATATTCAGATATATTATGCTACGGGCTTAGGTTTGTGGGATTTAAAAAATAATCAGAAGGTAAGTTTGTTATACCGTAAATACAAACGATTCCTTACAAGGAATTTTTTCCGATCGCAGCTATATGCTATATTTATCTGACAATAATCTATGCTACACTTCCTTCTCACAGATTTAATTGTCAAAATGTGATCTTTTTTGAGGGCTCTTGATTAATTTCACTTCTTAATACGCTTTTATGGAAATTTATTTGACTTTATTCAAATTCTTTTCCACGTTGCTGGCGAGTAAATTGTAACATTAAATTGTTTATTCACCTAAAATCCACAGGGTCTGTGTCCAAAAAATTTACTAAAGAACGCGCCGAAATTTTATCGTCCTTCGTAGAAACTAAATCCCTAAATAGTGTGTAATTGTCCTGTTCATCGAAGCGCTGCAGGAAATTGAGTGCTGTGCGACCGATGCACTCGCGCAAACTCGGATGCTGCGACTGTCGCATGCAGTAACGGAATTGATCGAGTTCGCGTGATGACGGGTCTACATTAGTGACAGCTTGAACGAAAGTTATGCACACAAAGAAAGTTAGTGTTACGAAAACTCCACGCGAGGATGACATTTTACGATGTTGAAATATGAACCGTTCACTTTTTCGTCAGATTTAATTCCCGGCGATGTAGGCGTTGGAAGAATAGGCGTTCAACTGAAATGGCCAGCTTGTTTGTTACACAGATTTATAGTATAGCCAAGGCGGATTACATCGTTGGTGTTGTAAAAAGTTTATTGCTATGCACTCTGATTCTCAGGTAGACTCGCTAATGCGACCAACAAATCCAAAAAATATGTATATATGAGTATGTACATATGTATATGCTGAGTATGTGCTTTTTGACCGAAAAATCACTGTTGTACGTAATTCGCTAGGGTCGTCTGCACAAAAACCGACACACATAGAGTTCGCAAAAACAGACCGGTGCTTTGAATTTTCGCACATTAAAGACTTAATAGCTTCAAAGCCGAATTTTAGGAAAATGACGAAAACAAACAAAGAAAAAGTCAGCTGCGGAAACTGTCAGTGAGTGTGTGTCTCGGCGTCGTTAGTGACCGGCTTATCGGCCATTGCTTGCTTGTTTCGTAGGCGTCAAACGCTGCGTGCTGCACCCATTGCCATGGTCAGTGCACGCCGCTGGCGTCTAAACGAGCTCACATTAAATCTCGTTGGTAGATTTTCGGATTTTCCGATTTTCGCAGTTTTCGCCCGTGTCCGCTCCATTATGTAAGCGCGTTTTATTAGGGGCATATGCATGAAATAATGTGTTTAGTGTGTTACTCGTTTCGTCGGCCGATCTGTTATGCATTCAGCGCAGATTTTAACCTAATGATAAATGAAAATGGCCAAAGTTATGAAATTTGCACATCTGTTAGCGATGTGTGACTTTAAAAAAGACAAAAGTGATTGTCTGAATGTACACAGTTAGTTGCAACTATGTGGTGAAGAGTGATAGGAAAACGGCGTTGATATTTGGGGCGTAGAAATTTTATTTCTTGGCTTAGTTTACATTGTGTTCGTCTCCTTTCCGCATATTTGGGAATCTGCTGTCATATTGAAATGATTTAAATTGACTTTTGTGCACAGAAGCATGCTCATATAGAAATGTAATATGTATATATAATATGTCCGTGTTCATGTGCTGATATAATATTATGTTGATGCGATAAAAGTATAAAAACACTTTATAATTATGAAACCAAGAACCTCGGTTGTTATTATAACCATTTACAAATAAACAACAATAAACGTCTACCACGGGGCAAAACCAGGGTTCACCATAAAGTTTTGAAAGACAGCCGATTGAGAGTGCGAGAGATAGCTAAGGCAATGCTCTAATCTGCCGAATTACTCTACGAATTACGGGCTAAATGTGAAGAAAATTACTGGGACAAGGCTCTTTTTTAATTTTGTGTATTTTGAGGAAAACTAGTTGTTGGACCAACAAAAATTGTTTGTATTGCACTTCTGTTAGGGTGTTTCAAATTCTCCAAGCCCTAGAAAAAGGAATTTTTTATCTTCGATAGCTCCTCCTTGGATGCAATTTTTATCTTCTCCATCGTAGCATAGCGATGTCTTTTCAGATTCCTCTTCAGCTTTATGAACAAAAAGAGTTACAAGGGGGTGGTCTGTGTTGTTTTTGGACAACTATTTGCGCACAAGCAACGATTCGTGAGCAGAGGCGTTATCATGATGCAAAGCCAATATTTGTTCCCGGCTTTTCTGGCGGAAAATGTTAGAAAACCTTCACATTTGACCTAACTTGGCGCATTATTTCTGTCTTTACTAATGTGGATTGATGTTTGAGTTTTGGTTTCACGTCATAACCATAAACCCATGACTCGTCATCAGTTATGACCCTCTGGAGCACAAATTTCGCGACGACCCGACTCACACACTTCATTAATGTTTTCGTCTTTTCTTGACGTGGCGTCCGGCACTCTCTTCGTCGTTCGCTTAAACGCTACTTTTGTCCAAAGTAGTTTCAGCACATGTCACAGTCCACATTCGGAATGCGTCCGCGCACTTAATTTTGTTTTTCACACAAAATTTTATAGAGACTATTTGAACCAGTTTTTGGAAACAGCAAAAATCGAGGACGAACCAAAACGCGTCCAAGAAAAACAGCTTTCAAATACTTATTAAATATTCAAAAAGACCTACCTTGTCAGCATAGAATCGGCTAAAAGTATTAATTTCTGCGAGTTTTGTCTTGAACCTTCAGGTCCATTTAATTTGGCTACTCTAAAGCTATGGTTAGAGGTAATCATAGCAAATTTTAATTTAAAAACTTTGACAAGATAATATTCACACGAAAATGCCACTTGTGAAATAAAGTTATAACTTGTATGCTTTCGCAACATATTGCTAAAGAGACTATAATAGCTGTGTTCACCTAACCGTTGTTTGTATCACATAAAACTAATTGAGTTATAATAGGATGATGAGGCGAGTTGGAATCCGAGTGACTGTACACCCGTGCGTCTGTTCATGCAAGCTGTAACTTGAGTAAAAATTAAAATTAAGATATCTTGATGGGCGTGGCACCGCTCGTATCTTTAGGTGAAATCCTTTATTTCAGGTGCCGATTTCAACCAACTTTTGCGCGTGAGTTTGCCCAAATATTCCTATTATAAAATGTGGCAAATGGGTGAAATCTGACAACCACGACACCTACTTCCCATATAAAAATTTTGAAATTTCATCCGATTTTCTTACTTTACAGTCTACAAATCAAACATCAATTAAGTCGTCAGAATCAAATTTTGTCCAAATAGTGTGCTGAAAGCATTGCATCTATTGGCCAAAAATTTTTGAAATCGGACTATAACTTTTCAAAGACCCACACACCAAATACGTGGACATATGGCAGATGTATGATCGAATATATCGTTCCATCTTTGAGGTTTAGATGTGAGTTTTTAGGAAAATATTTTTGTTGTGCACTTGTGTGGGTGAAATCTGGTCAATATTTCCCCTAGATTCCTAGTATAAATATTTACGAACTTGCGGTTCACCTTATACCACATTTTGTAAGTAATCTTAGTGAAATTCAGTAAAAATCGTTCTCTCTAGTATCAGTGTATTCGCTTGCCTAAGATTAATAGAATCAGGTCTATAGTTCTCCTGATATAGCTATTATCTGGATTTTCATACATCCGTTTGAATAAATGCCTTATATGTATATTGGTCAATCTGTGAGCTTTCTTAATTTGCAATTTGCGAGGATAAAAAAAGGTTCCGCTACACCCGAACTTAGCCCTTCCTTACTTGTTTAACTTTTCTCTATTTTAGGGCTTTATTAACAAATATTAATTAAATAATATTTATGTTTTTAATATTCATAGAAAGCAAGAACTCTTTGGTCTAAAATGTGTGTTTGTTAAGAAAATGTATTTACAAACTTACTTCGTTGATGTTATATAGTATATCTTAGAGCGGATATACAACATAGTGGTAATATCTTGCATAACTGTTTAGTCCGTCACTAATTTACTTTTCAAGTCACGACTGATCATTTAGTAAATGACCATTACTTCAACTCTGTGTAACCGCTTAATTTCAAAAACTAACATTAAGGTAATTTGATCAGATTAATGTTTAACTTGCTACTTGACCTTGTACCTTCCACAATTCTTTATGTAATTACCCAAACCGAAATTGCTTATTTGTGGTTGTAACTGTAATATTCATTGAATGTAAGCGCGTATGTTTGGCCCCAACTCACCGCTCTCATTAAAAGTTTGTACTCACAAACGCCCTCAAAGCAACAATTTAGCGTTTGCCTTCCAATCTTCCGTCGCCGTTATCTAGAATATTAGCATGTGACCTGTTAATGTCGCTGCATTTTATATAATTGGGTCATACCGTTTTCACCTTCCATCTTTTATGGCGGTGTTTATGGTCCGCAGATGACAGATTGAGGTATGTACATATACTTATGTATGTGGGTGTATAAGTATATTACAATTTATCACTCAAACGTAATCAAAATTCTTCTTCATTTGGAGTATAGGCGGGTGTAGAGACGTATACGATTGTTTCTATGGTGTCTCTGTGACTTTATGCTTTAAAATGCAGAGTAATTGACTTTCTCTCGGTTTAATATTATATTGGATGCTGAAAATCGGATTTGAGGAGTATTTGCCGAAAGAGAAAAATTGCAGTGTAAATACTTGAGTGTAAAGAAAATGAACAGTTTTAAGATTTTAAGATCAGAGGATTAGGATAATAAAATATTTACGGTAATGAGAACTGCAATTTACGTAAACTTTACCCATTTACGTTTGCTTTATTTATAAGATTATACTATTGGAAGGGCCCTTTTAGCAATTTGATGTGTCGAAACTCATAAGATAACGTGACAAATGTTCGGCATTTTGGAATCGTAAACCGTCGTTTGAAGGCGGTATACAATTCAAAAGACAGCGTGGGACATATTTTGTGTGAAGTTTTTTATATAATTGTCAACTGGATAGTTGATGCGTTTGTTTTGACCGGGCATCAAGCGCAGCCTGGAGACCACTTAACAGAAGTAATTGATGCTGTTTTAGTGTACTTTTAAATAGTTTCTCTATTGCTTCGTTGCCGGAAAGTCGGTGCACGTTTTCTGTGATTCACAAAGTGTGATCTAAATCGGCTATCTAAAAAAGTTCACAGGGCTCTAATCTGTCGAATATTCGTTTGATTAAAATCGGATGGTAGAAATAATGGTCAAGGGCTTACACTTCAGCCTAAGTTTGTCGGATTAATTCGAAACTAAACAAGGTCGCTGTCAAGAATACTTTCTTAAGGAAAGAACAAAAGCTTGCCCATTTCTGTAGTCTGCCTATACGCCTGTACATGCAAGCGGCACTTTGCAATGGCATGTGAATATTGAAAGCAAGAAAAGTATTGCATGCTTTTAGGCAATACATTCAAGCTCACGCAAAACTTTATGGCGTTCATGAACTGTAATAACAGAAGCCGCATGTCAAAGTCATAAAATCCAAGGAAGTAATGGCAATACAGTAGAACTATAAATAAAAGTAAATAAGGTCTTTAAGTTAATTTACAGTTGTTAACGTAAATTCAACATGTTGCTACAGAGTTTAATAGTTCACCTAACGGTTGTATGTATCACCTAAAACTAATCGACATATATATAGGATTACATATGTATGTATAAATGATCAGAATGACGAGATGAGCTGAAAACCGAGTGACTGTTTGTCTGTCTGTCCGTCCGTCCGTCCGTCCGTCCGTGCAAGCTCTAACTTGAGTAGAAATTAAGATATCGTGATGAAACTTGGTCCATGTTCCTTAGCAAAAAAGTGAGGCGAAGTTCGGACCACTCCCACACCCCCAAAACACGATTATTCGAAAGCTTATAAAATACCATAACTAAGCACTAAACTAAGATAGATAACTGTAATTTGGCATAGGAGATGGCAGTAGCAGGAGCTTCCCGTGGGCTAAAAATTTTCAAAAATTGGGCGTGACCCCTTCCTCTATTTGGGTTAATGCACATATCTCCTAAGTCACTAAAGCTACAATAACTTAAATGACTCAGAATAAATTCGTTTAGCACCTCTATCGACACTGTAAAAGTGGATGAAATCAGAAGATACCCTCATCCCCTCCCCATATAACTGTTATAAAACTAAGAAAGGTGAAATAAATCACGAACTGAATGCTTTATGCGAGCCACGGTCAAAATTGGACGATAGGGCACCGCCCGATTTCAGTTGAAATCCAATATGTCTGGTCCCGCTGACTAATTTTTGTCCGTGGCGTTCTTCTCGTATTTCTTTGTCAAAGTTTGAAAACGGGCGAAATCGGACTACAACCACGTCTACATCAATCTTTTACTATCCTAAACACAAATCAAGAATGAATTAATGTAACGGAACTTAAAACTTTGAACGAATAATGCCTCTAGTGTAAATCCAGAGTCAACGAACTTCCAGGTGACTTTATTCCATATGATAGGTGATTGTATGTGAGACAATTTAAATCCAGGGAATATTGCTTAATATGTGCCAGGTTAATAGTTAGTATGTGGTATTGGCAAAACTAGATTAAATCGATTCGATATTACTTCATATGTATAATGATTATATTTTTCCTAACAAATCTTATGTAAAATATGTCGGTTAGTATATGGTGATGTATGTATAGTTATATAAGGAAAAAGTATGTATATAAAAATTGCTGGTATTCAGATTTTCTGGTTGACATTTTACACCTTAACGTATTTCCTTGGCTTTAATCCTTGCAAGTTGCAAGTGTATAAAATGTTGGTTGCACCCGAACTTAGCCCTTTCTTACTTGTTATTACTTGCATGTTTTTCTATAATTTTGTTATTAAATAGTTTTGTATATCACATTTTTCAAACTTCAAGCACATGATTGCATGAGTTCACTTCCATTTACTTCTCTGTGAATATACATATTATACTCAAAATGCTTAAGTGTGTTTAAGTAGCCAGAATTGGGTGAATATGTAGAAAGCTTCCTAATGATGCTTCCAGTAAGTTTAAGTTTATTTGCCTTACACTTTCTTTTCTAATATTGGTTTCTTTTTATAAGTTCTTGTACAATAACGCCTCTCTACATATATACCCAGAAGGAAACGTCGGAGACCCTTTAAAATACATATATACATACATAATTACACAACACAAAAAGCATATGAAGCTCTTAGAAGTTTGCAGTAAAGCCCGAAATTGAAATTAATTGAAAAACTTTTTGTCCTGTGATTTGTTCGTATTTTTTCTCTTCCTTAACAGTACTTCTGGTGCAATTATTTTTATTATAACTAGGGATGTTTGGATGTTGTTACGTCACATGTCAAACATTTTAAAGTTTGAAATAATGTTTTTTGGCAATTTAAGTTTATAAATATCTATAACTTTCATTTTGAGCTATCACAACTCAACTAAACTCGCTGTGTAGGATCTCTCCATTACGCAATGCGTTGACGGGAATGATAGTGAACGTTCGTGATCATAAGCAAATTATTATTTAATTCTTTTTTTGTTAAAATAATCAATTTTATAATGACGAAAGAAATTTCTTACTTTCAAAGATAAACTTACTCCCAAGGACATAGTAAGGAGTTGCTTTGAGAGAGTTGCATTCATCGTAGTATTTAATTAATGGGCCAAACCACGTCAAGTAGTTCATCGATTTTGAAAATTAGCAGTTAGCTTATGCATTTCGATGGATGTGCCATACATTTTGCGGTAGGGGGACAAAAAATTCAGTTTTCAGTTTTTTTTTAGCGTGAAGAACACATGAAAATTTTCAATTGTTTAACCCAAAATTATGTAAAATATTATTATTTAAACAAATATTATTATTTACATAAAGAACATTTTTCTTTAACTTCACAAAATTTCATCGATTTGTCTCCAGTAGTTTATGAGAAAATAATTTTACAATTGTATCGTGCTCTAAATTTCAACATTCAATAACTTTGACAAAAAATGGAATTTTGACGAAATATTTATATCACGGGGTATGCATCTCATCCCCTTCCTAATGAACTGCTAATTTTTAAAATTGGTGATTTTGCGAAATTTTCATGGAGCACTTGACGTGGTTTGACTCAACAACAAACCTAAAACTTAAAATTTTGGAAATTATACGGGAATAAAGTCGGAGTTATCTCAACTCAGCAAGCAATGATTCGAATGAGTTGCCTGTAATGAAAAGTGGGTCATGTACGACAGAATGAACTGAAAACAGTCGAAGTCAAATCACGTTGATCTATCGTGGCGCAAACGTTGGCCACACCTAAGTCGCTCATAATTCCCGTCCTGCTATATGGTGCAGAGGCCTGGACGATGACAACAACTGATGAGTTGACGTTGCGTGTTTTCGAGAGAAAACTTTTGCGGAAGATTTATGGTCCTTTGCGCGTTGGCCACGGCGAATATGGCATTCGATGGAACGATGAGCTGTATGAGATATACGACGACATTGACATATGTAGTTCAGCGAATTAAAAGACAGCGGCTACGCTGGATAGGTCATGTTGTCCGGATGGATGAAAACACTCCCGCTCTGAAAGTATTCGACGATGTACCCGCTGGGGGAAGCAGAGGAAGACCTCCACTCCGTTGGAAGGACCAGGTGGAGAAAGACCTGTTTACGCTTGGAATATCCAATTGGCGCCACTTAGCGAAGAAGGAACGACTGGCGCGCTGTTGTTGACTCGGGTATAATCGCGTAAGCAGTGTCTACGCCAATTAAGAAGAAGAAGAAAGCCGCACTGACAAGGTCCAATCAGTGTGTTCACTGAGGGCTTTGAAACAATACGCTCGATAGAACCTTATATGCGATGTTAAAGAGGGAGGAAGGGCTCCATCGTCATCAATTCTGGAATCGGGTTCGCTATCTCCTGGTGTTATGTTTTCCTTGCCATTGAGTAGGCTAGAGAAGTGTTCCCTCCATAATTTCAGTACGCTTTGGGCATCAATCACTAGATCACCTTTGGGGGTATGCACCGGTCTTAAAACCTTCACTGGCCGCCGAATCCTTTCGTGGAATTTTCGAGCATAACCTCTGGTGGTCAGCTTGTCAAGCTCTTCGTACCGTCTCATGTCGGTAGGCGGTCTGTTTTCTCTCCACTGCGACACAGCTCTCCTTATCATACCTGTTATTCTTTTACCTTTTCCGAAAAGCAATGGTTTCGCTTGTAGCTGGCACGTAAGGAGCTTGAAATGCCGTCCCACAGTTCCGTCATATTCAATTGTTGACGAGTGCTCTTAGAGAGCAGGAGTGCAAGCCGAGTAGAAAATCGTTCGGCCGTCTGTTGTGATTGCAGCTTCTCGACGTTGCACCTTCCTTGTGTTTGTTGACGTGCGTTTTTTGCTGCACAGAGGCGGGTGCAAATCTTGGCTGCAACAAGATATGGTCCGAGTCGATGTTAGGACCTCGGAACGTACGCACGTTTAGAACACTGGAGACGTGTCTTCCGTCTATCACAACATGATCGGTCTGGTTGGTGGCTTTTCGAACCGGCGACAGCCAGGTAGCTTGATTTTCTTGTGCTGAAATCTAGTACTACAGATATTTCGGGCCCCGGCGAAATCAATCAGCCTCAACTCATTTGGGGTTGTTTCCTCGTGGAGGCTGTATTTACCGACTGTTGCGGTCTTTGCCTACCCTGCCGCCAAGCACGTTTTTGACATCGTGGTGGGGGCAGCTCTCATAGGTGCGCTCCAAGCGTTCATAAAAGGCATCTTTGGTCACATTATCCTTCTCTTCCATCGGGGCGTGGGCGCAAATCAGCGATATGTTGAAGAACCTCGCTTTGGTGCGGATTATGGCTAGACGTTCATCCACCGAGGTGAATCCAATGAATCCCACACTGAATTTTCGCTTCGTTATATGGCCATTGTAGTAAATGCCAAAAGGACCTATTCGCCTTGGTCCTTGTCCCTGCCATCGCATTTCTTGGGCGGTGGTTATGTCAGCATTTACTCTAACTAGGACATCAACCAGTTGGGCAGCAGCACCTTCCCAATTAAAGGACCAGACATTCCAGGTGCAATGCATGTTTTGTAGGAAATTTACTGCTCTATAAAAATGTTCTGGTATGATTTTTCGATTAAGTTAAGCGTTTACGAGATATTCATCGTCAAACATCAATGCATATTAAGGTGGATCAAAAAAAAAATTGTTTTTTTCGTTTGGTACTCTGAAAAATAGGTTCCTAGACACCTCTAAGAAAGCCTCTCCAAAAACCTATGAGTTTCAACATTCATAATGATTTTTTTCATTGAGTTATAAAATTCATAAGAAATAAAAAGTTTTCGCACAAATAATCAAATTTTATCTGTTAATATCTTTTAAACGGTTGGGT
This sequence comes from Bactrocera dorsalis, assembly GCF_023373825.1. Classification (NCBI taxonomy): domain Eukaryota; kingdom Metazoa; phylum Arthropoda; class Insecta; order Diptera; family Tephritidae; genus Bactrocera; species Bactrocera dorsalis. Next base: position 48,121,472 of record NC_064304.1, on the reverse strand, counting down.
TTATGAAAAAATTATTCGAGACCTTTTTGTAGAGCATTCAATTTCCTACAAAAACTAAGGAACAAGTTATTTTATCAAGTTGTTGGAAGCGAGATATAAATTTTTCCATTTGCTAATAAGAAAAAATAGAAAACTGTATGTAGGAGGACCTTCCCGTTCCTGTTTACTAATTTTTTTAAACATCATGAGCTAAAGTTAAGAGTAAGTTATCTAAAGAAGATTGCCTGCTTCTAACGAAACGTTATTTGGTTTACTAGAGCGATAGTAAACATATGTATGAATGTAAATTAGAAATTTCAAATATCACAAATAGAGCAAGATAGCACGTTGGTAAATAGAGCATGATAAAATTATACTACAAGTATATTCAAATAAATGAAAATGAATTTACGGCAAATTTAATCGCTTTCGATTTTGCGTCAAAATCCAATTTCCACGCCTAATTTAAACTCTGAACTCATATTCGATAGCATATGTGCAAAAGCACATTGACGCACACACAAACTTTCACCTCAATAGACAACGCTAGAGCCTGCACTTGAGCGTTCAATAGCAACGTCAGTTTCACGTACGCATATTCATATTCATATATGTATACATACATACGTATGGTATATACCAGCAAAATATGAGAAATATCAGCATGGGTGAAATATGTTGGCGTCGTCCTTTAATTATACTTGGTGCAGCAGCTTCACAAACGAAAAGGCGTTCATGGACGCATGCTTATCAAATGTATCCAGATTATTGGTTGGAAACATTCCTTATAGTTAACAATTTTACGCGCTTACACCGGGGTGAAACGCCAAATTGGTTCATATAAATTGCAGTTTGCAGCCAAAGTCACCTGACTGAATTAAATACTTAGTCTGAAAAACAATGGACAAATTTCAATTTTCGGAAAGTTGTGTTTCAGAAAGGGAATATAGTTAAAGTTTCCATTGAGAGTACAAATTACCTTAGACGAATATGTAGATATTATAAGCAATAGCGAAACCAGTATTATTTTGACAAATATCCGGCAAAAGGCCTCTTGTGGAATATAAAACTACAAAGAATATCGCCAACTGGTATGAAAAAAGTCGTTATGTTTTACAAAGAATATACTACGCTTGTAACCTGATACATACAGAGTATAATTGTTTTGTTCACCTAACGGTTGTACGTATGACCTAATAATCAAAGTGATGAAACGAGTTAAAATCAGGATGACTGTCTGTCTGTCCGTCTGTCCGTTAAGCTGTAATTTGAGTAAAAATTGAGATATCTTGATGAAACTTGAACTGAATCTTACATCCGAGGTCAAAACTGGGCAATGAGCGTAGCACCGCCCACTTTTAAGTGAAATCACATATCTCGTCACATATTTCCCATACAATTTTAAATTCCTTTTTATTCTATCAGTTTTCAGTAGACAAATCAAGTAGCAATTTGTATAGTATAGCCAAATAAAACTTTGCACAAGCGGTACCTTTTAAGTATGCTATCTTATGACCCCTAACTATTCAAATTGAATCAAATTTGTTCACGCCCTAAGGAACGATTATGTGGACCACAGTACCTAAATTTGACTAAACCAAATACATTGTTCAATGTGAGAGGTATAGAATTGAAATTCATAGAGTATCTATTTCTGATAATGTTTCAGATAACTTGTTTTACTCATAACATTTTATCTTTGTGCCTAAAATGGACAAAATTGGGCGAAAACTCCATCTGTCTGTCTGTATTTATTATTTATATCTCTTTAACCCGTTTTATCATGCTTATCATTCATATAAATATATAGCATTATGTACAACTCTAAATCTTTTTCGGTTGGTTTCGGGTGATGCGAACAAGGATTATACTTACAAGTATTCACTCAGTAGTCATATAACAATCAAGGATTTTTAGTTGTACCCCATTTCACAGAAATCTTAATAAAAAGATCGAAATTGCAAATTACAACTAAGACAACTATATGTTTTCGTATTCCTAACCTGTTTTTGTACGTTTAATTCGGAATTTAGTACTACTTCTGCAACACTGGAAAATGGAAAAATTCCTTACGCACATAACCACAGAAAATTCAAAGTAGTTAATGAAATAATCTCCAGAAGATTGAATCAAAACACACAAACATGCCAATATGGGTAAAATAGAATATAAGAGCATTGTGATTTAAATGTGGCAGTTATATGATCAAGTTCATATGTATGAGCAAATAAAACCTGGCTAATTTATGTACTTTCCACATTCACGTTTTCATATTTGCACGGCCACGAATATACACACACATGCTGTCAAATTTACTTTCTATTTTCCAAGGAGATATCCGATTTAGAATTTGATACATTTCATTTTAATTATTTGCAGATCGTGTAGCAAATACATATGTATGTACATACTTTATATTTGCTTGCTTTGAAATACTATGGACTATGTGGTTAAATACACATGTGCATGTCTATGTATGCTTTTGCGTGCCGCCGCCACAGGTGAGTGCTCACACTCCACTTTGTTGCATGCAAATCTAAACAATTCTCGATTGCATTTGTTGCTGCACAGTGCTCAGTGCACCAAGCGTTGCATGACTTGATTACAAAAATGAAGAGCGAGAAAGAAAAATATCTGAATAAATACAAAAAAAAAATGTGAATATGTAATATATATACATACATATTTGTAACGGTACAGTTTGTATGCACCCTGTAGTAAAAAAATAGTTACTACTGTGCGTTAAATATGAACTAGTGAGCGCAACTAGATAGTCAGTTTTGAAAAATACATTAGGGGTATTCAGACCAGCCTTGTTAATTCGTTAGTCGTTTTACTTTTTTACATGTATTTTACTTTTGTAAAATTAACGGACTATCGTTCTACCGAGTAACGAACTATCCATCTGGCAAGCTTAATAATTGTTTCGTTACTCGGTAATATCACATCAGCTGTTCTTCTGCTCCTCTGTACATTAATTTAAAGTACTTACCAGTAATAAATTTGATCTGCTCCACATAATTTTCAATTAAATAACTGACAATTTTGGATTTCGCACTTTGTTGAGGCATTCTTACTCTTTAATAAAATTGAATCAGCTGTTTCGGAATGAAATTTACCAAACTACGAAGATAGAACAAAAAATATGTTCACAGTTAAGCCTTTTAACGAAGTATCAACTAACGAATTACCAAATTGACAGGCTTCGGTCTGAATAACCCTATTGTACTAGTCTTATACTAATTCAAGACAGATATAAAACCGATTATGGAGTAAGATAAAAGCCTTTCTTTTCTTACCTCCCTGCATGATAAGTAAAGTTTCTTAACTTTAATGTAAATAATACTTATATTATTACTAGCTGTGAACTAGTATCTGTCTTCCGTAACATAAATTTTTACTGTAGGACATACAGTGGACCAATAAAGTTTACATACACCTAGTTCTTAAATTTCAGCGCGTTTATTTGTTATAAAATTAATAAATTTTGTGTTTTTTTCTATCCATTTCAAAATATGTATATTTAACATTAAATATAGCATATCAAAATATTTTTTTTTACTCAAATAAATTAATGCTAAAGCTTAAAATTGGCATAATTTATATCAAAAAAGTTTACGTACACCAATGATTATTTATATAAATCAAAAGTAATTACAATAATTGTAGCGGTTTTTGGCCTACATTTTGTTGATATTATTGTCCCTAGACAGCGATATATGCTCCCCACTCAATTTTTAGCACTATTTCCGGATATTTAGACCCACTAAGTTCATGATCCAGCTTTTTGGCCTTATTATTTATTAAATTCGATGTTTCGAATACTTTTTTCCAAAAAGTTCCATATATTTTGAATAGGATTACTGTATAGAGATTGCGGGACCTATAAAAAATTTTTAATTAATTAATTTTTAATAAGACGTGTATTTTGGGTCGTTATCCTGTGTAAATAGAAGTGATCGTTATTAACAGCCGATTTAAGCACACTTAAAATTTAAATTTTTCTCTTAAAATGTTCAGTTTCATGTGTTTTACTAATAAAATCCAAATGTCCAACCTCAGATGATACCATATACTCCCAAACCATAACATTACCCCCACAGTGCTTTACCGCTGGCAATACATTTTTTCCTTGCGACTATTAATTGATCATTCTTCACACTTTTCGTTATCTATTCGAACCAAATATATTAAATTTTGATTCGTTGGTGAACACAATATTTTCCCATAACCAATACGGTTTGTTTAAATATTTTTCAGCAAACGTCGAACTCTTCTTTTTATTAGCCTTACGACGTGATTCGTCTATGATAACCAGCACTATTCAACACATTCCCTACTGTTTGGGGATTTATTTTTTGAATACATTCCAAAAATGGATAAACACATGTATCTGAACATTTTAACAAGATAATTTAAAATTTAAGTGTGCTTAAATCGGCTGTTAATAGCAGTAAAATCATTTTCAACAGGATATCGACCCAAAGTACACATTGTACCTTGTACGTGCAGGGTTGTTATGGAAATAAAAATAACTCCATAGGTCCCGCAATTACCAGACATTAATCCTGTTCCAAATATCTGCAACTTTTTGAAAAACCGTATTCGAAAACAAAAAATTAACTTTTTCGATTTCCAAAGCATGGTCAGTGTTTATTGGAAAAATGTTGCAACTATTGATAATGAACTGCTTTCATATAGCTCGCGTCTATTCAGTACTTGCCCCAACCTCCCACGTAGTCTATTATGTTGTAACCTGACATCTCTGATGACAACCTGCACTAAACTTTCCGCATAATCCGCAGGACCAAGACCTCTGATATGCTTTCGCATCATTGTCTACTTGCTGTATCCAATTATGGTTATTTTTGCGTAAAGAATTTCAGCTGACTTCGGTAAATCTTTTTTATACAATTTTATCATTCTAAAAGCCTTCAGGTTTTCTGTAAAGCATCTCAAAAATGCAAATTCATGAGGAGAGAAGCATACATAAACATAATAAATGAAGTTTGTACCTTTCAAAAACGTCTGCTTTCTTAACATGTCCCAAAGGTTTGAAAAATACAAAAGTCGACTCATCTGTAAATATTGCATTAATCTAATCTTCTTCAATATGTGTTTTTTTTATATTAAAGGTTTAATTATAGTACTATTGGGTTTGATGATAGATTTCTGAAGTCTACATCGATGTGTACACAGAGATACATATATCTTATATGCTTTTAAACAAATTCTTTTTAGTTTCTCTTTAATCAGTGGTTTCTTTTAAATAAGGATGATAGTAGGTTTGTCCTCACTTTTAGATGTCACTTGTTTCCTCCCTATTTTTTCCTGTCATCTATGTTTCCAGTTTCTCCATAATGGTCAGACCACTTCTTCACAAATGTACAACCCGGCTTAAATTACAGTGCAGTCCAGTTGGGGTCTTGAGGATGCTTCCTTAGAAATGCTACGACATGACACATTAAGAAAAAGAAAACTGATCGAATTTTAGGTACCAGTGAGCGAATACACCACGCAGAGAACATTTAGACACAAATTAGTTATAAAGGAGTGATATAATAAACCCACAATTAAACATTATGAACCAGCTTTATATTTTTTTCAAACATTTATTTTCATTCTGTTTATACTCGTAATCTTAAAAACTGAAACACGAAAAATAAATTTATGCCACGTCTTCTCTAAGCGTCCTTATTTGATAAAATATTCAATATTTTAAATGCAAATTTTCCATTTTTGGCTGCACCGAATGCCGAAAGGGCAATACAGGACACTGAGATACTGGAGGTGAAACCGTTATGTAATCACAATAATTAGTAGGGTTTTCAATTTCGATGAGTTTCGAATGCATTTCTCTCTTTATGGGTAATTGAATTGAGTAAATATTGAGGGAATTGAGTTAAATGCGTTGCAAATGGAGCGTAATAAAATTAGTGTTTTTGTTAGTTTTGTACTTTGCGCAGATATTTAAAGATTGTAAGCCTTAGAGGAAATATAGATGGAGAAGAAAGCATGATTTAGTAAGTTGAGATAGTTTTTGCGAACTGTGAACATTTGTATATGTATGTGTGTGTGTGTGTGCATAATATGTAAGCGTGCTAAAAGTGTCGTAATGAAGAACGAGTAGCTTTTAGAAGTTTGAAAACTTTCTCATGCAGCTTGTAAATTGTTTTTGGTGAAGTAATCAGATTAAGCGTTAAGTGCGTTAGTCATAGCTTAAGTGTCCTCCGTTCCAGCATACGCTAAGACATTAAGTCGGCATGTGTGTGGAACCGTAGGACCAGTCTTTCATTTTAGTAAAAAATAGAGTAGGCGAAGCTTTGTTAAACTGTTAATACAAGTGTTAAAGTACTCAGTTGAGTACCTCGAAAGTACGCTAATGCAGTTAGTACTAGTCTAACAGAACACAATGAGCGGTGAATATAAGTACATAACGAGTACAATAAAGTTAATACAGTTATAATAAAATATAAACTACTTAGTTGGGTCTAGATAAATTTTAGTATAAACACTTAAGCGAGCTCATAATTGGACTACATAGTAAGCGAGCAGGCGGGCAGCTGAGCTGGCATAAAAAGAAACCGACGCGAACAATTCGGGAACGTAATCCTTATGTGTGTGTGTGTGTGTTGTGCAAATATATAATAAATATTTGATTTGACTATGAGTTAATTAGTATTAGTTAATTGCAAAAAGTAGCTTTTTGATTTGATGATGGAGTTTAACAATGCTTTAGTGACTTAATTTTAGAATAATTCTCCGTTTTCCACAACTAGATACTTTCCACTTAGCTTTCCACACTAACCCAACTTTGTATTTGCACTGCAATTTTCACTAATTTTTAATATTTCTTCATTTCAAAATTTGTATACCCCGCTCTGCCCCGGTTAAAGTACAAAAAAGCATGGCGTTCATTATTAGTTCTTTTAAAACAAAAAAATTGCTCTAAATTAAACTCAATTATTGTTATAAATTAAATAAATAAATAAATTAGAAAATTATATTAGTTTTTTGTTTTTCAGGATATACATATTGCACTCCCGTTTAGCCACGTTCCTCTTCGCCTCCTATTGCTGATACGCTGAGTAGGCCAGCTTTTGCGCTTCGTTCATTGAGCGTGCGTAGCCGTGTTCTTCGTGCGAGTAGTGTGGGTGTGCCACGACTTCGTAGTTCTCTTTCTTCGATTCAAGCAGCTTCTTCAGGCCAATGATGCCGCTCAACAGCAATGCGATCTTGCCGATGACGAGCGCTTTGAAGGAGATCAGAGCTAGGAAACCGATGGCGAGTGGCAGGAGTGCGGCCATCTTCAATTTGAAGAGCATCAACAGAGGCAGGAGGTACTTCTTCTTTTCCTTCTTCTTGCCGCGCGCTAAATTAAATACAGAAGAAAGAGAGTGAGTAATGTATTGTCTGTGAAAGTTTTTTTTTTAAGTGTAAGTGTGTTGTTTTTGTTGTTATAAATGAATATCACTTTAATTTCATTTCTAAATTTACTTTTCCGTATCTAGCTTCAGTACTTCTGGATATAAGCTTTTGTGTTGCGTTTCGATTGAATTTATTTAATACAAATGCTGCTTAAGAATTGTATTTCTTTGCAAATAGTTTATATAGATTGGAATCCAACACATTTTCTAAGCAAGCTTTAAAGTAAATTTCCACTCAAACAAACAACAACAAAGAAACAAGGACAAACTTGTAGTTACTGTAGCTAATAAATTTAGTATTTAAAATGTTCCTCAACAACACTTGTAAACTCGTTGTAGTTGTTGTTGGTGCTTTTAACTTTTCGGAAGATGGCAGCAATTCAATGGACGAACTTAAGAACTTTGGTGCAAATTTCCGCAAACAACTTACTTTAGCTGTCTTCATGTGTTTGTGTACGTATACACATATAGCATACGAATATACTATAAGTGTGTGTGTAAGCCTAATCTGCAAATGTTCAAATGCACTTTGCTTCTATTCGTAGTAGTATGTACAGCTCGCTGGTGTGAATAGGCAATCGAGTGTGCAGTTATAAACGCACACACATACATAAACATACATGTGTGGACATCTGTGCAGCAGCCACGACAGGATCAACAAGCTTTCCATAAAGTGGTTTAGAAAAGTCATTCGAAATTGTTGGCAATAAATTACAAACAAGAAATTAAAAGAAACCTCAATTACAAAAACAAATACTGCCACAACTTTCCTGAGAATGAAAAGAAATCAGTTAAATGGCCACAGAAGCAATTGCAACAACATTTTCCATAAATATAACCAGACAACGTGCTGCCTTTAGCTGCAGGAGAAAACAGCTTTCCAAAGTTTACCAACAGCAAAGGCAATGAACAGGAAAATGTAAATACACATGTTTATTTACACAAACATACCTATATATATATACACTTAAATATACATATCTATATATAAAAGTATAAATACTCGTACATAGATATGTACGTATGGTCAAAGATTAGCTAGTTAGAAAATTGTGTATTGAAGACGAGCGCTAAGTGTGAAAGTGTGAGTTGAAGGCAAAAATTGCAGGTACTGTTGCAAGGTTGATAGTTGTTATTAATATTTTATTAAAGAGAGGGGTATTCTTAACTATTGGAAGGGACTAGCATTTTGTCCGATAGTAAGTAGCTGATCTAGTCCGTCTATTTTATTTTACTCTACTAAGATATATCCCATAATCAGCTCCTCAACTCAGTTGATATAGAGAAAAAATTAAATCAAGTTCCTTAAGAAAAAGGAGAAAGACTCGCTATATTTGGTACTGATGTTGGTTAGAAACCGAAAGAAGTTAGGGTGTGAAAATACCTAGAAAAAGAATTTACTACGTATATTGGTCATCACTTAACGGAATTCATTATTCATTTGCGGCTATTGAAAGTTATATGAATGTACGTATGTTTCTTGTTAAGATCCGTTAATTGTTGTTAACTCCCTGAAAGTTTTAGAAGGTAATAATTAAAATTTTCCTAATTTTGTAACTCAAAAATTTCTTATGGTTTCCTAGAAAGGACCACCCTTGCATGGAAGTACGAAATAGTTCAATGAGCGACGCTTATTAGAATGGTTGAAGGTGCATGTCATCCTATCCTATCAGATTCAGAAAATTTTAGTTTCTATGTAAATAAACATATACATTCGGAAATCCTCAAAGGGTTTGACTTTATACCGGATCCATGGAATCGTGAGTGGCGAAACCAAACTCTGACGGCTTTTTATCTGCCCACCTAAGGAAAAGTACCCTAGACCCGCTATCAATATATTGGGAACGCGTCGGCGATTCCCTCTCCTCGTGTGTTCTATTGCTGGGATAGCTGGGTTTCACGGGAACTTGGCCAGCTTTAGTCTACCATCGGTCCATGCGTTGTTAACAGATCCAAGATCGATCGGAAGCCATTCGGTGAGCTCATTGTCCTCAGTAAAGCCAACCTTGTATTGTTTTTTCCTGTCTAATAATATCGAACATGGGGAATTCTAATTTAATAGCTTTATAAATAAATGTTTTTATTAGACCAAGTGCGATCTCTGTATCAGCCATCCAACCTCACATAAAATAATTTCAACTTTTCGAAATCGAATTATTATTATAAGACATATATACAACATATATATACTTAAAAAATAAATAAACTCGTCTCTTTCAGTTTTAGTGAATATGCATTCATGGGAGAAGGCTTAAAGTGCCAGGGTTCAGGGACCAGTCAATATAGAACATTAGAACGGGAAAATGAACATATGGGGAAGAAGGAAATAAAGTCAACATTATCGGTTTTTACATAATAATAATAATAATGACATGAAAAAATGGAACAAATAAAATATTTTCAATCGGTGGCTAGTGTTTAGTCGAAATCGAAGGAGCTCTAGACATCGCATGCAGCTGCGTCAGTTTTTCCCAAAGCAGAAAATTCGCGGTAGAAGACCAGTTCGAAATGTTAGCTAAACTACATACTTCTGCGTGCAACGTAATTGACGGCAAACTGGCAACAGTGGCAGCCTACTTTAAACTTGAAGCAACAGTTGCTGACACACTTGGAGTCATTGACGACAAAGAATTCAATTAAACTGCACATTTGACTGCCTGCAATAGAAGTGTGGAATCGATGTTCTTTCTTCTAATTTCATTTTGTTTTTAATTTTTTGTTTTAACAACACACGCTACACTAAGCATTCCTTATTGTCGCTGCTTGTCTATGTCTCGAACCTCATGGAGGTGTTCATTTGTATTTGTCATGTTAGTTGGCCATTGCCCCATATGATTTCTCCAAGGCTGTTTTGTATGCAGTTTCGACATCTATGCGGCACAACAGTTACTTTCCTTGTTCGTTAATTAACGCACAACCCGTAACCCCTTGTCCAGTCAGCATGCGCATTTCACAAGCATTGAATTTCTCTATTTACAGTTGTTTGGATGCCTAGATATTTTACTTTTCCTTTTTCGCATACCCACGCACGCACACACATACGCCCACAAATACGTGCAAGTTTAACTCGTTTGTATGCGCAGTGCGTGCACACTATTCTCCACTGGATTTGCGCCCGCCTTACCTTCTTCATGCTCACATACATTTATTTATTCCACATGCTTCTGTAGTCGCTAATATGTCGAGGTAACTGCAACTTTAACGTGCGCCTAAACATAAATATTGCTTAAGTAGGTAAACAACAATGTGCTGCAACAACAGGGGCAACGAAGCCGTCGGACTCATAAAAGCTGTAATTGATATATATATACACTTATATATATATATAAAATATATATATATATAAAAGTACACTGAGTCTGCCTGTGGGCTAATACGAGCACGAGAAAGTGCTTCAACGCGAACCGGCCTGTTTGGATGTGGCCATGCGCCCATTAATGGCTGGCAATCGAACGGCTGCAGCCTGCATTTAGCAACTAGCATCCTTAATTTGTGATAATCTGTAACTGATTGAGCAGCTTTGGAAAAAACTACTTAGGTGGCTTACTGGGGCATGTGAGCATTGGAAATTCTCGGAATATGAGTTATTGGGAAAAATTATTTTCGCCTATATTTTGCCATGTTTTACTATATATATATGGGATTAATTATTTTGAAGAATCGTTCTGAAACTATAAATTCATTAAATTTGAAAGCAAGATTTAGAAAAGATAGAAAATAAAAATTTATTCGAGAATTTGAATTGGTTCCCTTTAATATTTCGAGGGACTTCTGCACCAGAGTGAAAATAACTTTTTTACTAAAGTCTTGCATTCCAGAAGTCTGGATTTTATTGTGTCATGATGTGTATAAAATGAGCCACATTGACGAAATTTTGTCCATGGAAGGTAAAGCATCGCGCAAGATTAGATTGGCTACTGCAAACCCGCCACATACTTATTTTACTAGAGCAATAGCAGGTGGTAAATTTGTGATTACTATTGGTAACTGGAAAAATATTCAGTCTCAGGTTTACACACATCTTACACAAACTATTAATATTGTTTGCTCCTTAATGAATGACTTCTATAGATACTTTCCTAAGTTGTCTTCAATATAATTTATTATACCCTGAACAGGGTATATTAACTTTGTCACGATGTTTGTAACACCCAGAAGGAAGCGTCGGAGACCCTATAAAGTATATATATAAATGATCAGTATGTTGAGCTGAGTCGATTTAGCCATGTCCGTCTGTCTGTCCGTCCGTCCGTCTGTCCGTCTGTCTGTATATATACGAACTAGTCCCTCAGTTTTTAAGATATCGTTTTGAAATTTTGCAAACGTCATTTTCTCTTCAAGAAGCTGCTCATTTGTCGGAACGACCGATATCGGACCACTATAACATATAGCTGCCATACAAACTGAACGATCGGAATCAAGTTCTTGTATGGAAAACTTTCACATTTGACAAGATATATTCACGAAATTTGGTATACATTATTTTCTAAAGCACCAATGTCATCTCCAAAAAAATTGTTCTAAAGATGTCATCTCCAAAAAATTGTTTAGAACGGATTACTATAGCATACAGCTTCCATACAAACTGAACACATAGTTACTAACAGAAATGCTGTGAAGGGTATTTAGCTTCGGTGCAACCGAAGTTAACGTTTTTTCTTGTTTTTTTTTCTTTCGCTAAAGGAGATTTGAAGGATGTGTTCATCTGGGTATTTGTCTAACCTGTCGCTTCAAAAATTAAAATATTTAACATATTATCTTAATTTCCTCGTCCACGGGTCAGAACTTTTTAGGAGGATTTATACTTCTTCTGTTACCCCTCTTATTAAAATTAAACTCATAAATTGGGAAAGATAGTAAAAAAGCGGTGTGTTACGTACGTAACGTAATTCGTGTTCAACTCATGTTTGTAAATATGTATGCACACGTGGATTACTACATATAATCTACATAAGCAACGCCAAACTTTTGTGTTTTCAATCTAAATGCAAATTAAAGGTTGCAAATTTGATTTGAAGCGATTAAAACTTCATTCGCAGGCTGAAGCTTAAATACTCGTATATGAGATTTTACGTCAGTGTGCCTCAAACCTCAACTAGATCAAATGAAGCATTGACCTTGAAAATACGTTCAATGTTATTTATTTTTTTTTCTCGAAAAAATCGAGCTGTTGCTGGAAATTTACACAATTATAGAATACAAGGCAATGCACCGATGTACAAACACGAATCACGACCTCAAGCAGCAATGCACCGTTGCACTTTCAAGACCAAAACAAAGCCGCTAGTTTTACGACTCCAGTTTGACGACCTCAAAATTCGCTAACGCACACCCATGCCACACTGACCCACACATATTGGCAGCAACTATCTTCTACATACATATTGGCGATGTTTTGCAGTGAAAACATGATTTTTTCCACTATTGCTGCGAGCTTAGGCCACGCGATGCATAAAACACATCAGTGTAAATTGCATCCGTGTGCGGAGAAACGCACGCCATATGCTTTACATAGTGATAACAGCTTGGCGATTGCAGGAGCTTGATTTCATACTTTGTGTGTTCTCTATCCCAAAACCCCATTTACATAGTTCGGTTCACAAATTGGTGTGTACACTTACATTCTTCGAGGGCACGTTGCATATCCTGAATGGAGTCTTTGGGCACTTTGAATTGCAGTGTGTGTGTGCCGAAGAATCGCGCCACACGCTCCACCAGCAAAGCATCGACCTCGTTTTCACGCGCTTCGGGTTCTTCGGGCAAGGCAGCTTCGCTTAAAGAACGCCCCACTGGGATGTCATCGGTTTTTATCAACGAAATTCCTTCAGTCAATTTGACGTCTCCATTCTCAGTGTCGAAGTAGTGTAACGCGCGTTCCTGCATAAGAGACAAAGTGATAATTTGAAAGTGGTTTCTATATGTTTTGTTTGCAAAAATTGAATAATTATGTTTTCTAAAGCTTTGGACGAACAATATAACTGTTCGTATAAATTTGTAAATATTTGGTCATAACTGTATGGTAAGCATATGATTTATGAAGAGTGGCGTGTTCTCGAGTCGTGTTGACGAGTAATATCAAATGTTCAAAGAACATTCTTGAGTTCAGGAAAGAGTTACAGGGGTTGTGAGGGTTTACAGAAACTTTAGATCCGGATCTTAAAGGAAAACAGCACTTTTATTTAAAATTTTTAATTGGTGTTAGATACCAAATACTCTGTAATAATTTTAAAATAATTTCGTTTTAAATTGTTTTCTAACTAAATAATAAAAGGCTATTTTAGATTATATATGTTATATTATTAAAAGGTGGATATAATTTTAAAAATATCAGAGAAAAGAGTATTTAAAAATATTTCGTTTTTGGCAAAATCAGGTCCCTGTTGATACCAAGTTTTATGTTTCACATTTGGTTGTATTGATAGTAGAAGATGATCCGATTTAATTAAATTGTTTTATCACCAACACATTCTTAACAAATTTCTCACATTTATATGCAAATGTAATTATAATTGCTTTTGTTGCATATGAGTGCAGACTTTGTCACTGTTAGTCTCGTTTTAACAACACTCATTTCTTATGCAGCAAGCTTTCCTCTTACCTTCATGCACAAAACCATTGAACGATCACCGCACTCCTTGACCATTTTAAGGGCATTGGTCAGGAGGCTGTCTGTCTCGGAGACTTGATTGGCGCTGGAGGCGGCACTGGTGGCCACCAGGGCGAACAAACACACAAACTTGAACATTTTCACTAATTTTGCGTTTTCGTTTCGAATTCGACGCAAAGTCACACAACACAACACCGTTCCTGCTGTTGATCCTTAGTAATCTACCGCTACTTCACTGTATACAGTTACTTCAGTTGTTATTTAATTTCTCTCGGGTTTGCGATCAATCGATCAGTCGGACGGCAACCGGTAAACTGTGACTAGGAGGCGTTTGTGGATCGAGTTTTATTCCCGGCGTACAACCGACGCTGTGACAGTAAACGCAGTCAAACGCACACACACGCACGCACTGGCATGACAGCGGTTGTTTTACACACGTACATGTGTGACATACAAACACATGCGCGCGCACACACTTTTTTGTACTCACTACTATTTGCTTGTAATTCAAATTGAATTGCATCCAATTGAAGTGAGTTAAACGTAATCGCGCTGAGAAAGCCACTTGCTTTGCGGTGCTCGCTTTTGTTGCTGTCGACCATTGTTGCTATTATTGTTGAGCTTGTTGTTAAAGTGGTTTATTGAAAAATAGCGTTTACTTTGCGGCTCATCGACGGCGTTGTGGCACTTTAACACCATCGTCTAGTCGACATTCAGAGTCACACATGCGCATTGTACGAGTATAAGTAGACCAATATTGCTACCTCCGACCGCCGGCAGACCGCCGCCAACTTCTATGCATAATGTGCCGTCAAAGTTTGCACTGCCAAAGCAGAAATCGCGCTAAGAATACCAAACAGTTGTACGGCATTTGAAGTGGCCTCTTCTGCAGTAACAGTAAAATGAGTTGTACGTTTTTACTGCCGGTATTACTGTCGTTGTTATTGTTATTCAACTTTAGCAACTCTTCAAACCTGGCTTACTCTGGCAATGACATTGTACCATCAAAAACCTCATATTTGCTCTCATTCTCTCTTAGTACTTTTTCAGTTTCTCTCGAGTGTCAGTTATAAGCTCATTTTCAGCTTATTTTATGTGGCTGTTTTTTTTTTCAAATATTGTCAACTTCAGTGTAGCTTAATCATTTGCTTCACATCTCTCAGAGTCGGTAAAGTGCAGTGACTTTACTGCTCTTATATCAGTTTGTGCTCTTGCAACCGTGCTAAGAAAGTCACGGAGGCAATTTCAATTGAAAGGAAGTATGCCTGTGCCATAGTAAGCAAAGTAAGTACGGGATTATTCAATTGAACACCTAAAATCACCAAAAATGTCTCAAATTTGAATAATTTCGGTGCAGAATAAATCAAGCAGACTTAGCTTAGGTTAGGTTATTCTGGCCGGCTGTAATGTCATATATGGACCTAATAGTCCTTAGTAATACCAGATGGAGGTTCATTTTAATTTCAGCTGAAGTATCCGTCGTACAGGGCGTCAACGATTTTTGCGAACTTTAAGAGAGATTTGATATCAAGTTCTGATTTTTTATATAGCTCCTTGAACTACTCCAAGATATCTGAGATAATTTCTAAATAAGGCCGAACGGAGGTATAAAAGGTGTTCCAGCGTCTTTTGCATGCCTATTTCCCTGCACTGTCTGTACGTGTCGTTGTTGCTAATGCCCACCGGCTCCCATAACATAAGTATGAGGAGGTCAGCTCAACTTAGTCCGGAAAGTGAAATTCTGAAGTACATAAAATACATACGGCGATTTTTACGATGAGTGAAATAGTTCAACAAAGAAGTTCCACTAAATTTTGTATGCGGACTAAAATTTCTGGTTCTGAAACATACAGTATGTTGGAACAGGCTTTCGGTGATAATTGTTTGTCGGAAGCAAGTATTTCTGCAAAAGCAGAGTGACAGCAGAATTACTCATTTTTTTCGAAAAACAAGGTCGCGTTGCGACTATCAGCATGTCATGAAACGTATTATTACTAGCGATTAGTCTTGGATCTATACCAACGACACGCAAACAGACGACAATATCATGTCAAAGGTAAGTCGAAGCCGAAAAAACACGTCGAAGCGAGTCAAAATCAAGGTTATGTGGACAGTTTTCTTCGATTATTGAGATGTGGTTGCACAAGTGTTGGCCCCAATTGGGGACTACTTTCAGTGGGACGACATAGATTTTTAAGAAAACAAGGAACTTTAAAATTAGAACAAAGCCTTCCCGGTATTTGTTCATAATAAAATTAAATAATAAACTAATATTCCTGTTAAATAATGCACTGTCCATCGCAAGCCACTGACAGAGTACTCTAATAGTCCAATATACATGGGCATGGAGCCAAGTGTGAAAAAGTGGCATCTACATTTGTGCTCGGCGCTCTGAACATAGTATTCATGGAGCGCGTTCTCTTTCATCCAACTCATTTAGAAACTCGTTTGCATATCGTTCAGACGTTTTTTAAGAGAATACAAAATACAAAATATTTAAAGAGACCACATTGTTGTACACGGGTTAACATGTTATTTATATTTATGCATTTTTGCATGTACGTATTTTCTTTTCGGTGCCCATTACAGAGGAAGCCGCCAAAGTTGAACAAATAGTTAAAAGTTATATACGAGTATTATAGCAGGCGAAGCTGTGGGTTAGCTGTGAAAAAATGTACACCGTCAGGGGTTAGCTGCGCATGCTCAGTGTTTTCTAACGACATGTGTACCAATGTATGTACATGTGTACTTGAAACTGCCGTAACATGCGCGACTTCATATTTTAGCAAATATAATGACTGCTGTAATTGATGGACACTAAATTGTAAATTTTATGGCGTTTACTATTACCAATCGTTTACACTAATGCTGGCAACCTTGCTATACACACACCGTGAATCTGGATAAATTGTAATAATCATTTCTAGGGCCTTTTGTTATAAATGGGTAGCATATCCTTTAAGAATTCGTGATTAAACTATAAAAATATACTTTTCATTACCTCTCAAAGTTGAGGTTATATTTATGGTCAGTAGAGACCCTCTTAAAATAGTAGATTCCAAAGGTACACCTAGGAACTGCCATTTTGTATTCATATGTACTACTGTGATCAAAAAGTAAGTAAGGGAAAGACTTTTTAAAGCCTTATTGTCAAAATAAAGTACATATTTTGAGGGTTCAAGGCTAGTCTCACCGTTTGCAGCAAAAGTTGTTTACACTTATGCCAAAATTGGATTTGCATCATTTGTCCCCCTGATATATGTACATATATTGATGTAATTCCTGGTATATTAGTAAGCTCTCAGGTAAAAATTCGATGACTGCCTAAGTTTTATCTAACTCTTTATTCTATGATTTGCAAAATTGTATGGGTATACTATTGTTATTCGAAAAGCCAAACCTTAGACCGGAGGTATAAAAAATGTATTTTAAAGAGTTTTTACTGTCTGCATTATTCCCACTAACAAAAAGCCAAGGCAAACGCATAATCGGTTGGAGGCGTGTGTGTGTGGCAATGAAATTAGAGTAAAGTAGAAAATTGACGCGTTTGAAGCAAGCATGTGGCAACAGAAAGAAAAAGTTTCACTTCAGTTTTGCACTACCGCATTGGCAGCGAAGCGATCGAACAGCGGCAGCTGCTGCCAAGTTCATGTGGTCTTATCCGGTCGCCTGAATAGCCGCAGTCTCGATGCGCGGCAGCGTCTCTAACGATTGCGATTCGCTAATGTCGTCAACTAATGTAGCTGCGTGTCGGTTTTATTCGCTACTTAATTTAGTTTGCTTTCATGCGAGCACTTTTACTGCCAACAATAAAATTGTTGACATAAGTAAGCGATAACTAGACGCGTACAGTATCTTTGCATTTGTTGTTGCTGTTATTGGAGTTGTTGTTTTGGCTGCAACTTTGTCATCAGAAGAAAGTGCCTGCATGCCATTTGAATCGGTAAATTTTTACAATTAAACATTTGCTCACACAAAGGTAGTCACATAGTTGTGAAATTAATACATTCATGTATACAAATATAGTGGCATGCACATCCACGCGTGTCTTTACATAATTGCAGCTACTTATCTATTTACTTGCTTACAGCTTCATACAGCAGCTTGTCTTGCTCCAGCTTTGCCGACGAGTTCGCTTAATTGCAGTCGCTTTGCCGTTTAGCGTTTCTAATGTCAATATTTGCCTATAAATGTCGCGAGTTGTTGACAAAACAACAACAAATTAGATAACGTATGTAAAAATTTGCACACTCATGCTCACATACATACATGCACACATGCCGTCATTTGCATACAAGTTATTAAAAAGTGAAAAGTCAGTGGCAATGCCAATCCGTCGCGAATGAAAAGTGAGATAAATCGGAATTATGTTTTCTTTGCAGAAGCGGTGCTTGTTATCGTGACTGTTACATAATTAAAGCGAAATAATAACGATCTTTAAGTTTTCTTAGAGCTGTTAATGAAGAAACAGCGGATGGGCATAATATTGCAACATATACCTATAACGGGGGTTCTATGTGTATTACCAGTTTCATAACTCTTTAGCAAAAGAGGGAAATTTAAAAATACTGCTTTTGTCTTTTTGTTTGGGTTGTTTACTGTAATGACTAAATAGAATTGTAAAACAAAGGAATCTAAATGTGAAGATATGGTAGTTTTACATATAACATAATTTAGCAAATTTTAGAAATGACAGTATTTAAAATTTTCAGGAGCGCAGAACAGACCCGGATGATGCAGAGGAAGTGCATGGAATTAGAGGCAAAAGTCATACAATTTTGTTTTTGTTTCCATTAATATGAGGCGCGATACATTCTTCCTCCTGTGAGCTTTCGCATTTCCAAATAGCAATGACCAATTCCTACTTTTGTCCAACCCATACTTTTGGGATCCCTAGAATGTCAGCTATATCAAAAATCACAATTTTGTCATTTTGAATAATTGTTTGGGGTTTTCGTCCGTACATCCTGTTTTGAAGTTCATCGCTCTCTCATTCTCTCATTGACTTATCGTCAAAATACTATAATTAGATACAATAATACAACATTTCACAAATCTTACACACGTGTCTTTGAAGATCATATATATAAGTATAAGGAATGGTACTATATTTATACCCGCAACAGGGTAAGTTAAGTTTGCCCCGATGTTTGTAACACCCAGAAAGAAACGCCTATAAAATATACACATACATTGTGATAAAAAGCACCCGGAAATTGTAATTATTTTCCTCGGGTAAATTATATTTAATAAAAAGTATTTTGCTATTAAGAGTTGGTAGGACTGTCCTTAACTACTAGGCCAAATATGAGCGAGATCTGTCAACCAGTTCGTTTACAGCCGATGCTTAAGTCGTTACACTTCCGCAGTGCGTTACGATTTTTATAATGAATAAAAATATCGAACAAATGATTTTGGTGGTTATTTCGGGCATGAAACGCGTTCTTGATTGATTCGTCCTGATAAAGCTGTATTTTTTTTTAAATAGTACCGTATGCAAGTCTTTTGACATGCTTGATCATGCGAATTCCAATCTTACATTCATGAAGAGCTTTGTAACTGCTCATGCGACATGGGATATGAGTTTGACATGCAAACAAGTCAACAATCAATCGAAATGATGAAACAAAATTCTCTGAAGGAGTTGGAGGCCATCTCAAAAAGTGCTTTTGATAAATGTTTTGAGGACCGGAAAAATGTTAAGATCATTATGAATGTTTTCATTACGCATGCACCATTGTGAACATCGTGATTGTTCTAAACATTTTAGATTAGAAACTTTGTATTATATAAATGTTGATTGCACAGATCGTATCCCACGGTTGAATGCCATACATCCAAATCGGTTTTATGACTGCATTGTATAACAGCACTTTGTTGTGCAGGCTAAGTTTAGAACTTTTGTTTAAAAGCCAATTTAAATTTGCTGCTCTTAACTTTATGCAAGTTATTTTACTCCGATATATTTTCGCCACGTGAGCCTTCAATTCAGGTGAATCCCAAGATACTTGGGGTACTAGGACATTATTTATTTTAATTCAGTTGGCTAGCCATTCTTTGACAAAAGTTAAGTGCTGCTCTAACACCTGTACTCTTGATGCTCTGATTGGGGCATTTGTTACGACTTACTAGAGCTGTGCCATCCGCGAAAGTAGATGTCAATACGTTAATAGCTATTGGAATGTCTGCTGTATATATTATGTACAGGGTTGGACCTAGCACGCTACACTGCGGTACACCAGCGCTTATTGCTCATTCTTTTGATATGAAGTCTGCTATTTTAACTGTCAATTTCCTGCTTCATCAATATGACTCCAAAGTTTTATGCAATTCGTAACGTAAAACGTTTTTGATTTTCTATAAAAGGCCTTCATGCCAGACCTTATCGAACGCCTGAGCTACACCAAGAAAAATAACTGATTAGTACTCTCTGTGCTCGAATGCTTTCTTGATTTCGTTGGTAATTCTATTTACTTGCTCTACAGTGCCATGTTTAGCACGAATAGCGAATTTGTGCGTTGGTTTTATATTACTTTCATGGTGGAAAGGTGTCATCTTTGATAGTAACACTTTTTTAAATATTTTAGAAATACAGGGTAAGAGACTTATTAGTCTGTAAATTTGTGAGATATCGACATGCAATTTTTTCGTACTTTTTTCACGTCCTTTTTTGCTAAATAAGCTGCACATTTGCCGGCACCGCCGATGTAGGATGATTAAAGCAAATAGCTTCCATACAAACTGAGCGATCGCAGTCCTTATATGGAAACCTTTTTCATTTGACAAGATACCTTCACAAAATTTGAGATAGATTATTGTTTCAGGCATTGATTAAATCTCCGTAAAAATTATCAACTGCCATATAAAATCACCGCTCAAATTAAGTTCTTGTATGGAATTTTTTGTTGCTGTTTATAATTATAGTTTCGGTTTAACCGCAGTAGACGTTTTTTCTTGTTTTTCGTCGAATTTAATTCTGGAGTTTGTGTGACTATGAAGTACGATATACCTCGCTTTTTTTTTACATTTTAAAAATATAATTTTTAAGTTATATGGGGACTGTATGCTATACATAGTAATCCGATATCGGGGACTGGTTCTGACAAATGAGCAGCGTCTTGGTGAAAAAATGAAATGTATGCACAATTACAGACGGAAGGACGGACAAACGGACATGGCTAAATCGACTCAGCTCATCACGCTAATTTTTGATCGATTTTTTGGCCGTAAGTTGTTGCTAAAAAAATTGCAAAAGCAAACAATTCCTGCGTAATGTACAATATAATGAAGTTATAGTATTTCAAGTGGATATGTGTGATAGTCTTCTAGTACCATCCTCTTCAGCAGTTTCCACAAAAACGGCGTTAGTGTTTTATGTACAGTGGCTGTGCGAAGACTTCGACACTACACTGGGTTGTAAAATTTCCATTTTTTTCCTCATTATACCAATTGAATTATGATTTTAAGACCCTAAAGTTTACTTATTTTAAAATTAAAAAAAGATAGATTTTTTGAAAAACCTAGGCTTTCCTAACAATGCTAATTTGAATTATTACATAAAGAAATATGTACATAACGAGTAAAAAATTTATCCATGTTAAGTAACTGTATATGGAAATATACTATTTTTGGAAGGCATGCGTAAGCTCGCCGGTGAGTTGAACGTTATAACTTTAAATACGACATTAACATATTATATTTAATCAATTATTGTGCGCTTGTGCTTAGTAAAAGATGGGTAGCTACAGTAATGGCACATAAAACTGACTTAAACCGAAAACTCAGGCGGAAACGTCATTTGGCAAAGGAATGCGAAATACGGTTTTGCAACACAAATTATAGCAGAGAAAAATTCAAATTGATATGTTTGCCAACTTAGCGAATATTTAGCAATCTAATTATATATAAAAATAAAAATATTTCCTCTAGAAGCAATTTTAAATAATACATGTTAAAGCTACCCATTGACACAAATCATATTTAATTTGCAAATAGCACATTGTTGCCACCAGGCGAAATGCTCTCCCACGATAATTTCTTTGCGCAATGTGCCTAGAGTAGCAACTAACAGTGCAAACAGATTATTTTCACACTTCTTCACTATGCGCATGCGTAAGTATTTATGTATGCACAAATGTCTGTATGTTTGTATGTATTTTGCTGAGTGCCGGTAGTGGACTTTGGTGCTAATCGGTAAACATTTGGCAACGCCACACCTCATTATTATTTCCGTCAGTGAGTCAAAAGTGAAAATATCGAATACCGAAATGCAAAGTAAGTAAATCGTAACTGTTTAACGCATCCACATGAAACTCTTTTGCTATCACTACAATGGCACCCACAACAGTAATGATCCCGCTCATTCCTCAGCATGTGCCCCAATGCCTCGACCAAATAGGTAAATATACCGAGAGCTTCGTCGGCCAGCGCTGCCGTCTTTTTACCACGCTTCATTTTGTGTAATTTATATGTTGTTTCTTTTGTTGTTTAATGGGTATTTTTTCGATTTCATTTCGATAGAAAGTGAATTTTGTTAAAAAGTTTATCATTTTAATTGCTCACGTACTTGAAAAAATGTAATAAATTCTTGTTGTTGTAGTGGTAAAGTTTGTGGCTAAAAGAATCTCGGTGACTGCGAAGTCTTTAAGGTAATTTTGAGTATTTTCGAAGAAGTGTGAGCTCTAGAAAATGAAATGCGAACGCCATCACCGAGCGCGTTCGCAGTCAAAAAGAAATCACACGTCAAGAAGTGATCGTTTTTTGAATTATTGAGAAGTGCGTTAGTATTCAAGTAATTAAAATACTTTTGTAAAATTAGTTTGACGAGATAACAGTTCGTTCGGCAAATATTGCTTATAAATGCATGCTATAAATAATCCTGTATCTGCTGGACAATATTTACTGTGTTTAGGAGATATGATTTGACGCCTTTAGTGAAAATTTTAATATTAAAATTTTTACCCCTATTTTTTCTTCAAGTTATTAACTGCTCCGAATGGTTTAAGTTTCACATAGATCTATAGGAAATAGAGATTTAAATTGCCGATTTGGTGAAGTCCTCAGAGGCCTATTACCTATAGAAGAATTGGAATGCTTTCTTCTGATAAAGCTTGAAACTAACTTTCTAAATGGTATACTAAATAATTTCCATTTAAGAAGCTTATCAATGTGTGCAGAATTAAGATGAAGATTAGAGAAGTCTGTTATGGCAGAAGTTTGATGATAAACTAATAACTGGCCAACACTTTCAATGACAAACCCAGTCAGCTAACGAATAATATTGCTCTGGCTATTAATATGAGCATTGTATGTGAGTGCAATTACTGATGAAAAAAAATATTTCCGAAAAGATAAACTTTAAGTTTTGGGGAGTTCAGGAGCACACCTAGTGTGAAATATGAAAAGAAATTATTAAAAAAAATATTTTCTTTTATATTTTTTAAATAATATTCTAATCAATATCTAATTTTTTCCATCAATTTTACTATGTGCCCTTAAAACAGCCATTTGTAAAATACAATTTATTAACAAGTGATATTGGATTTTATTTAATTTAAAAAAACTGTTTTCTTTTTTTTTTGTATGAGGTGCTTTAACCCTTTCACCCCTGAGTTTTTTTCGAAATCAGGCGGGGTTTTCATCATTACGACAGCAAATACTGTAGTATGACTAAAATATAAGATGTTTGGCATACCTGAAAAATCGGATATCCTTACGGTTATCCTGGGATATATAATCCCAATAACATTTAGGTGGGACGCATAAGTCCCAATAATACCAAAAGGAACAAAAAATGAAATATCAACTTTTAATAAAAAATAATGGATTTCACTCTTTATTCATTTTTCCTTTTACAAATTTAAGTCACTTGTGAAAAGAAGCGAAACATTTAAAACATAAAGCGCTGTTGCATCCAGAACAGACGTATTTGGTTCTGGTTTCCTTATTTTGTGAAGTACAATGAAAGCATCGGCGACGAGAAGGCTGTTCAATAGGAAAATGATCGGCAATATTTAGACGTTCAGTTCGTGATCGCTTTGCTGGTCTTCCCCCACATTGACGTGTTGTGAGCCTTTTGTGCTTTATTCCTTCAGCTATCACTGACTCGGCTAATTGCACAATAAATTGAATGAGCGAAATTTTACGGCGTTGACGTTGTGTAAATATAATCCAAGCGTTAACCACAGCTTGCATAAAAATCTTGTAAAATACCTTTTTCCACCATTTTTGCGACTTACGATTCATGTCGTATATTGCAGCCTTCTGATCTGCTAAGTCTACGCCCCCCATTATACGATTGTAGT
Source organism: Bactrocera dorsalis (assembly GCF_023373825.1). NCBI lineage: Eukaryota > Metazoa > Arthropoda > Insecta > Diptera > Tephritidae > Bactrocera > Bactrocera dorsalis. The sequence goes on along the minus strand of NC_064304.1, from coordinate 48,097,155 downwards.
CTGCAATAGCTAGTGGACAATCAACTTCTAATTTAGAACCATCTTTTTGTTTTCGGCTAACTTTAGTTATAGTAGGCATATGACAGTTAGAAGCAAGCAGGACTTCTTTCGAAGCCATCCATCGAGCAGCCATTATACCATAGCAATTTATTTGGAATTGACTTTCTTATCGTTGTAGACGTCCACTAAATACAGAAGTCTCTTTACGCGTTCGTATATATGTACCAATCGCAGGGAATGGTATGGTCTTTAGCAAATTCATTGAGGTGAAAAACCTATCAAACGCTAAAACAACATTTTGCTCACGAATGCCTGCTGTCAAGTTTTCTACAATCCGTTCTCCCAGAGTTCCATTCAGATTAGAGGATGTGTCTTTTCCATTATATACATTCAAGTCATAAGTGTAGCCTGTTTTGGCATCACAGCGCAGCCATAATTTTATCCCTCTCTTCATTGGCTTCAAAGGCATATACTGTTTCAAACTTGAGCGACCCTTGATTTTGCCATACACACGTCTATGGATTGCGCACTATTTTCACTTCGCGCTGCTGGGAATGTTTTTTTTATGCATGATACAACTTCCGATATATAATAATTCTTAGCTGCATTATCGGGCTTATTACAATCATTAAAATACATCTTGGCCATCAGTAAAGTGAAACGATCGCGAGAAATACTCTTTTTTATCATATAGTTTCCCATAGATTCATTTTTACTCCAATAATCAGCAATTGATGGTAAGTGGTTGTAGTGCATTACCAAAGTGATTCCTAAAAAAAACATAATTTCGTACTCGTCGGTAAGAGCACGCTTTGCAGGAAAGTCAATAAGAACTTCAGCCGGTTTTTCTACGGGCATTATATACTTTGGTTCGAAAATGACGCCGGCGTCAAACTTTGTCCAGTTATGTTTATTGCCTAATGGCTGATCCTCACTGTTCCCTAAATAATTAAGATGATCGCCTAAAACTTGACCGTCATCGTCATCCAACTCCGATTCAGAAGAAGACTCATCACCTGATTTGCTTACATGTTTAGCGTTTGCTACAGGAGCTTCCGCATCTTCGTCATCGTCATCCGATGGTTCATAGCTAGACTCAGAGGCACTAAAATCATCGGCCATATCGTCGCTATCCTCTTGCAAAAAATAATCAGCAATTTCGTTCTCACCCAATTTTTTCCTTGTAGACATGTAATGGTATAAACAAATATTGGGATATTATTATCCCAATCAAATGCATTATTGGGATTATATGTCCCAATGTAGTTACAAATATAAAAAACTTACCCTTTTCAATCCAATTTGTTTCCAATTTCGAAGGAATTATCTTTATTCACACCTAAACCGTAAAGCAAGCGGCATATTATGAATAAAAACTGAACCAGATAGACGTTTCACATTGAAATACAACGCGTGACTGATGAAATTTCGCGAAATGTCTGTGCAAAATATTCGGTAACGGAAAATTGATGTCAATAATAACGAAATGCGGTTACTGATCATCAAAGAAGACTTCAAGGCTTTATTGGAAACATTTCAATGCGTAATTGGATCAAAATTAAAAGTTATACACATGTTTGAAGTTTGCTGGGACATATTGTCCAAGTAGGGGCGAAAGGGTTAAAAGTAGCGAATAAACAAAATGTACAAGTCGCTCAAACAGGACTGCATCAGTAGCGATATAAAGTTGCTTTAACATGTCCTCTGACGTGTTTTGGCTGCTCTCTTTTGTTATTTTAGTAACTCCTTGATATCGAATAAGTTTTTAAGATAATTTAAAAAAACTATATATGTGCACATACATATTTGATAGTAATTTGTCAATTGAGTCATTTGCAAAAATCTGTTATATTTAACTCGCTAACTTTGTTGTTGATTGCACATATACATTTCTGATAAAAGACCGGCGCCAAAAAACATGGAATATGACGGTTCGAAAATAGCTATATAAGATTTTAATAAAGATTTTGCATTCAAAGATTTAATAAGGCTTTTAAGCTAATTCTTTTAACCACATTTGTTTAAAATTAATGTTGAAATAGTAATATACAATAATTTGGTAAGCACACGGTGAGTTGGTTTCATAGTTGCCACTCATTCGCTATCCGCACACTAATAACAATAATATAAAGGTATAATATAGTATACTCGTATATACGTATATATGCATATACAACGAATAATGCTCTTATGTTAGAGATATGCAGAAAACACCACACAAATCAAAACAAATCTTTTTTAATATTTATTATACTGCATTTAATTTAATTGCTCAGTCACTCTCACTCTCATTGCCTTAAATTAAGGCATGATATGGAAGTAGGCACACCTGTCATGGTTGATGTTTTCTAAACAAAGCAGTTGCGCATATCGGAATGTGTAATACATTTCTGCTGTGTCAACTTTTATCGATAACACCCTCGAATGCGATGTTATTGCCACAATGCTGACTTACATAGTTTTTTAACGAAAAGTACTTACTGTATGTAAAAGATTGATTGGAACTAAAGGTCGTTTTGTAAGCAAGTGCATTATTGCTATAGACTTAGAAAAGGAGCTTCTTTTTTGGTGGATGCGCCTCGAAATTTTGTGAGTTTCAAAGATATTTGGCTCATAACTTGTATAGTATACTTCCCTTCATCAGATCTTGAAAAAATTACTAAGGGATGTTGCTGTCCGATTTCGACCATATCATAATGTCAAATAGTAATGTAAAAACTATGTTATGCATTAAAATTGGTTCAAATTCGTTGAGTAAATATGGAATTTCATCTAAATGTGCCATGGCCCCAGTCCATTTTAATATTGGAAAAAATTTAAGAAAAAATATATCTTGCGAGAGTGAGCCGAGCTGTACTTTATTTCATGACGTTAGCTCCCTTCTCGGGTCCCAATAACGCCCACGTCGTTGCTTAATACTTATCTTATGTTTCGAAAGGAACGTCCGAATCGAAAAAGTCAAAAAGTTAAATAAAGAAATATGAGGCATTTTTTAGACCATTTTTTAAACCTTGGGTCACATTATTGATGTTTTAGTAAGGATCCAAAACTTTGAAAATATGACGTAGCCTTCACCACACATAGTGTACAATCTGTCAAGTAAGAGCGTGGTCAACTTTACCGACAACAAAGGTTCAGTTGTCGTTGATCGTTTGAAAGGTAATCACGTTAAACGTCATGAGTGCTAAGTACGCGTCGTGCTACGAGGCTGTGTTCCTTTGCATCCATCCGAAAGGTCTCAAAACGTCGCAATCAGCGGCTACTGAATATATGAGAAAGCCGGAGGCATTTGTACAGAAGTGGATACAGCGATATGAAGTGGCTAAAAATGTCAATGATTTACCAGAACGTGGTTTGATAGAAAAAGTGAACAAAAAAGACGAAAAAAGAATAGTGAATCTGTTTTCGCGGAATCCTGCTTTAACACTGCGGCAAGGACAAGCAAAATTAATGGCAAAAGGTTTAGATATATCCTACGAAACTGTCCGAACCCTTCTTCATACTCATGATGTGAAATGGCGCAACACAATGAAGAATCCTCTGTTGAGTGAAAAACTTTGGACAAAGAGACGGAGGTTTTGAAAATGTCATTTTTACTGATGAATGTTCTATATGGGAACGTTTTGTCTTCACGCGAGCCAGGTCAACTTCCACCAATAGGCTTGTTCAGCGGACCATAAAATATGGAATAAAGGTGCATCCTTGGTTCTGCTTCTCAAAGTAAGGATTCGGCACTTTGTACGTCTTGACTAACAACCTAAATGCTGAGAAAATGATAAAAGTCTACAAAAGGGCTTTACTGCCATCTGCCAAACGATGGTTCATCACAAAAAATGAAGATTGGATTCTGCAGAAGGACAACGATTCCAAACACCGCAGCAATCTCGGTACTCAGTGGAAAACTCAATATGGCATCGTTACATTGGATTGACTGTCGCAGTCGCCCGATGCAAACCCTATTGAAAATGTGTGGGCATATATTAAACCGAAGCTTCGTGGAAGACGACATATACTTTGAAGCAGTTGTCTTACGAAATTCGTCGGATCTGGAGATCCTTGCCACTAGAATACGCCGTCAAATTAGTAGAAAGCATGCCTCGGAGATGCCAGGCAATTATCGGCGCCGGTGGTGACTGGACACAATATTGACCATATTGCGCCATTGCTTGTAATGTGTACAATATATACATCAATATGAAAGTTTCATAAAATATTTTTTCTTATAAATTAACACGACCACGCTCTTACTTGACAGATTGTAGCTTCCCAACGGTAAACAAATTTTCTAAATCCGTAAAGTAGTTTGGGAGCATATTCAATTCAAAAAATAATCAACCAAAAATTTCTGCTTTTCAAAATTTGTATGGAGTATAACTTAGATAAAACTGAAAGGCAACAGAAAACCTCGAAAACGTGGTCTTGTTTGATTGAGATGTGAATCCAGGCGTTTTGCCTTTTAATGCATTTTTATGAGTGTATTACAGCCCTAGATATATGTATGGTGTGCCTTATACATGACATTAAATGGATTTAGAATTGATTGAAGTACATTTTTGTTAATGTAATGCTTGCTTTAACTATTAGGCGCAAAAAATCTTTTCGAAAAAAAAAAATAAATCATTTAATTTGCTTTGTCCTAGATAGAAGATTGTCGTGGGCACAAATCATATTAATGAAGTCATAACAATGAATAATGGACTTTTTGAAACAACTTATGTTTTTATTTTCAATATGAACTTATATAAATAGTATTTAAACTAAATAGCTAAAGGCGAAAACTTAACACACATATTTTACCGTCATAGTTCTGGATTTAAAATAATTAAGTACGAAAATAAATAAAATATTTAACTAGTTTTCGTCGTCAACATCTTTGGTCCAGCTGTCACTGCATTCGCTTATTGAATGCCCACCATTCATTTCACTAACTACTCTACATTGTCTTTGTATGCTCCTTGCCCGGTTTCCAGCCACTGTATGCCAGGTCCATGTCTCGCCCCCAACCGGAATGGCCACCGGAGGAGACGACAACTTCATGCGATTCCTTGTTATTACTGCTGAGTAACTTCTTAATGCCAATTATCGAAGCGAGGACCAGTGCCAACTTAGAAACTATTAAGGCTTTGCCTGCCAGCATGGCCAGAGCTCCGTAGGCGATCGGTATGAATGTGCCGCCGAGTAGCAGTGGAATCATTATATAAGCTCCGCCGCCTCCTTTTTTATCTTTTTTCTTCCGACTTTCCGTTTCAATATCATTGTTGTCTTCTATCGACTCATGCATATTTGGCAATTTCACCTTATTACGGAATTGAATTTAATGAGATTTGGCTTAAAAAAATAAGGATAGATAATAATATACCTGCAAGGTGAAATTCTGCAGCATATTTGAAAATTCTTTAGAAATCATATTGTGCAAAGCCTGCTCCTTAGAAGCAGTACCACGTGGCAACACCGCTTCCAACTCCTTTTCATTTGTGAAACTCGCTGAATTCACTGCGTTTCCGTTGGCTCCACCATCATCATAGCTTCTGACAAATTGCACGCCGTCTATTATTTTGAGAACCTTTGCGGTGCGAAGCACACGCTGCAACCCCGTCAGTAGCTTCACCTGCAGACACACGGAAATGTTATCCTGCGCGCATTGCTTATATATTCTGTATGCTTGTGAGAGGTCACCCCAGAATGCAAGGGAGTTACTGGCACCGGAGCTGGCTGGCGGGCTCGTGTTGTCTTCGCCTTTAGTCTGACCCGCGGCTAGCTGTTGAGCCGTCGATCCGGTGGCTGTACGCGCTGTCACATTACGGAAGGTACACGAAAGGATGAAAAGCGATGTCATCAGCCAAAAGGAGTGGCTTAGCATGGTTGTGTGTGTCTTTGGTGGGCCTGCTTTAACTCTTTGGAAATGCACATGGAAAACGGATGAACATTCACTCTTTGTGTCCTTCTGCGTGTATCCTTATACGTGTCCTTGTGATAGGCTGTATTGGATGTAAAAAGTTGCGAAGTAGTTGCTTAGTGTCCGCTATAATTATTGATAAGTTTTTATGACTTAAATGCCATCACTGCGGTGTGGCTCAAGAAGTGCTACTGATATGCTCTACAGAGTGTGAAACTATTTTATACTCCACTTAAGGTTTCATGGATCAAGTTGCATTGTTTCATGTCTGTGGCAAGATGTAAAATTCGTGCAAAAATTTGAAGCTGTGAGATTGATAATGCTACTAAGCTTTTCCATCACTTGTTGGTGAAATGAAAAATCGAAGAAGCGCAGAAATACACTTAGAAAAATTTTATTAAAAGACAAATTACGTACAATAGAATATAATAAAAATTGAAAAATCAAGTGCACATAGTATAAATGAATAAGACAATATTACTATATTCCAAACTCAAAAATTGGGTCTATATCGCCACCAATAAATGTCCAGTATTGGAAAAGACTTTGAAATACGAAATTGTATTAAGTAAAAAATACTGCAATTCCGTTGGAAACTAAAAAGGCGGGAAGGTCAGAAAACTTAACTTTTGGTGAATGAGTTTGTGATAAAAATAGTGTTTTCAACAAACCCTAATAAAACAAAAAAAAAACAGAGCTCGAATTGCCATTTCTATGTATACCAGCTATCTTTTGAAGGTTTTCTCCTACATTTTTATGTTATGGCAACAGCAAAGAGTACGCGAATATCAAAATTATGAAAATATAGGGCAATCCAATTCGAAGTACATATTTCAATACCCTTTTTTGACAAATAACGCGTCAGTCGTGTCAAGCTGTCATGTTATTATGTACAAGAAGACCTTGGAGAGTCGATTTTGTAGAGAAAAAACCTCAAAGAAAACTTAGGGCATGGAAGCAGTTCGAAACTAAGCGTTACTAATATGGTTTTCTTTGGAGAGAAGCATTTCTCCTGCACCTAATGACGGGCAACACTATTGCTCGGGTACAATGATGCAGAGAATACGTTAGCGCAAAGTTCGCATCAAGTACTGCTGTTCCGTTTGAACATCCGTTTTAGTTTGTTCTATTCGCTACTCTCTTACACTTGTCACGTCGAAGCTATAACATATATTAGATATAATTACCGATTTTTTAGCATCAACAAAAAATATTTCCAATTTCTTTCTGTGCATCGAGTGAACTGCATGGGGGAAGTTTCGCTGTCCGAAGTGCTCAGCCACTGCACATTTCTCGGCTTAATCTTCTTCCTCTACTAATGTGCAATATTTTAAACTGCAGATCCACACGCACGTTTTACTCATTGCTCTTTATGCATTTTCGCTCAAAGCGTGTGTTGCTGTGGCTTTTATGGCATGTTCATATGGCTAATTACTCAAAATAATGTGATTTTTAATTGCGATTGTTCGTATTTCACCACTGGAGGAAAATTGTAAACGTTCTAATCTGTTGCACTTTCATGTCTGTAAGTCTGTCTGTTGTAGTGGCGAGAAAATGCAGCACGCGCCAAACTAAATACAATATAACAGTGAAATACGTACATATATACTTACATGTAATTAATAATAATGTCTGAAAGTATGCTGTTTAGTAGACGCCGAATGGAAAAATAAACATTATAACTATGCCAAATTCACTTTGGTGGCTCGCATACATACTCACATATGTATGTTGATAGATCGCAGCTGCAGCTCATACTAGATCACTGCGATTCAGACCGTAAATACTTATCAGAGTGCATCTTCATAAAAGCCCGCGTGCCGCTGCTCTCATTCAATGGTGCATTTAGAGATTCTTCCAACTGTTTTGGTTATGCTCAATAACTTTTCTGTGTTTTCCAGTTTTTGTCCAGACCGAGTCGACTATGTGGTCATAATTAAGGCTTTTAATTTCATTTATTTTTATTAAAATTATGCTTTTCCGGGATCGAAAGTACTTTGCGCTCAGAAATCACAATCAAAGTGAAACTTAATAAAAGTGGTCGCATATCTGGCCTTGACACAGCATAGAATATCATTAGTTTGTTAACTATTTTTAGGCTATTTATTTTGCAACTTGCTCTGCCAAGTGGGCAAGTTAAGCAATTGCCTACTACTGCTTCAGAATACCATTTTGGCAAAGTCTCTTTACAGATTTTATTTTTATTTTATTTAAATAAAGTATAAAATAATTTACAAAATTATAAGTATATAAAAGTCACAGTTTCACATTTTATCATTATAGAAGGTATAAAAGCAACAGGATTATTATTTTATTTAATAGTAGCATCCATTTGTTGTTGTATGGCGTATGCAACGAGCAGTGTTACCAACTCTCAAAATTATTTATCCCTAAATTTGTGTCAAAAACCCCTAAAATCGCCTTAATTATTGAGTTGTCCCCCTAAAAAATATTTACAGTAGACGCTCTATAAAGTTACGCTTTCGGGAGTAGCGTAACTTTTAAAAACGGACTTTTAGAGGTTTGGTTAAGAGATTTGTAACCAATAGCCAATGATAATGTGCATTTCCTCTCAATTCCTTTGAGTGTATGAAATAGAGTGGGGAACTAATTTGAGGGGAAGGAAACTTTTAAAAACGTAACTTTATATAGCGTCTACTGTAAATATAAATACATAATGATGTAGAAATAATATGTTGTAATATGTTTCAAAAGTCTTTTTATTGTAAATTATTTAATATATGAAATATTTCTTCTTCATCTGAAGATTCACATTTTTTTAAATCGTACATATTGACATTAAACAATTTTAACATTTTATTGGATGGATTAAATGTTGTACACGATCCACCATTTCGATTTAATGTAAATCGGACCATCAAGATGCTTTGCAACATTTTAATTTTCCGCAACTTATTTTTTATGACATTATAGACGGAGAATGCACGTTCTACACTAGCGTTTGAAATTGGAACAGTGGCAAATGCTAATCCGAATTTTGAGATATTTTCAAAACGTTTACAGCCAGCTGCGTCACAGTCATTATACACTTCAAAATAAAAACCAGGTGAAGAAGAGGTATTTGTCCATATTTTATTGCTTAATTGGTGCCACTCAGACTCGATGTCATTTTTTTACCATATATATGAGTTCGCTGAATGTAATTTAATATTGGTTTTATATCGGGTTTGACTTGAGATGTAGCAACTCTTGGGTGCAAATCAGCAACAGTTTTCAATAAAGATAAATTATCCGGAAGCCTTTTCTGAATCTGCTTGGCCAGAGAACATAAAAAGGTCTTGCATCGTTCCCTGACATCCAACAGATCCTTTTCCTCAAGTTCTTGAGATATGGGATGAAAATCAAAACCAAAATACATTGAAGCTGTATGCATCAGATGTTCCTGGAAATTATATTCTACCAGTTCAGAGTCCACCAATTTTTCCAATTGTGAAGGAACAACAAGTCGTTTAAGCAAATTTTTGTATAACAAAAACAAATCCTCAAACAATTTGACAGGTTCAGCATGGTTACTTTGAAAAAGTAAGTTTAATTGCGTCACATGTTTTAATTCGGTTTGTAAAAAAATTAAGAACGCTTTAAAACGAAGCCTCCGCATGATATCATAAACCTGTTCCGCCATGTAACATTTGTCATCAGATTTTGCAATAGAAAAAAGCAGCTTTAATTCCTCCCACTGCTCCAATATTGTGTTGATAGCTTGATAACGAGCGAGCCAGCGAGTTCCGCTAAGCCCTTGGATTTTTTTCGGATCAGTATTATTATTCATGGTTTCATATAATTTTCTGTAATAGTCCAAACGTTTAGGGCTGTACGAAAACCAGTTATGGGTTTCTCTTACAAGAAATTCTAATTGGCGTGGTAATGACTCAGCCGCCTTTTCCGCACATAAATGCAAAGAGTGGCAAACACATTTGACAACAATTAAATCAGGCAGTTCTCTTTTAAAAATAGCAGTCACCGAGTTATGTTTACCAACCATAACGTTTGCTCCATCAACGCCGATTCCGATCATATTTTCAATTTTTATGCCATCCTCTTTCAGTTGATTGACAATTGCTTCATGCACACTTTTTGCATCACATTCAATTATCTGTATTATTCGATAAAAAGTTGTTACAACTTGCTTTGCCTTGTGTGAAGGAAAGCGAATCATAATGCATAACACTTTTTGTGTAGAAAGATCAGTACTTTCATCTATTATAATGGAGTACGGAAAATCTCCTATATCTTCAATCAAAGCTTCGAGCATTGATGGACCAAGTACATTTTTTATTAGCATTGAACACTTAGTTCAAGTTTAAGTTTTCTTTTTAGTTTTTTAGAGCATCTGATGAAGGATCTAATTGAGGGAGTATACTAATTAAATGATCTACAGTCAACAAAGAACAGTGCTCGGCGATAAAGGCAGCGATTTTCAACTCGGCAATTTTCATGCTTTCTGACAAGACAGGTTTATATACTTCAGAAATAGATTTACATGCTTTTGCTGATTTTTCCCAGGCAGTGGCTTTTTTATGTTTTTCAGTTTTAGCGTGATTAACCAGGTCTTTTTTGTGGGCTTTTAAAACTACACGACAATATTTACAGGTCGCCGATGACTCACTGTTAATATCTGGTGCAAGCCAATCTGCAATAAAAACATAAATTATAAATTATTTTATTGAATTATCAATTGAATGACATATGCATAGTTGGGAAATATAATCACAAGCTTTGATTTTGGTGAAAAGATAGGGAAACATTCAATCATGGCAACACCAACACCACTCAATTAATATCTGAAAAGACCAAAGCAGCCCCCGGCCCCCAAAAAAGCCAATAAAATGATTTCAAAAAAAAAAAAAAAAAAAAAAATTTTTTTTTTTTTGGGGGAAAAAAAAAAAAAAAAAAAAGAAACAATCAATTTTTATAAAATTAAATACTGGCTCTATTCAGATTAATGACTATGATGCTCATCATATACGATGTGAATCTTATTAAATCAACTTTTTTTAAAATGGCGTGCTCAGAAACTCGTCACACATCTATCGATGCAACTGTGTCCGAGATGCCAAGTTTAAGCAGCGATGCACATCAAAACTCAGCGTTTATTGAAGAACGAGTACTGCCGTACAACAGTAGTTAGATGACGCCTTTGGTACTCTAATAAAAAATCATAAATATTGAATTGAATTATTTGTCTTGATCATTTATAAATTACAAACATGCAATGAAATCTATTTACCTTTTAGGTCTGGATCTGTTTCCCAAATCTTCGTGTACTTCTGACTGTACGTTTTTTTATTTTTATTCTCCTTCGGCATCTTTAACAAATTTATTTTCGACACATAATACAAACCAAAATTGAAATAACAACTGTCGTAAGAATATTCCCTAACCTATTTTTTGACGGGTATCCTATCTGCCATAAGCTAATGTCAAACTATACCAAACATACGCCGCCCATACCAATGCAGCATGGGTCTTATAGAAAATAAACCGCCAGTTTGCGCCAGTATTGCCCCAGTCACCATAGAGTGGTTGTAGAATTACGAACTAGATGTCGTTATGAGTCGGTAGGTCGAGAAATAAATATTAATGTCTCTGTTGGCTACATTGGTTTACACCACAGCCATTTGTATATTTATCTTATAAAACAAAAAATAGTAATGTTATCAATTTAAAAATTAAATCAAAAAATCCCTAAAAATACCCCTAAAAAAATCCCATCTCACTTATTTACCCCCTAAATCTGGGGGGAAAACCCCTAAGTTGGTAACACTGGCAACGAGTATCAGCTTATAAAAGTTTGAGTGAGGGGGAAGATGAGCTAAATAGCAATGCTCAGCAAACTTTTGGAATTAATTTATATTTTGCCTTGTTGGTGCTGCGATCTTCAGTCGAAGAATAATACGGTTAGTTGAAATTATTTACTAAAATATTTGGATTTTTATTTAATATTGATCAGCTGCAAAGTTATTCCCACACCGTCATTTTTGAACATTTGAAATGTTATTAACTCACAGCGGACTGACGGGCTACATATCTCTGGACATTTGAATCATATTTGTTCAAACGATTGAATAGATATTTATAAATTTATGTACGACAATACTGACAGGTTTGGCAACCTTGTAAATTGTTAATAATTATTACCCCTATTACGGTTTTCAACCGAACTTAGGGTACATTTTTGCATAAATTTTCGGATAATTTTGGAAGTTCGACATTTTTCTCTCTGTTTACTTAAATGTATCCTTATTATCTTTTTTTTTCAAAACGAAACTGTCATATGTATGTACATAACAAATAAATATGTAATTTTGTTTCATGTTTTCAGATTTTAAAACG